>NW_024881787.1:0-480000 GCF_019059575.1 Amphibalanus amphitrite
AAAACGCTTATCAGCATGTTCATCATCATGTGATAAAGGCATATCCGTGGTCGAAAATAGCTGAGCACCTCCCAATTTCCAACCACCGACCTCATAAGCAAAGGATGTAAGCGTAATCCTTAAGGGCGACTTTCCTATACATATCCGTACATATGCGTCCTTATGGAAATCGGTAGTGTGGCGATTGGCGACGCGCGCGACATTGTGTGGCGACAAAGTGGCGACTGTGGCGACACCTGGTGGCTGCTTTTCTGCTGTATGTAGGCATTGGGGTTTTGCCAGATGTGGTTCCTACTGCTACACCTATGTTGACCCAATACTAGAAAAGTTATTTTGCTAGTAAAAGGCAAGCAAATTGAAAGTTGATTTATAAAATTGCTTATAAATGATTACGAGATAATAATAAAGAAATTTGATTGAATAATTATTTAAATAATCAACCGTGAAACATATTCTGGTAGGTTTAGTAAATAAGTCCGTGCAACCTTGTGTTTAGGGCCTTGGTTCCTCCCATGCCCCTTACCTGTGAAAAGAAGTTCTCCACGAAGTCCTGTGTCAGCCGGGACGTCAATATGTACGACAGCTCGGCCCCATGTCGCTGACAGAGGGCACTGTGGAGTCCTCGGAGGGCGGTCGACGACATGATAAAGCCGTTCTGGAAGGGCAGCCGACCCCTGTTTCCGACCACACGGGCGTTCAGGCCTCGGTCGGAGTACAGGAAGCCACGGTTTGTTGGCGACAGGTCGCACACCATGGCCACGACCTGGTATCCGGCGTCCTCCACGGCGGCGATGGCCGAGAACATGATCTCGCGGGTCATCGGCTGGTCAAAGTCGAAGTACACTGGCTGTTTCCAGTGACTGCACAGGCCGCGCACCATCAGCACCTGGACTTGTTTGCACGGGCCGTAGACCCTGTCTTCCGTCGAGTCGTAGCAGACACGGTGGTCCACCGTCATCTCGTCGAAAAAGACAGCATCACGCAAGGGCATCACGAACCGTTCGATATCCAGGAGGGTGTCCCGGACACTGCGCATGATCAACGAGCAGTCCATCCAAGATACCTAAAAGAAACAGGTAGGTCGGGTGTTTTGAGTATAGCCCTGGTGACGTCACGGACATTTCTTATATGGAGAATTTCGCTTTTAAGGAAAATATTCTACAAACGAAAGTTTGTATTTTATAAGCAAAAAATACAGTCTTTCAATTTCAATATGAAACTTATATAACTAAACCCTCGCACGACCAGGCCATTTCTCATAACACGAACGACCAGGGGGGGGGGGGGGTTGTTACGACCCCCCCTGGCGTTTCGAAACGGAAGGTCGTAGAGCTTAGCGGAAAAACCAACGGATTGCTCTCAACGAGATCTCGCGATTGGTGGTATATTTTTTGGTCCTAGGTCAACATTTGACCTACTTTTGACCGGTCAAAGGTCAAATTTTCGGAAAAAATCGACTTTTTTCAACTTTCGGCGGCGATTGCGGCAAAACGGTGGGAGATATCGACTTGAAACCTTCACTATCGTGTTCCTTGATCAATTCTCTGTCGTTTGGTATGTATTTCGTTTCCCTAGCTCTAAAAATGGCGCGTTGGGAGCGCCGGAAGTCGGCAAGGTCACAGTCGGCGGCAGAAATTCGAAAAATCAAAATTTAAATTTTTGAAATCTGATTGTATTTTTGGATTTGGGAGGTCCATTTGCTCCCTATAGAAGCTAATATTGCTGCATATTCCCATTGAGGTGACAAGAATTAGCAAAATAGTGGTTCGGGCGCTTTTCAAAAATAGTACCGGACGCTGTTCCTCTTGTGACGTCATAGCTCCGTGACCTGACCTGACCCGGTCAAATTTCTTATACCATATGATAGCCCCAATACTTGCCCCAACATGCATGGGAAGTTTCATCACGATCCATCAACCGATGTCCGTACCACCGGCAGGAAACCTCGGGCGTTGGCACTCATTTTGTGAAAATCCGGCCGGAGGCTGTACCTCTTATGACGTCATAACTCCGTGACCTGACATGACCCGATCAATTTTTTTCGGCAAAAGATGCGTAAAGGTTGCCCCAGAGGGTATTGAAAATTTCAGCCCGCTACGACAAGCCGTTTAGCGTGCACTTCGAAAAAAACCTCAAGGGGGGGGGGGTTGATACACCCCCCCCCCCAGGCGTTCTAGGGTTAATTACAAAACTTGAAATCCTTTGAGTGTTCGTCCCAACCCCCTGCTATACCCTTGGTCACGTGACTAAAATGATAAACTTAGCGTTTTACAATGTTATGACTTAAACAGAAGTAATAAATATTAAAAGTGTACTATTTATGATGTTTTAGGCAGAAATCGTGTAAATATATCCTTAAATTATATATAATCTGTTGAAAAGAAGTCACGTGATGTTACCAGATTGTGCTCGGACAGCATCTTCTTGAACTTCGATTTCGAGTACTTTGTACCTCCATAGAGGCCTAATAACGGACGTTTTCAGTTATAAAATGAAGCGCTGAATCTAACAAGGGCAAAATGTAATCATTTGTTGCCCTTCAGGCTTGGCTATCCAGGCATGAACTTTGGCCAGTTTGTGTGCAAAGCCCAAGATTCCTTTACTACTCAGGTTGGTTCACTAGGGAAATAAAGGCGCCGTGGTGACGTCATCAGAGGAAATCCTTCACATTCAAATGAAGGGGTGATTTGAATTGCTGATTTTGGCTCGATATAGTCCTACTTTTTAGTTTCAGTCCCATTTATCGTAATGAGGCGAATTCATTGTTACATTAGTACATCTTTTGATGACATAAGCCTTGATTTTTTCTCCAGCTCGCCCGAAAGATGATGAAATTTGCATGCATGGCTAAGGGTGAAGGATTCTGCCGCCGTGGTGACGTCACGGTAAAGGAATTCTGGAGCTCGTGAACGGGGGCTGTGCAAAGCCTATGGTGAAGGGAAAACTTCACGCCCAGCTGACGTCACAGACCTCGGCTACCAAATCGTGTCCGGTGGGGGTCGAGTCCATCAGTCCGGGTGGAGTCTGAAAGGCCCGTGTCTAGGTGCGAAGCGTCGTGAGCCCAGACAGAGGGAAGTGAAGCTTGTCCCTCAGCAGGGAGACACCGGTTGGTCACGTGACTCGGAAACAAAAATCAGCTGATAGAGTGGCGGAATCACCGTAATCAAACACGAATAATTCCGGACGATAGAGCGGCAGTATAGGAGTTTTCTTTACAACAGGTAATCATTGCAATGTATTATCATTCTATGACCAAGAAACGTTCATAAATAATATATTTCTTCGATGATTACTGCCGCAACCGACGCGCATATATTGCAGCCAGCGCATAAAGCTGTGCTTTGCGATATTATATGTAGTGAAACGGCCAATACTAATAATTTGTAACAAAGCTCGAAGAAAGATGGCATTCTATCTTGCTTCAACCTTCTACTTACGCTTTTATAATAACGACAGCGACACCATACGGCCTATCCACGCTATGCAACTCCATGGCGTGTCCGGCCGCACTCTGCCGAGTGTGCCGAGATCAGAGGGGGACCATCCGCGGCAAGTCCAGCTGCACTGCCCGGTACCTGGGAGGGCGACGCCTAGCCCCGCTCTGGCCGCTCGCTTCCGCGCACAACTAAGCTACCTGGCTAGGCCTGTGGGAGGGGAGGGAGAAAACCAACAACAGTCTGATGAGCCAATGGAGTCTGTGAGCCGCGCCAATCAGCGCCCTTCCGCGCGCAGACGGGAGCTAGAGCTTTTCATCTCCTTTCCTGTTTTCGCTGGTCCGCCAGTCACCAGCATAGTTCCGTGCTCTCCATCTTGGCCGATTCGGCCGTGTGCGTCAGCAACAACAGTGAGAGAGAGAGAGAGAGGGAGAGAGGGAGAGAGAGAGGGAGAGGAGAGAGGAGAGAGAGAGAGAGAGAGAGAGAGAGAGAGAGAGAGAGAGAGAGAGAGAGAGAGAGAGAGAGTCTCGGATCACGCCAGGCAGTCACATGGGTATCTATTGTTTATTTATTTTCCAGTGATCGCAAGCGTTTTTGTTTGGAACCGGGTGTGATCAGTATTTGACGCATTTCTGTGATCTGTATGATAAAGCTGAAAAATAGTGAAATATATTCACTTTAATTCACATATCGCTTTTGATTCATGGTACGGCTGCTTGATTTTGCCACAACATACAAACACAGCCGATCTCGGCATGTTTCTGTTCCAGAACAGCAGCTGCAGTGGACACCAAAAATGCATTCATGTTCTGACAACTTACTCCAAAGATACAAATATTTCACGACGAACTGCTAAGTTCCAAAGAAAGTATTTTCTCGCTCACAGATGCTCAACAAGAAGCGCACGATTGATTGCAACTAGCACGCTCACGATTTCTAAAATAGCGCTGGCCCAAACCTGCCCCTTACATCCAAATATAATATCTTAATTCCAGCCTCTGTCCTATTTATTATTTATTAGCGCACCGAGAGTGAATGATACCACGGCATAGCCGTCATATTACAGAGCACAAATTGCGAGACGACGTTCGAGACCCGTATCGGCGCATTCTTTACAGATCCGGGTGTCTCGCTTTCACTCTCAATCAACCCTGCCACACCATCAACCGAGCCACATCGGCTCCGACCATCTTGATCCCCGCACTGAAATCTGATGGCCGGCCCGTCATTTCATCCTATCCGTCGGCGCGCACTACACCCGAGCTCACCCTAAAGTGCACTGTGCGGCCTTCTTCGGATGACACCTCTGAGCATGGCGCTTGCCTTGCACCTGGATGCTTAGAGCCTCTTGTTCGTGCACGGCCGTTAGCATTTCAGGAGTCGGATGGTCTCGGCGGTGGCGGCGCTGGTCACCGTGGAGCCGTCGGAAGACACCGTCAGCTCGAGCGCCCTCGACCAGTGACCTGTAAAGCAGCGAGTCGCGGCATGTCAAGACGACCGTCACGTTTCAGTCACGAAGGCCGTTATAGAAGTCACGGCGGCCGTCATATGCCAGCCGCGGCGACCATCACATAGCAGTCACGGTGACCGTCACAGGTCACGACGGTCGTCAAATACCACTACGAGCCACGGCGACCACGACTCATAGCTCATAACGTTTCCTGACGCACACTCAGCTATAATAACAGTATATAAGCCTGTACACACATTTCTCACTCGAGAAATCGAAACCCGAACCTGAGACCCATCATACGTCACGACACTAAGTTGCAGCGGCACCTGCATTAGCAGACATCCCATCCCGGCAACACAAAAAGTTCTCCCGAGCCACCCACCTAAGGACGCGGTGACGGGTCACAGAATTGTCATGACGTCGCTGATCTAGTGACGAAAAGGGACACAGCTGACCTGTGGACGCGTTGGTTCACACAATTAGGTACTGACCTGGAGATGATGTGATAGTTTCTGGTCAATGTCGATACGCGCGCCGCGTGGCTGGCCATCACACTCTGCCAACTCCGGATGACGTTCTACAGCTGGATCGACACGCTGTCTCCAGAACCACCGCCAGAAACAAGCCTGATGGAGGATGATATGATCAAAACTAAAAAACCACAAAGCACACAATGAAGACGACAAAAGCGGCGGCAGGCACATAATGACGATCGACGACCTATAACTAAATCAGCTTATTCAACGTCAAAAAAGGCTGCAAATGTATATATTTTACTAGTCAAACGCCCGTGATAGGCTGATGTGCCTAGCTAGATGTAGCTTGACTTTCCGAATGTGGCCTAACCCTCGCCCGTATGGGGGGGGGGGTCGAACGGACCCCTCCTCGGTTTTTCGCGGATAACTCATAACTCGCATAAAAAGACGCCGATTGCGACGAAACTTTCAGTACCCTCCAGTTGATCAATTTTACACATGTCCTTGACATTTTATGAACCTGACCCAAATGAACTTTGACCTGTGACCTATTAAGCCCAGCTGCCAAGAGCCATGGCAGCTAGTTGGGGAAGCTTCAGTCCAGATAGCATATGCAAGTAGTAGCCATTCAGCAAGTCTGGTGGGAGGCACTTTCAGCAACTGTTCAGGCGTTAATTGGATGGAGAGTCTGGGGTGTGTGCGCACCAAAAAGTAGCAACTGCACACTCAGAACATTGGCAAAACCTGGGTAAAGCGAATGAGAGAGGGAGTCAGGAATCAGGCGTGCAGGGGTAGACAGCTGAAACAGGCAAGGAGAGCAGTGGAGACCTGGAGACATTATGAGGAAACATTGGTCTGGGCAGACACCCAGGTTGAGGTGAGTTGTGAAGACTCAGTCACCCAGACTCAGCACTGACAGCACTGACATCACCATAAATGTTACCAAATGCCGTGAATAGAATAGTAAGACATTTTATAAGATTGGACCCTGGGGGAACCTCCAGGCTTCCCCCATCGGATAGTTGTCTGTCCAACCCTTAGCAGGGTGGATGTTTGGGAGAGGTGGACAAAGCCCGCAGAGGGCATGTATTTCATGATCGCTACACACATTGCAAGACTTTTTTAATGATATAATAACTCAAACTTATCCATGTAACTTGTCAATTACAGGACTTTGTGGGCTTTTGTTTATTAATTCTCAGAGCATCATCTTTTCTGGTGAGTTAGGTACTTGCAACACGCATTGCTGCAAGCTCCAAAAGCACAACTCGAAATGGCCAACCACAGCAGGGTCTCAACCTGAAGCAGGAGATTGAGACGCAGAAGAGAAGGAGAGGATCAGGATCATGGAAACAAGAGAGCAGAGGACCAAAACGAATCTGGGTGAGGGGTTTATATAGACTTGACTTCAGGTAGACTACATACTTCGTAGGATAGGTACCTACCTAATAATCCCGATGGCAAATCAATATAAAAACTATTTTGATTTGTATCTCAACTAACCACAGAAAAGAAACTTGACACAAATCCACCCCACCCGGCACAGATAAACTCACAATTAAAATACATTTCAAATCCGTTTCCTGTTCCGTGGCCTCTCAAAAACAAATCAACAAGAAAATTCATTAAATTTGAAAATGTTTATAGCCTTGAGGAGCACCTTGAGTTGAATCCAAAGCCATGCTGAATAGCTTGAAACTTAAAAGTGTTCTCAATCAGTAAAAGAAACGCCGTTAAACCAATCAAATACAAAAGCTGGCGTTTGCTAGCGATAGCAGTACAGAAAACTGCGCGCAACTGCGGGTGATAATTATGGTCGGCAGTTTTCAATACCACGTTTCGTAAAGTTCCCGCGTTTATGTTGTTTAAAAACCTATACCAATAGATACAAAATTCAATTTTGTTTACTATCATGCTTTAAATAGACCCCACATCGGTCTTGTTTTCTATAAATATGCCATTAGCTCTCACCGTGTGACCTTAGGCGGCAAGGAAGCCAACGCATACCAGACCAAAATAATGCATCTTTTAATTCTTAAACTGCAATAAATCATACATATTTTGGAAGAAAATTGAATTTTTATTTCAATAAAGGGTCTTTGTGAGCCCAACAATGACTAGTTCGCCATCTAGCTATGTTTTCGTCCAGAACTGTTTTGTATTCAAAATTCGAAGTTTTAGAATTAGACGTAAATCTTTTAAAGTTCCCGCGTTTCTTACGTTTTGACATTTTAATATGTTATAATGTAAGCGATTCTGTTAATTTTAGTGAAATATTTAGACCCCACATCGATCTAGTTTTTGAGAATCATTACATATAGTGGAACAGGGTGACTATGGACAGCAATGGTGGTTATGTATTGAACATCAACTAAACACAGTTTCCAACCTTTAAAAGGCAACAAAAGGCTCAGAATCTGATAGATAATTCAATTTTGATATTTTTTGACCATGTTGTAAGCCCCACATCACTGAAGTTACTCGACAATTCATGGCAGAGCATTGGCTGGTCCGGTAGGCTGAACAGCTCAGAACCATGGTAATTTCGAAATTCAACAAAAGGGAGTTGGCCTTTGATATTACTTTTTGTCCTTCAATTTTTAATTTTGATTGTGAAAAATTAATTTTGTCCATGAACAATCCTTGCAACTTAAGATATATAATTTTTGAAATGGCGGAGATAGCCAACAATTTATTTTCGTTAATGCTTCACAGATTCATACATGGCGTGGTCTCTGATCATAAATCAAAAACATATATACAAATAATAAAACTCATTGAAATTTGTTGCTTAGTTCTCTTTTTTAGGCTTAAAGGGTCAGCTGAAAATAGTGGTCAAAATACCTTAGTGTTGTAATTTCGAACCGGTTTTACCTAGTACTCTATATACCGTGTCCCTCAGGTACCGGTAGCACCAGAGGGACACGCAGCGGATGGAGAGGGCACGAACGATGTCCTCTTCGGTCCATTGCTTTTGGCCCTTGGTTTGCAGCCGGGAGACCTGCGTGTCGGTGAATGCCTCGCCGATAGCACGGCGCAGCTCGGCGAGCTCACGCTTCACCACAGACAGCTCGGCTTCCAGGCTGGCCTTCTCCGCCTTCCACACTCTCTCTGCCGCGGCATGGTCACGGCGCATGCTATCTATCTTCTTCTTTCTGCTTCTACTATCTTCTTTCTATCTGTGCCGCCTTCCGAGCCACGAAGGCCTTGTGTTTTTTGCGCGAGTTGCTGAGGTCGCCCTTCCACAGCCGGCATCTCATCGGCGTCCGGACATGACCAACTCTGCAAAAGGCATCAGCATCAGGTGGCATCACAGTGCATGTAATTAAACACACTTCTAGTTAATTTAGTGTGTCTCCACAGGAATAAGAAATGGCATTCAATGCAAGGAATTCAGTAGTGAAATATGTCCTGCTGTTTGAAGTTCAGTTGTCTGTGTTAGAACGATAATTACATCCTAAATGTTTACATCAGGATACTTTTATGACCAACCCTGCCTTATTATGCTTTGGATATAATTTATAAGACATAAATCATATCCAAAGCATAACCCAAAAAGAGGTGCTTACGGCCCACGGTTCTGGTACTTACCGCGGCGATGTGCTCCAGCGTCTCTTTGGTGTTCCAGAGCTCAACACAGCACTGCCCCTCCTTGGAGTGGAATGGCTGTGGAAATTGTTTTAAGTGAATGGCGATGGCTTTCTACGCTTAAAAAAGCGTCTACACTTAAAAAGCGCAATACTGATTTACAATATTTGATACAGAAAGATGATAGGAAAAAGGTCCAGTACATTAAAAATACAACAAAAAAGTCTCACTCTGGAAGTACTTGTAGTCACTAGGTACTGAACAACATAGCAGGTAGTCATTTGCTAGATAACATCAGAAAGTCAATTAACCTGTGAGGTCGCTTTGGCGTGGCAGGTGTGACATAGTCATGATCCGAAAAGTCGAGGGCATGACGTGTCGTCAAGCCGGCGTCGTCAGTCGGCGAGCCACTGTCGGTCGGCTGGCCGGCGTTGGCCGGCGGGCCGGCGTCGGTCGGCGGCTCCCCGATGGCCAGTGAGACAGCGGCGTCGGCTGACAAGCCACCGTTGGCGGGCGATCTGAATAACAGCAAGCAGCTGAATCAGTTAATGTAGCGTTCATTGCAAAGTGCAAGCCTATACACCAGTCTCAGCACACCACTTAATACTTTTTATAACTTAAATGAATTGCACATCTGTTTCAATTAACATCAAACTACCACCAATTGTGGAATAACTGTCTTAACCCGCGAGTTGCTGGGGGGGGGGCGTTAAACGCCCCCACTTTTTTCCCCGGGCCATAGCATAAAAACGGCGCGCCGCAGGCGCGCCAAATTTTGAGTACCTGTAGGGAATTGATTGAAGTTTATTGTGACAAAGTTTCCAAAAAATCGGTTGGAAAATTTTTGAGATATCGAGGTTTTAGTGACGTCATAATTTCTGAGTTTTCGACCAAAAACGGCATATGTTCAAAAAATCATATAAAATCACAGAACAGACATATAGACATGCCGTAAACACCATTAGACTGCCAATACCATGAACAATCAAATGGCTATCTCCGATTATTGATTGTCGTTCTGCATTTTCCAAAATCTTGAACTGAATCTTGGCAATTTCTCGTGACTACTTCACGACCATGATACATGAATTTCTTAAATTGAACTTTTTGAGCCAACCACGTACACATATGATAAAATGAATGTCACCATCGTGTTCTATGCTCAAAATTACCCATAAAACATGTGTCACAGGCTGCAAATATCAGTTTTGATTTTCATGGATATGTGCCTACCCGGTTGACCTGACCTTGACCCTGACCTATGCTTGACTGACCCCTACATGGAGGTGACACTCTTGTACAGGGTGTCCCAGAATTACCCAGACTCTTTTCTTAGCCGTCTAACTCCATGAAAAACAACACTTGTTTTTTGTTTTTATTTACCAACATAACCACCTTTAGCAACAATGCAGAAACGCATTCGGTTTGGCATTTCGGCGACTGGGTTCGCCAGCACAGATGGACGAATGTTGGCCCATGCCCGCTTGATCTGCTTCACGAGTCCACTGATGCTGGTGGAAGGTTTCTCTTGATCCAGCATTTGTTGCATGATGCTGCAGATATTTTCGATCGGATTTAAGTCCGGACTATTTCCTGGCCATACATCCTTCTCCCAAAATCCTGGCAAGTTCTCCCTGCACCACTGCTGGGTTGCTTTGGCGGTGTGCGGTGGCGCACCGTCCTGCATGAAGATGGCTTCATCCTGATTCTCCACCAGTTTTCTTTCCAAAATTGAACCGTTTGTGGCCGTCCGGTTCACGGCGTCAAGTCCCTCTTTCGCCAAGATGTTCTCGCGGTAGTACTGGCCGTTTATGGTGGTGTTGGGAGGCACCACGTCCAGATCAGAAAGAGCACAGTGACTCATCATGCCCCACACATGCACTTTTTGTGGGTTCTTGACGGTTTCTAACGCTGGGACGTTTGCACTATCTGACGCCCATACGCGGTCGTTTTGGCGATTAGGGGCGTGGAAAAGTTCAAAAGGGTTCATCTGACCACATCACGCGTTTCCAGTCGTTTTCGGTCCATTTCTTGTGATCCTTGGCGAATTTCAAACGATGCATGCGCTGTTTCTCTGTTAATTTTGGCCGTTTTTGCAGTTTGAAGGCTCGCAATCCCAAGTTTCCGCGGAGGTGACGGTACACAGATGACTTCGAAGTCGTGTAGCCAGCCCTGGTTAGTCGGAAGGCCAGTTTCCGTGTTGATTGATGTCGCTTGTTAGCCGCTAACGCCATAACTCTCTTCGCGACCGGGTGCAGGGATGGTTTTCGGCCGCGACCGGGCTTGTTGACCAGCTCTTCTCCCGCTTTAGCACGCCGCAACCACACGTGAAGTTGGGCTCGACTGATGCCCAGCTGCTTCCCGACACTTTTGGGAAACTGTCCGGCAAAAACCATGCCAACAGCCCTGTTTCGGAGCGCAGGGCTGTACTCTTTGCCCATAATTGCCTGTGTGGAGCTTGGCAGGGAAACAAAAAGCAGCTGCCCACCGTTGACCTCGCCCAGACACTAGCCGAGGTCACGACCCGACCCCGGGATGGCGTGGCTCTCAAGGTCAGTCGCTTAGGGACGTAGCATAAAAGTATTACGCCTACAACTTTGTTCATTACGGTACAGCGACGATTTTTATTGTAAAATACGAGTCTGGGTAATTCTGGGACACCCTGTAGGCCTTATATGATGGATTGTGCACCGTTTTGACAGAGTTTATGACGAGAGGCGCCCATTGCGAAGCCCTGAAGTCCATGCTACTGAAAGCCCGATTTCAGGTGTTTGACCTGACCTTGACCCGACCTGTGACCTCAAAATTCAACTTAAAAGTACTCATCTGAAGCGTCTCGTCGCGCTCTTTCGTTTGCCGCCTCGTTCGTTTCGCTGCGCCTATTGGTTCTCGAGTTATCGGCTGGGGGCGTTTAACGCCCCCCCCCCCCCCAGCAAACGGTGGGTGGCGAAATACCCCAGCAACTGCCGGGTTAAACTGTTGAATATTGAAAAGGTCATTTGGCTGAAGCAAGAAACCTAGTGAAGAGGAAACCAAGAGAAGCATTATTCAAGCAATGCTGCTTTACCGGAGGATTGTGCAGTGAAGGCGGCTACGCTCTTTGTCTTTAGACACAGGTTCTGGAGCTGGACCAGGAGGGCTCGCTGGACCATTATCAGTAGGTTGGCTGAGGGTAGTGGAAGTCAAATGTTATAGAATTATCATCGTTGGAAACTTCTGTCATTAGGACATTGCATGGATAGTGAACAACAGTACGAGGGGCGTTCAAAAAGTTCTCGGCCTGACCATGAAGGAGCAGAGATACGACGTCGACTTATTAGACCAAAAATGTTCATTTAGTCAAATAACCAGCGTTAAGACAAAAACATTTCGCGCAGCGCTTCGCGAGAGGCCCCAGGGTCTCCATAGCCAAGTGGGTTTTGGACCCATCTGGCACGTCCAAGACGGCTGCTTTTGTCTCCTTGCTGTCAGCGAGGCTGCCACTGCTAAGCAATTTCCTTATGTTGAGGAAGAGGTGGCAACCAGAGGTTGCAAGGTACGGAGAAAAAAGTGGCTGTGACAACAACTCGAAGCCACAGCTCACTGCTTCGCTGATCGTCACCCTGCTCATGTGTGCTGGTGCGTGGTCCTGGATCAGGCGCACACTTTTAGTCATCAGCTTCCCCAGTCTCTCCTCGATATCTGCTGCTCGCTACTGTTATCGAAGGGAGGTTTAGTATTCATCACCAATTGTGCGCCTCTGTTTTAGAAAGTTGACGAGCAGAGCCCCGTCAGCATCCCAAAATGCAACCACTGTCACCTTGCCGACTGACTTAAACACGTCGCACACATTTGGTGGCCTTTACTCAGTGTGCTTCCACTTGCGCAACTCAGTCACGCCCTTAGGGTCAACGTGTGCCACCCACAATCCCTCCACGGTAACAAGTAGTTCAATGACCTCTTTTGGATCTTCGATATAGGGGCCAAAATTTTCGCGTTACGCCTCCTTTCGAGTTTCCCTTTCCTCTGGAGTCAGCAAACGGGGGATGCATCTTGCAGAGATCTTAAACATATTAAAACGCTGTAAAAGAATGGCTTTGAGGAACCTGATAGACATCTCCGCTTCTGCTGCGTTGTTCCAGACCAGAACATTTGTCATTTTTCACAAAGAAGTGCTTATTTTTCATTTTTCTTGAGTCAATGCTGTTGATGGCTGGCCACTCAGGGGGTGACCATCAATGATCTGTTGACCAAAATTGAACAGAATTGCCCACTTCTTGACGCTACTGTAAGAAAGACGAACCTCAACATGTGTTGGCACTAGCTTTTCGTGAATAACGTTTGGTGCATTTTTCTGCAATACATGAACCAAATCACTATTCTCTTCTGGGCGTCGCCCATTCTGACCGGGAATGGCAAACTATGTTACGATTAATTAGCAGCCTGAACCAATCACAGGGCAGATTGGCTAATGGCTACGTAAGTGGACATCCCAATAACACATCATTGAACATACCGCGTTGCAGGCCGAAATTCCAACTCCTTCATGGTTGGGCCGAGAACTTTTTGAACGCCCCTCGTATTCAGTCATGTCAGCATCTTGGGAAAGAGTCTTACATGAAGCGTCTTTATAATGGAGTCAAAACATTTGCAACATTTGCAAAACATTATTTGACTTTTGACAAGAACAAAACATTTGCAGATTACACACTCAATGAATGAACAAAAACTGCTTAAAGGGACTATCCCACCTTTAACATGGAGTTTGAGTTGAGATAGCCAAGTTTGCGGCGAGGTTCAGAAACCACTATCGCCACTATCTATCTAGGTTGCAACCCCCGCGGCCTCTTGGTGTTGAAGAAATTCGTTCCCTTCATTTGAAAATGGGCCTTGTACAAGGCCCTATCTTCAACATGGAGCGACCGTTAGTGTGACGTCACGTCGTTTAGTCATTCTGATTTAAATGGGTTTGCTCGTTGAAAAAATCGCTTAAAACTTGGTCTGAACTTTGTTGTGGTGCTTACAGAGTAAAAAGAATCAGCTTTATGACAGTAATGTGGCCTGGGGAAGGAGGTAATTTTTGGCTGTGACGTCACATATTTGAAAGTTTGTGTTTGGAATATGGGAAGCCTAAGATGTTTAATGACAAATAAATGCCAGAACCGTGTTCCTGGTCATCCAATCTATAAAGTCGGGCACAATTTAACTGGTTTTAACAACATTTTAGAAGGTGGGATAGTCCCTTTAAGTGATTGGTTACACATGGTCATGATTGAAACATGTTACATGATTGAATATATATGATTGAATGAATATACCTTCAGACATAACAAAATATAATAATATTGAAAAGCAAATCTGTTACCAGGTGCTGGTCCAAGGAACTTCATGTTTCTGCTGGCTGCAACTCTACTCAAATTCTTCTGGCTCCAGGAAAGGACTGGCCACACTTACAGCAGGCCCGGAGTCAGACCTTGTATGCTTGTCAGTGTTGTCTCCCTCTTGATGATGTACTGGGCTGTGGAATACAAAAAGATGTTAAGGCTGCAATTTATAAGGTCGCGAGCAGGTTTTTTTTTATCTATTTGCTTTGGCAGATACTCCACAACAGGCTGGCTATTATGCTATTACTTGTATTTTTATATGGCTTTTATTTTTATATTATAATTTTATTTTTATTTTACTTTTGTTTTTTATATTAAAAGCCACAGAAAGCTGTTGGTGACAATCATTAGCTGGTGTACAAAAGGATATAAAATTAAATATCTAGGTCTGTCAAAAAATAACAAAAATAATGCTTACATTTCCACACTGACACCTCGCACGTCACGATGTGCCTTCACAAACTCGATGCAGCTGTTGCAAACATATCCAGGTCCGCGACCAGAGGTTATTTTCAATGCATCCAACATCCATTTCTTTACAGTGTTGCTTTTCAACGAAACATCAAACATAGCCCGAGTACTTAGGGTTATGCTGGTGATGGTGGTTTGGGCATGCACATCTTTTCGGTTTAGGCATTTTTAGTAGAACTGATATCCAAAATCAAATACCAAGCAGTTCTGAAATGTAATTTTAACAATTTGAATTTGCTCGTCGACAATTCTGAAAATGTACATTCTGAAGACGACGCAAGTCGAAATATATCATAATACTTTTTGGACTTATTTTAATATCATTTCATTGTATCATGAGCATAAGGTCATTTTCTACCATCATAATATTCATAATTATGCTCAAACTAGCCATAGCTCACCTCCAACGATTCTGTACATTTTCCATCTTCCAATAGATCGCGACTCTCTCTCTTGTTTTCGAGTAATCATCCAGACAATGTGAATGCGTCACCCAACGCGAAGGAAACAGTGACATACTTCAGACGTGAATTTTGTGATCTTTCATAGATTGATATCCATTTTTTAGATACATTAATTGTAAAATTTTTTGCTCTTTCAGAAAAGGTACAATTTAATAACAATTACGTTTAAATTTCCAAAAAATGTGCGATTTTGTTCAAAGTAGAGTACCAGGTAAATGCAAACTTTCATGTTAGGAGCCAAAAATGAGTACGTTTCAAGTTTGACTTCGTATCAGGAATTCGCCAACTCATAGTCAATTCTGCATTTTTTCGTATTTTTTATAGATCGCCACTTCCTTTTGTTTTTGAGACAGCTCGTGTGAGGTGTGCTGCGGGGACCTGGTAGAACTGCAGCTCTAATTTATGCTTCTTTGATTATTTTTGAATGTCGGGCATGAATTTTGAATGTCGGGCATGAATTTTGAATGTCGGGATTTTCCTAGAAATTGAATAAATAAAGAAATTGAACACAAATATCCACAAATATTGTGGATATTTGTGTAGATCTACTATTAATTTTATTATTTGAAGACACAAAATGAAATTCAGATGCAATGAACGTCCGTGACTCCGTAGCGTTAAATAAATTATTGGGAAAAATGGTGCAAATTGCTTGATTTTATTTTCTTTATTATCACACAGATTTACTCGTCGGTTCCTCTGTGATAATGCCCTCTAAATTAATATGTGTGTAATTATTATAAGCCAAATATATGGGCTACTTTTCGTTTTTGGCTCTTAATGGCCAGCTGAAGAAAGTGGTCAAAATACCTTAGTGCTGTGGCGGCAAACCGGTTTTACCTAGTTCTCTATATACCGTGGGCATGGACCGTGGGTATCACCTAAAAGCCTCATCAAAGACATTTCGTTTGAGGGGATTTCGATCCTCGGCAGTCGCCTTTCTGAGCCGCGCCGAGGTTATGTTCGAGATGATTCCCTTTTTGCTCGATACACAGTTTAGCCCGGCGCAGTGCGACCTCTGCTGCAGCACGACCCACGGCAAGCTGCAGACGGCACACCGCTGACTTCACTGCATCCTTATGATGTTCGGAACTTTTTGGGTGGTTTCGGTACACCTGGGACATGAGGTGGTCCTATAGGAAAAAGTCCGGTGGG
The DNA here is from genome assembly GCF_019059575.1 of Amphibalanus amphitrite. Taxonomy (NCBI): domain Eukaryota; kingdom Metazoa; phylum Arthropoda; class Thecostraca; order Balanomorpha; family Balanidae; genus Amphibalanus; species Amphibalanus amphitrite. The sequence continues at coordinate 16,405 of NW_024881787.1, forward strand.
GTTACGTTTGGAGAATTCGCCTACCACGGGCGTGTTTCGAACCTCGAGATCACGCGCCGCCCGAAGCGCTCCCACAGCCCCCCCCCCCCCCCCCGGTTTTCTTTAGCGGTATTGGCGTGGCACCGTCTTGCTGGAACCATTGGATCTTAAGCGTTTCCGGATCTCTGCTCATCCTGCAATTGCAGAACCCTCCAAAACGTCGCCAGAGCAACCCGATATCGCTGACCATTGACAGTCTGAGTAGCGCATCTCTCACACGAGTGGTGTTCGCCGTGAGCCTTTGATTGGGTTTATGGCCGCCGCTGTGTTCCTTGAATTGCGTGAACCTATTGTTAACACTTCCTCGAGCCAGAAACTTGTCAATAATGTGGAAAATTTTGTTTCAAGATGTTGCTCTCTTTGCCCTAAAGTGTTTGCGAATCTTCCGTGGTGTCGAACCGACCGACCTAGTCTGGGAAAGCATAATTTCACGAGTTTTGCTTTTACTTCCTAAGACCACGGCTTCATTTTTTAAGCTCAAATCATGGTGTCATATAAATCTACGAAAAATTCTCCGTTTTTCCACGTGCATTGATTTTGCTTAAATGTTGTTAGGGGTCCTCTATTCGCAAAAGAAATCCGTCTAACTTTTTTGAGAAGCCCGGTACGATGCAAAATATTTGCATTGTTGACTTTGTGTTACGTCATATATGACGTCATATTGTTGCCCCACGTCCTCGTATCCTCCTCCTCCAGTACATAACAGTCTCATGACCGGTCCGCCATCGGTGATGTATTTGTCTCAGCTTCACTCGGTGGTCAGACGCTTTGTTTCTGTACCGAACACACAAACAAAAAACAATCAGTGGCTCGCCTCAGCCAACAACGAGCCAGTAGCGCCCCCACCACAACGAATATATCATATGTTTTCGCATAATAACAAATACAACTAATTTCCAGTTCACAATAATATCTGGCAAGTGCGCCATATACGCCACAAAAATAAATATGGCATTTCATCACGGCCTTTGACATGTTTAACATTCATCTGGCTCATCTAAGGCACGCCGACGGTATAATTATACATGCAAAATGATAAACATAATGCTTACCGAGATCTGTTTCCTTTCCAACTACGAGAATGCGAAACAACAATGCTCTCTCACGTGTCCCTCTCATCCTTCTTGACACATCAACGACTTTGAGATGACCGAATGAAAACATGTCCGAAAATTCACTCTACACCGTTCACCACTATCCACAACGTTACTAGCAGCGCCATCTAGAAAGTAAACTAGCAACCAGAACCAACCAACAGCTCGTGGCTACAATGTAGAGGTCGCCACGAGCTGGACATGTTGGACAGCGTATTTACAAATTGCAACCGAGCTCCGCCGTAGGGTATTTTTTTCCGCCGTAGTGTATTTCACTTGGTAGATTTTCTACCATACATCTGCCTGAGCTTAGGGTAATTACAATTTGTCCGCGACGTTCAAAAATGATGCACCTTTTTTCGCAGTATAGGATATCGCATGTGCATATTTCTGCCTATTTGGGTGCGCTTTATCGGTTATTCGTGAGTAACTCGCGTAAAAACCGTCCGATCGCGACGAAACTTTCAATACCCCCGATTTTATCAATTTTACACCTACCCTGAAAATGTCATGACCCTGACCCAAATGACCTTTGACCTGTGACCTATTTCTCGAGACCATGTTTGGCCCGAATCGCGATTCGGCGTATGTCGGCTCGCATTAGCCGCGCGGTTGCAGTCTTCACGTGGTTTCAAGCCTTGAAACATGTGATATGATGATGCTGGTCCCATGCATTAGGGTGGGTGTCAAGGTCACCTGAAGGTCAGGTCAGCTCAATGACCTTTGATGACCTCGGTTCACTTTTTCGAGTTTTACATGTTTCTAGGCTAGTTTTTGGAGCTGATTTCGAATTTAGCAACCATTTGAACAACATCACAGGGGTGTAACGACATTATCCGGACACCTTTCTTCCCGCTGTAAAAGCAAAACAATCTGGTACTTTTTCTTTTAACTGAGCTTGTAGCCACCTTTCATAAAAAACACACTTTACTCACCTCATTTACTCACCGCGTTGGTTTCTGCATATCTTTGGAGTGGTTTCAAGGGACAGTCAGAGAGGAAGTGAGGAACCCACACAGTGGCGAATGTTCTGGAGCATTTCAGCCAATGGATTTTCCAGCACACTGGCTTTGATGCGGACCAACGCCGTCTAAACCTGTGCCTGCGGTTGAGCAGTGGCGGGTGGCTCTTCATTACCTCCTGCTAAACAAGAGCCCACAGGTTTTCGATTGAAATGGGATCGCGACTTTTTCCAAGTAATAAGCGTTAGCCCAGAATGATTGAAGGTTCTATCGGCATCACTTCCCGTTCTTTTAGGGACTTTTAAGTAGCGCGCCGCCACGCATGAAGACAGCGTGGCTTGAATCAGGCATCAGTGCGCGTTCAGAAACCGTGCCCTCCTATGCCGTCTGGTGGAGCGCCTCCAATCATGCTCCACCACCTTCCCTGGAAAAGCTCCACCCTTGCCTATGGGGCAAAATATAAGGGACAAAAACACAAAACAAAAATCAACCTGACCAGGCCTTACGGTCTGACCGGGTCATAACCACCTTACTTCGCCTAACTTGACCCAATTCAACCTAGGCCTACCACAACACCTGCAGAGGTACCTTCCTGGAAAAAATGACGCCCAGGGAGATGGCTGTCCAACTTATTGGAATACTACCATGATTGCTTGTCAAAAGGTGTGTCATCAATCATCATGCTCTTGTTTGACAAGTGATGTATAATAAATGTGATATTTAATAGTTATCTCCTGACTGTTGCCTGTTGAGTGATCAAAATATTCAAATAATCAGGGTACAATCCTGTGCATAGTGCACACTAATCATGTTGTTTTTGTGTAGGCCTTCTGCACATTGTTGTGTGCACTGCTATGTGCACTATAAAAAAGTGACTGGTGTTACATGACAAAAGGTTGAGCAACTGTGAAGTTCATGCCCTTGGTCTTGCTGGTGCCAAATGCCTATAGCTATAGCAGGATCAGTGAGGGTTGTAGACATGCTACATACATTGTGCATTGAAGATATTGGCACAAAGTTCATCCGTAATTACTATGCTTAACACCTAATGTAAGAAGCGACATAAATGCCCAGATGATAAAGCTCTCTGGTCAACATCACACAAATTTATTAACATACTTTGCAGGTACATATTAACATTCATGGCAAACACTTTCGATTTGATTCAGAAACTAGTTGCTAGTTTTAAAAGTTGCTAGTTTTCGTGCACGGGGCTGTGACGGCGCGCGAATCGTGTCCCTCAGTCTGACCGAGGTGTGATTTCGGAAAGGTCAAGTTTTTGAATTTGCTTTAATGTGTGTTTATATGCTAATAAATGAGCAGTTGCTAGTAAGCTTGCATTTTTGTAGGTACAACAACGACCATATATTAAATCATAAAAAAACCTTCTCATGGCATTCATCACATACCTTTTTACCGAACAAGTACCTTATACCTAGCTACCATGCAACGATTCTAAAATTTGTCCGCAATCCATCTATATCTCAACTGACACAATTAATTTCAAATACCCTAGCAAAACCTATAACTGTACATAAGAAGAATGCAATACTACAAGAATTATGAATTTCTGAAGTTATCCTCACATGCTGGAATGTTGAAACTCTACTTTTGTTGTCCATTTCCATGTTTGATTGAGCCATCATATAGAACTGTTTTCGTTCTTCAGTCACAAGCTTTCCCACAAATCTTGAATTTTTACACATCATCTTGAACCATGCTCCAGACTTTCCAACAAGGTACTATGTAACATCAAAGCAATTTTGATTTGTTACAACAGCTTCAGATCATGATAGGCTTGAGGTTTGTTACACCATTTGCCAGACAAATCTATAAAATGTGTATCAATTCCCAAACTAGGTATTTGATCATATCAGTATTTGCAGTTTCCACACAATGTTTCATAATACTATTCTATGTTTATATAAAGAAACTCAAATAATCCACAAATTGTTATTGAAACACTCCCACTTCAAGAGTTCACAGCAATAACAGTACAAGTTCGGAAGCAAACAAACATTGCGCCACATTTCGTATGAAACGCGCCATCGTCCTGAAGTTTCTACCACAGACGGTAGTTCAACCGCAGCCGTAGTGCGAAAACCCCTGCCCACCTTACCCCACGGCGGAGCTCGGTTGCAATTTGTAAATACGCTGTTGGACATGGGATGAGAGATAGAACAGAAGGGAATGGATTGGAACTTGGAAGGAGCCGTCTGCACTTACACGTCACTAAGGTCATCTAACTTTTCCCATCATGACTCCAAAACGATTTGAGCTAGCCAGTTGGAAAAGCCACCAATGGACTCAGAAAGACCTGCAAGATCAAAGGATATGCCGCATGAATTATTTTGACCAGCTTTGTGACCTTAGTGCCCTTGACCTGAGGTCAACGCACTAAGCTGATCTTCGGTAGATCAGCTCGTCCTCAAGCAGAAAAGTCAGGTCAGCTCACTAAACTGAACCATTTGACGTGTTCTGAGCAGGGAGAATATTATGGTGTCAAAATCGTGACTGTGGCAATTTTTGGGTCAGTTATTCACCAAAAACCGAACTTTAGCTTGGAGCGTTTGACATGACTTTAGAGGTCGGCGACTAGCCTGATGCCTTAACATCGGGTACAAATGGCTGGGCTTCGTAACGGCGCACATGGCCATTTTTGGTACCAAAGTTCTAGCTTAACCCGCGCCCCGCTGGGCTATTCAGCCAAACGCGCCCTGCTGGGGGGGGGGGCAGATTCTGCCCCACCCCCTGTCTAACTTCCGAACCGATGGTCGTAGAAAGACGGGGAAAACGGTAATCGAAAGCTCAATCTTTTTTCCTTAAGTAGGTCAGAGGTCAGGTCAAGGTCAGGTCAAGGGTACAAAATGCAAGTTTCTACATTATCGGCCTTGCACCGTAGTTGCCGAAGAATGGACCGAGACTGATTGCCCAAAACGTGTTCTTAGGCTACCAAGACAATATTCGTTGCATACAATATCATTCAAAGGTCAAGGTCAGGTCAGGTCACCAAAAACAAAATATAGAAAAGGGCATGTGCGACACATGTTTTATGGGTCATTTTATTCATAGAATTCAATAGGCACACTCAATAAGTGATATGGGCCACCTCTGGATGAATTTCAGGTCGAGGTCAGGTCAAGGTCAGGTCAAGTGAGGTCAAATTTTGAAGTTGGTTGTTAAGGCCAAAAAGGTGTATATCTGATGTAGTTTTTCACGGCGAATCGAATGGTGCTATTTTTGTTTCCGTAAGAGGTCTAGACTCTAGAACTTCCAAAAAATTCATTTTTCAAAAAAAATTGTGTCGTGACGTCATAAAATTTTGAATAACTCCCACATTTTTTAACCGATTCTTCTGAAAATTTGTATGTAGGTGCACATAGACCAGTTTTCTGACAGATATTCCGGTTTTATCGATACACTCAAAATTTTGGAATTTATAATTATTTTCCCAAAAAAGTCAGTTTTTTTAAGAAAAAAAAATTGGGCCAAAATCCAAAATTTAAAAACCGAGATAGCCATTTGATAGACAAAGTAGAATCACGTATAACATTTTTTTACGTCTTGATTACTTTAAAAACGAAGATGTTAGCGGCGTTTGAAATTTTGCCGTTTTTGAGGCGAAAATGGCGAACATGACGTCACTAAGACGTCATTTTCTCAAACATTTTCCGACGGATTTCGCTCAGATTTTCAGGGAACGTGTCAAATTGATAAATGAATAATGATAGGGTACTGAAAGTTTGACGTCGCTGGCGTAACGCGTTTAGAAGTTATTGGCGAAAAACGGGAGGGGGCAGATTCTGCCCCCCAGCGGGGCGCGGGTTGATGGGGGAAACGATGACGGGGTCGTACGTGCCCCCCTCCCCGCATGTGGAAACCGATAGGTCCGGATACGTAAACGTTCAGAGATGCTGCAGATTAGGGGATCCGGACAGATAACAACTGATGTATAGGCGTGAAAACAATGAGCATCAAATACAATCTCAACGTGCAACTGGGCATACTTTTCTCTGGATATTAGTATTTAGCTGCTTATATTATATGATATTCATATTATATATTTATATCTTATCTGGATATCTGTATTTATCTATCATTCAAATCATAGTGAAAGACACTAATCGTTTTGCCGATGGGGCTGAGCTCAAAATTAACAATGTAGTACATACTACATAGCTACTAGCATAGAGCGTCCCGTTCGCTTAACGTTTCGCCAGCCTCCTTTTAAAGGTTTCTGTAACTATATCGTTGCACAATGTCATCGTTAAATTTACTTCATAATGCATTTTCACACGACTCAAAATTCACCGTGAAATACCATTTGCCTGAGACCCATTTACTACGTAACGTGAATGCTTGACTACGATGACTATGCATTGCCATTCTTGCAGTCTGGGATATCAGCAATCATTCATTTCAGGAAGTGTACACAAGCAAGTATGTATGCAGGAAGTTTGAGCAAGTATAGCATGCTATAGCATGTCAGTCTTGACTCACATAGAGAGCAGAGTCATAAGTTCTGTTCATCGTCGTGATGCAAGTCTTTTCCGTAATTGTGTACTTACTCAGTAACTTCAGTGCACCATTCTGTGGTCAAATCCAGTCATTACAATGCTTAACTCATTAACGCCGAGTGGCAACTATAGTTGCCATCTACAAAAACCTACTGCTGAAGGCAAGTTAATGACGTCAGAACAGCATTTGTGGGATGCCTAATCAGCATAGTCCCTTCTCATCATGATCAGACGGTTTTAGTCACGTCCTGTGCGCAACATGCTTCACAAATCAAGAAATAGTCAGACGTTGCAGAGACGGCCGCCATATTGGCTTGACGGTCCCGAAGAAAACGACGCTGTTTTTCCAGAGTGTCCGGTATTTCCGAGCATTTTCGGCTTATTTTGATCCAGAAAGGATGTAGGCAGGCTACCAGTGTCTCAAAACTTGAAAGCACTCTACTCATTTGTAGTTATTTGTACTAGATTTGTACTTGGCAACTATAGTTGCCACTCGGCGTTGGCGTAGTCAAAAATATGAGCGGTTCATAGTTAAATAGTTGTATTTACGGATATACTGTAACGAAACATATGTTATTCAACCAGACTGTCCCCGTGTATACCTTGGGACATAGTTACATGGACTTTTGCAAATAAATTAACAATTAAGGCAGAAATTAATTAAAAAATACATGCATGTCTATACATTACCATAGTGAACCCTACCCCCATCCATTGTTTTCTTGGTCTATTCTCGACATTGTTAAATCTGTTTATGTTTATCATCTACTGAAGATATTTTTGTGGAATGGGATGCAATCTCGCTTTCTCTTTCCTCTCTCTCTCTCTCTCTCTCTCTCTCTCTCTCTCTCTCTCTCTCTCTCTCTCTCTCTCTCTCTCTCTCTCTCTCTCGCTCTCTTTCCCTGTTCCTCCACTGGCGGATGCAGGAAACATTACGGACATTCATAGCTCACAGAGTCCGACTTGCCCGATTTTGTTTCGTTTTCTTTGTAAAGAAAGAGAACTAAAACGGCATTTATACGATAAAGATTGCCTACGATTGCACAGTAATGCATTTATAACAAACCGAAATCCGAGAAGTTTAGGTACGAGAATTTTCAAACCCTGCTGCGTGTGATATCACCTATCACCTTTCTGGATAAACCAGAGTCGCTCTCGCTTTCTATGTCGAAGACTATGCTTTGCTGGTTTTTCCTAGCGTTCGTTAGTCGCGCCACTTGCAGTATGCATAACCAAACTCAGGCATGCTCATCTGCAGGCACCGTGCCATGATGCTAAATCGTGTGACCAGCTCGTGTTTCAATTTGGAGGGGCACGTAGGTATTAAGCCTATTTGCATCAACAAATTAAGTTTTTAGCATCGTAAAGACGCTGTATGACGTTTACAAACAGGGACCCATAAACGAAAGCTCCCCCACCTCCTCCGCTGAGCTCCCATTGACGCCGATTATGACCTTGACACAGTCGTGATACCGAATTGATTCCGATGAAGCTGCTTGCTATCTGAACTTTCACAGCAGATGCTGGTGATTCAGCTGAATGAGACGGTGGAGGCGGCTTTGTGCTTTGGGTTTCGTGCGAGGATAACAGCACACGAAACTTTAGGTTACGATCACGTAGCTGATGTTGTCTCATGGGACTGAATGAAAATTGTGAACCAAAGGCGAGACATCGCCTGACTTGGGGCAGTGCTGATTCCTGGCACTGCCAGCTGGAAACGAGGAAATGGGGATTCAGGTGGTAGAAAATATGTGGGCCTGTTCAGTTGTCCTAAACTAGATGAAATTGAACTATATTTTTATGACACGTGGAATATGTTCAAGTGCAAGTAGTGGTGGTCGCCTTGTACTTACACCACTTTTACTCGTCAATCAACATATCCCCCTTCTTATTCTGAAGTACAACCGCCAGTGTGTGCTCGAGTCGTGATCACGAAAGGGATCCAATTTGTCCAGACTCTCGTCCGAACAGTCTAAAAAACATTCGAAGGCGAACGGATTTACTGGTTAGGTAAGGACAGCAGAAGTACGTACGTATGAGGGAATCAGAAATATACTATACAATTCCATGGCTCCGGTAGGCCTGTAATCAGCGTGCTCGCAAATAGGCATGAATAATCGAGTTGCTTTGTACCCCGAATTTTTACAAATGTATCATACCCGGTAGAAAGTTTTGTGATAGGACGGTATACCTGCCATCAACCATGTACGAGTAAATAGGGATCTGGTGAGAACTACGTATGAGATAATATGCATTCTTTGTTGAATTGTTTTCGAGCAGATTTTATTTATGCATGTCAAGATAAATGGTTAAAAAGGACTGGTAAAGAGCAGCTGCTTTGGTACAGAAAAACACTTATTGATGGATAAATGAACTGTGTTTCCTGGATACCAAGGACTGCAGCTGCTTTGGGCACAGGCTACAGGCTTATACCATAGGGCATAGTGTAGATTCCACTACTTAGACGTAATTATCTTATTAAAAATTTATATTGAAGTGGCGTAACCACTTTTTTCTGTTTGGAAATTGGATTAAGGCTCGTGGGGGATAAGTTGGGACATAAATAGATTCAATGCATCCCGGCGATTAGTATTTGTTTAATGAAAAGTTACGATAGCGGCAATTTTTGACTACGCCAACGCCAAGTGGCAACTATAGTTGCCAGTCCAGAAATATATGCTAAAAATATTTTTATTTTTCAATACACCGTATGTGCATTTCTAGTGCATGTAGAAGCACAGGGCATCAAGAAAAACTGCCGAAATTTGCCCACGGAATTATCGTCGTTAATGAGTTAAGGTATAGGGAATCAGATTCGATGATATAATTCGAGCTAAAATTTATGCCATCTATACTTCGTAGCCTTCACGATGAATTGGAAGGGCCAGGCACTCTGGACAAGGCTGGAGAAATGATTTCAGAGGCGGGGGGACTAGGCCTTGAGGGGCCCCAAGGAAAAGGGCAGAGGTCGAAAAAACAGTTAGACTTTCTCCAACCGACCTAAAATTTGCTTCACAAGAAAAATGATTTGTTGTACAGCGTGACAGCCTAAAGCACGGGTCAAGAGCTTGAATCCCTCTCGCGTTTCCATGGACACTGAGCACCAATACCGTTAGCGCCAGACAGCTTCAATGCGCTGAAACAAAGGCGTGCAAGAGTTCATGACGTGCCCGTGCTTCTGAGTTCTTACTGTTCGGCGCGTAGATGTCGCTGGATATCGCTGCCGGACCGCAGCGACATCTATTCCACGTACTGCACGCTCTAAAAAACTGCCACCTTCTACAACTGCTGTAAGGGCGAAATCCCGTTCGCGATAACGGGAAAAGCAGCCTTTTTGACACCGACTTGCTTCAGGAAGATGGAAGCAACTGGGAGCAAGTCAGCCAGGCCGTGGGTCGGTTAGAAGGTACTCACAGTGGATCATTGGCTGAGGCTTGAAATTGCACATGGATGCAAGGAATGGCCATGCAGGTAAAATATTCTGTGTTTTACATTGGTGATCGATTATTTTCCGTTTGCATTGATATTCGGTCAATTATTTGCTCCAACACCGGTTGGAGGGATGGGCAGTTTTTCGACCTCTGGAAAAGGGCCCCAAGTGTCTCAAAGGGCCCAAAATCATATTACCTTCATTATTCATGCGTTGCTGTACATAGGAGGTATGTAGAAGGAAAGTAAACCAGAAAACACCTTTTTGTCAAATTTTCAGGTGCGATGACGAACTTGGTGACTAAAAAAAGATAATAAAATTAGCAAATATGCATTTTATCGAAAGAAAGGAAAGAGCTTTTGTCGTGTCGTAAATACTTCGAAAGGCGCCAGGTATTTTTTCCAACCTAAGACTTTGACGTATATTTTCTTTTACGCAGCATCCAGTTTACGTAGGTTACGTATCCAGGTTTACGTAGCACCCTCCATCCAGGTTGCACAACGCAGACAGCGGCCAGCACATATACAGGGTATACTCGATATACAGGGTGTCCCAAAAATAATGTCACACCTTTCCAGCGTCAATTTCATGAAAATAACAAACATGAGAGGCGCGCTTTTCTTACAGATGCATCCCACCTTCTCCCTGATGCGGGCAAGCATACGGTCCGGGACAACAGACATCAACATGTGAATGTCTAGCTTCTGTGGACTGATCTTGGACCAGACAGATCGAACGTTCCTGGTCAGCGTGCGTTCAGGTTATCCTGGCGCCGTTTCGGTCACCTCTTGGCCGTGTTACACTGCCGAATTTTGGCCACGACCCTGCCGCCGAATCACGTCGTGTAGGAAATCGGCGAACAGTTGACCGACAGAGGCGAACAGTTCGCCGACAGAGCCCGATTTGAAGAAAACGGGTGGGGGCCCCCTAATCGTGCGCGGGTCGAAGTTGATCCATGATTTGGCGAATATTGCGAATGAATGGCGAATCTGTTGCGAATAGTCGGCGATACCTTGGCAACAAGTCGGTGCACGCAGCGACATGTCGGCGGCGACTCGGCGACTGTTTGGCGATCATGTTCGTTCATTATAAATTCGGCGAACGGCCACGAAATTCTCATTTTTCATGAAATATTCGTGGCGGTCGTGACGAACCGTAAAAGTCGCGCGGTGGACAACGACTGGTCTGCGAAATGCCAAGACCGTGGAAGAATGATCCAGAATCGGTCCGCAGGATGACTTGCATATTCGTGCACATTCGTGTACCAAAATTCGGCAGTGTAAAGCCCTTGTAAAGCCCTTGTTACACTGCCGAATTTTGGTACACGAATGTGCACGAATATGCAAGTCATCCTATGTCGCGGACCGATTCGGGATCTTTCTTCCACGGTCTTGGCATTTCGCAGACCAGTCGGTGTCCACCGCGCGACTTTTAAGGCCGAATTTTTACACTGCCGAATTTTGGCCACGACTCTGTCGCCGAATCACGTCGTGTAGGAAATCGGCGAACAGTTCACCGACAGAGGCGACCAGTTCGCCGACAGAGCCCGATTTGCAGAAAACGGGTAGGGGCCCCCCTAATCGTGCGCGGGTCGAAGCTGATCTATGGTTCGGCGAACATCGCGAATGAATGGCGAATCTGTTACGAATAGTCGGCGATACCTTGGCAACAAGTCGGCGCACGCAGCGGCATGTCGGCGGCGACTCGGCGACTGTTTGGCGACCATGTTCGTGTATGCTAAGTTCGGCGAACGGCCACGAAATTTTCATTTTTCATGAAATATTCGTGACGGTCGTGACGAACCGTAAAAGTCGCGCGGTGGACACCCGACTGGTCTGCGAAATGCCAAGACCGTGGAAGAAAGATACCGAATCGGTCCGCGACATAGGATGACTTGCATATTCGTGCACATTCGTGTACCAAAATTCGGCAGTGTAACAAGGGCTTTAAGGCCGTGTTACACTGCCGAACACTACCGAACAAGGGCTTTACAGGACGATCGCCCAAAGAAAATTCGGCAGTGTAACAAGGGCTTTACAGGACGATCGCCCAAAGATTTTTTTATCGGCGACAGGTCGGGGGCCGGGCTATTTAAGCCCTTGTTACACTGCCGAATTTTGGTGCGCGAATGTGCACGAATATGCAAGTCATCCTATGTCGCGGACCGATTCGGGATCTTTCTTCCACGGTCTTGGCATTTCGCAGAACCTTTCCATGCTTCTATCCTCAGGATACTGAAATCCTTCTCCTCCACGCCGCAACCTCCCTCCGGGCTGGACAGGCAACTTTATCTCATGCGGGCTGCTCCCTTGGAGCGGCACCGCTGCTCCTGAGGGAGCGCACCCCGTAGCCGGGTGCAGTGAGTGCCTTGGGGCTGGGTGGCCTGTCCTCTGGACGGGCTCAGCCCCGGCGACTCACTAGGGTGCCTGCCCAGACCAATGTCTCCCCCTAATTCCTATCATCCTTCCGGCTCTGCAATGGTCTTGTCGACCGAAAGGGCCTAACCCAACAAAACAAAACAAACAAACAAAAAGCATTTCGCAGACCAGTCGGTGTCTACCGCGCGACTTTTACGGTTCGTCACGACCGCCACGAATATTTCATGAAAAATGAAAATTTCGTGGCCGTTCGCCGAACTTATAATAAACGAACATGATCGCCAAACAGTCGCCGAGTCGCCGCCGACATGTCGCTGCGTGCGCCGACTTGTTGCCAAGGTATCGCCGACTATTCGTCACAGATTCGCCATTCATTCGCGATGTTCGCCGAATCATGGATCAGCTTCGACCCGCGCACGATTAGGGGGGCCCCCACCTGTTTTCTGCAAATCGGGCTCTGTCAGCGAACTGTTCGCCTCTGTCGGTAAACTGTTCGCCTATTTCCTACACGACGTGATTCGGCGACAGGGTCGTGGCCAAAATTCGGCAGTGTAACACGGCCTTTACCGGCCATTTGTCCTTCTCCCAGAATGCTGGGAAGTTCGATCTGTACCAGTCCTTCTCCTTCGTCGTTCTAGCTCGATGAGCCGGGGCGCCGACTTGTTGAAAGATGGCCCTGGACATGCTCAGCAGAAGTTTTCGGCTGGAAACGTGGCTTGTTGGGCTTCAGCTTTAGAGACATCTTCCGGTACCGATGGATTATCAATTTGAAGACTGGATGACTGTTGGCAATCAGCCTCCTTGCCAGTTTCCTTGTGGATAAGCCCGTCCTTAGCTCCGCACTTCGCGATGACGATCTGCGCTATACCCGGCTGGCGGAATCTTCCTGCCGCGACCTAGCTTGTTCCCAGGCGTCTATCCGCTTCTGTCGCGTGATAACCAGCCCCAAATCGTGCAACAACTCATGCCCAGTACCTCGGCGACCTGGCCGTGGGTCATGCCACCAGCAACCATGCCGACTGCCCCGCTGCGGGACGAATTGCTCTGCAGTTTCGCCATCCTGGACACCTGGCCCGCGCGCGGTGGGTACTGCCCCGAAAATGACCTCCGTACACCCCCTGACCGGTCATGGTCACAAAAATTCGAAGGTCACGTGACTAGGTAGAATGTAGCCAATATGGTCTGGGAGCCAGTACCGGTGAAATTATATTGATATTGTGCAGTAGAAGGCAAAACAAAGGTTGTGGGAGAGTGTGACATTAATTTTGGGACACCCTGTGTTGGCCGCGCCTCTCCAGCAGCTGGGGTCAGTTACTCGCACCAGCGCAGTCAGAACAGGCAGAGGTCAGATCAGATCTGATCCCTCTCAGCCCCGTCATCAAGGCCATCTATAGAAGGTAGTCACTCTCCCGCCGACCAATCAGAGACAGATCATGAGTGACGTCACCCCTGATGCTCGCAAGGGGTGCTCCATTCTTTACAAAGTAAAAATGACTAACTTCATTTGAAGATTGTTGGTGACACTCTACTTATATTGCTCAACCGTTGATGTCATTGGAAAGTCCAACTAATTTTCTAGCGATAAAAAAGAGCAGCAATATGCTAAGAAATGGCCGGTTTTAAAGATATAGGCGATTTAAAAATCCTCTGCAGTTGCAGGAAAGCAGCCTAAAAACGCATCGAGCTTATATTTTTACTATCAATAAATCATTTTTCATTATGTTTTTAGATATGGTATCGATTTAATCAACAACTTTATTGCAATATTTTTATTGGCACCGTGCTGTGCAACGCGATGCAGCACGGAACATTAGCGCCGGACGGACGGGTGTCTACCGGCCGGCCCACGCACACCGACGGGCGGGTGCCTACTGGCCCCGCGCGGAGAGTGTCCGTACACGGGAGCATAGATGGCGCGTCGAGCGGCCAGAGTTTATTATATATCTAGGGAGCGCAGCCTGAAAACAAGTTCTATGGGAAAATTGCTTTATTATTTAATACTTATCGAATATTTAGCCAGTCTTGTACACTGCCCTACCACCACGAAATCAATATTAACTAATTATTATGCGCTTTGTTATTTCGCGGAACGGCAACGCCGCAACAGCCTGTTGTTTGAACATCCGCCCGACAACGGCACGCCAGAGCAATTTCCCACCCACCCACTGCCCAATACCACCTGTCCTACGTCCTTCCAGTCTCCTTCTATCTGCCCTTCGGGTCGGTCTTTCAGCATGTAGCAGATACGGAAAGGAAGCAAGAACCGACAAAGGGACGAGATAGAAGTCGAGACCGTGATACGCCAAAACGCGAAAGCAGGTTAGAAGGGAAGTTCAATCCGTAAGTAAACCATCTTCTGACACCCGGAACGGCAAAGGTGAGCGCTAATGTAACTTTATTTCAAAATAATATTTTCAAAAATGGCAACTGTTGGCAAGTAGCTTTGAAGCGATTGTGGCGCACCGCGCCATTATTGTCCCAAGGCCCCCTTATGATGTCATCAAAAGTGGAGTGATATGGGCCTGCCCGTCATAACAATCAACCAGCCGCGAGGACCAACGAAAAGTAGTCGCGCCACGTTATATTTGAGCATATCAAACGCGTCTAGAGCTGTAGCGGTCAGTGGGCGCAAGGCCCTATATACCAGGTAGGGTCGTCCGGCGATTCTACCTGATCGTGACGTCAGCTCGTGACGTCATCTGGGGGAAAGTCTTGAAGTCCCGTTTAAGTCCTATGCAAATGGGCGGTTTTTGTAGCGCTGCAGAACAAACTCTGCTAAAGCTAGCACAAAACTAAGTGCATCATCGGAAAGCCGAGACATTTTTCTTCGAATTACCTATGAAGCGTTATTCACTAAACCCATTAGTTTTTCCAAAAATGCGTAAAAAAGCCCCCATGCCTCCGCAGCCTCCCTACCGCCGGCCCCCACGCCGCCGCGGTAGTGTAGTGGTTAGGATGCTTGCGCCGTAATTCAAAGATCGTGCGTCCGAATCTAGGCGCGGGTAGTACTTAAATCGAACTTGCTAGCAGAATGTGTTTTTTTTTTCTTGATAAATCAGTTACATTACAGCTAACCGTACATAAAACTATCGATAACAATTGACTGAAACCCAAAATATAGAACACATTCTAATAAAATAAATTCAAATATGGCGGCCGTTGCGTCAGGCTCCGCCCCCGACTCCGCCCCTTCGTATGACGTCATCTGTGCACTTGGACACACAGGGAGATAGGGGACGACATGGGCCTAGTGGGCGCTGGCTTCGACTGTGGCGGCCGCGCTGTGCGGAGCGGCACGATGACGCGACGCGGACTGACAGCGGTCAGCGGCCACCAGAGCGCAGCAGCTCGGACGGCGCGGCGGCGGCGGTTCACGGGCGGCACCGAGCAACAAGGACTGATGGGCGCGTGAGACGACCGACGGGCAGTGCGCGGCGCGCGGCCAGTACCATTCACGGACAAAAGTAGCATGTTACTCAAACCCGCGGCGACACACACACTGACTGCGCGGCTCGGGCCGGAACTGTGTGCGGCCGGCTCCCGCCCATACATACAAGCTGGGAAACGCGGCGTCCACTAGGCGATAATTTGAGGACTAACATGAAAGACACACATGCCACGGTGATTGGCGGAGGCGGCGGCGGCGGCGCGAGCGGCGGACGTGGCGGCGGCGGCGGCAGGGGGATGTCGTCCCGGTTCTCCCCATGTACTATTCGCCAATCAGCTTAACACTACCAGTGACGTCACTGGTGGATCGCCAATCGCGGCCGTCCGCCCGGCCGGACCCGTAGAAGGCCAAACGCAGACGTTTTCAGAAAAGCGTAAGCCGTATAGATACAGTCGCGGATGGAATTTTGCTGTGATTCGGCTCTCCAAGAGTGCGTCAGCGGACCAGAACCCGGATAAAGGTCATAGTGAACCGGCATCTGATAAAATCCGCTCACGGCTTAGCAGCCGACTTCAACCCTTCGCCCTCGTAAAGCACAAAAGCTTGCCGGTCATCAATCCACCTGCATCTCCTCATCTGCTTACTTCCTATATCGACCAGTTACTGCAGCCGTTTTGGAGCGGCTCACGTCCGATAACACGCCGGACGTGCGCTAGCCGCCGGTGCTAAGCGCTAACCATTGAGTGCGCGTGGCCGACTGCCGCCCCGATGGCGTTGGCCCCCGGCACCGACACCGGCGCGGCGCCGCTGACCCATGGGGGGGGGGGGCTGCTGATTAGTTGAGCCGGAATTGGGATAGAAGCCGGTATGGGATTGGGATCGAAACTCAGAGAGACCAAGGGATTGTGTTGTGCCTTCGGTAGGCCCCCAAAAATCGCCGGTGTAGTGCCCTCAGGGCCGCCGGTTATGAAGCCTTTGGAGGCACTGGTGTGGGCCCTCACAAGTAGGTACCGGTGGGAGGCCCTCAGAGGTACCGCTGTGGGCCCTCTGAGGTGCTAGTGTGTGGCCCTCAGAGGCGCCGGCGAGGGTCCTCACAGTTGCCATTGTGGGCCCTCAGAGACACTGCAGTGTGGGGTCATCACAGTCGGATGTGGGACCCTTAGAGCTGCTGGCTCGAACTCTTTATGAGCAGACAGGGGCTCTCAGTCAGAGACCGACAAGGGGCCCTCAAGAGGTCTGCGGTGTCTTCAGGAGCCCTGTGGAGTCCTCAGAGACCAGCAAGGTACTCTCAGACGCCGGTGGGGCCCTCAGAGTCTTCGGTGTGGGGCCCTCAAAAGTCACCGGTGAGTGGCCGTCCGATGCGAAGGTCCCGTCTTAGGCCGTCAGAGACTCCGGCGTTGAGCCCTCAGAGCCGCCGATATATGGCCCTAAGAAGCACTGGTTTGGGCCTTTGGAACTTCATTCAGGGGTGCCGGTTGAACTCAGAGGTGGCAGTGTGGGGCCCTCAGCTGGGCACCGCTTTGGGGCTTTCACAGCTGCCGGTGAGGGCCCTCGCAGGCGCCGTTGTGGTGGCCTTCAACCATTGGTTTAAGGGGTCATCACAGGCGTGTGTGGAACCCTTAGAGCTGCTGGTCCCTGATAGGCCGGTAAGGGCCCTCAGAGGTCGCCAATGGGCCCTGAGAGGCCGGCAAGGGGCCTTGAAATGCCGACAAGAAACAATAAAAAGCCGGTGTGGGGCTCTTATGGAGAGAAGTGTGGCTATTCGGAGCACTAAAGGTGTTCTTTCGAGCCCTGTGGGGCCCTTCTGAGTCGAAAATACCATCGTGGACCCTCAGCCGCCAATTGGCGTCGCAGGGCCCCTCGGGCCTGAGAGGCCCCCTGATCCGATGGGGCACGTGCCCCCTGCCCCCCCCCCTCCGGGTGCAGATAGAGAATGAAATCGGCTTGCGGGACTCCGGGACACAACAATTGCGATCGTTCCTTCTCCCGTCGCGAGGTCGTCCATCCGACCCATATCCCAAGATTGTCAACCCTGGGGCTCGGGTCGGCAATATATCGGCAAGGAAATAAGCTTTAGGTGGGTAAAAAAGTTATTTAAGTAATTAGTTGTCGTTACGTTCAGTAATAACAACGATAAAGTGCCAAATGTACCCGACGTACGGGTTGGAGCCGGGCGCCGCCCGGTCTCCACCAGTGACGTCACGCTAATGCTTAGCGACCGGTCCATTGGAAATTGCGGGATGATTCTACCTCTCTTATACGGCCTTGGTTCCGAGCCCGCTCTGTCCAGCACTGCCTAGTACGCTTGCCTGTGATGCTCCTCCGCAGTGTCGGGCCTGTGGCTCTCAGCGGGACCAGTGTACCTCGCTGGCGGTCTCCTGGGCCGCGGACGTTCCATCGGCTTGAGGCTTAGTTTGTCCGCGCGTTCCTCGATTTTTTTCCGAAGATGTGACGAAACTCCTCGGATCGAGCATCGCTGATGGAGGTCTGAACGATCCTGACAGCAGTCAGCATGTCAGTGACCGTGCACTGTTTTCCCTGTAGGGACTGGTTGAGACCTTCCATGCGCAGAGCAGCTTCATGCGCAATATGGACGCCGAGGAGAGTGGCCGACGACTGGAACATCTTCAATAGATTCCTGGCCTTGCAGCCTGCTTCGCCTGGCTTTTTGGCCGTGTTTTCCAAGCTGTCCAGCACCTCACTGTAGCGGTTCAGCACCGCCGACAGTGCCTTCCTTCGGCACGTCCAACGTGTCGGGCAGAGTGGCCTCAAGCTCGTCACAGTGCTGTCCCCGGGTCGTCGTCCTTGATCACCTGCTCTCATTCCTTGTGGAACGTACTACAGCGTTTGAAAAACTTCCCGAGCTCGTTCACCCTCTCCATAGCGTCATAAACGAGGTCAGAGGCCTCCAACGAGTGCATGAGTGCGAGGTTGACACAGTGCGCCGAACATCTAAAGTGTAAAGCTAGAGGCTGTTCTTTGGCTAGCCATGCCTGACAGCCCTTGAACTGACTGGCCATGTTGGACGCCCCGTCGTATGTCTGCGCTCTGAGCTGAGCCAACGACAGTCCAAGACGGAGCAGGACACCCTTGACGGACGCCGCTATGACCTCTCTCGTTGCACTCTCTTGCTCGTACAGGCCAAGAAACTCTTCATGTGCAACCAGGTTTTCATCGACGTATCTGACGCACACACACTCCTGGTCTTTGCCCGCGACAACTTAAGTGTAAAGCACTTTTCGAACACTGGACACATCGTACCCTGGATATGAGCGACATCCCGTGTGCCGTCCACCATCAAGCCATAGGGCCCTGCCGCTTTTACATCCTCAGCGATGCTGCGTAGAACTGTGTGCGCGATTTCGTTCTGTATCTCTTCGGTGCATTGGTGGGTAGTAGTTTGTCGTTTTCGCCAACCAGCTCTTCATGTCACCATCCCACTCCCCAAGTACTTTCAGAAGCTGGAGGTAGTTATCGTCGGCCTCGGGGTCTGCACGGAACGCAAGCCCCTCGCGCAGCAGGTACGTACAGCCCGCCGCTAAAGTAATGTAGGGCAAGGCATGTAGGGTTTTACCAATCTCAACGGTTGGCTTTGACTGGCCATTGTTTAATGCGGAGGCATCGAAAAGAAGATGTCAAAAGCTGAAGTTGCAGCTGCAAGGGTGGCGATACATATAAGCTACATTCAAAGTTTCATTGTAGTCTGGCTAATCGTTCCTAAGCTTCAGAAGCAGAACATACCCATGACTGAAACCCCACATTACTTCTGCTGTGGACTGTACCTGATGGAGGATACCATCTTCAAGAGACAGGCCTGCACCTTCTCCTCTCTACCCTCTACAGCGTTGCAATATATTCATGTGAACAACTATTTCCTTATCCCCGGAAGGCCAGCATCATTACCTCTGGTTAGCTAAGGGTAGGCTAGGTTAGGTTAAAGTTATGGTTGGGTTGGTAAAGTTATGGTTGGGCAGAATGTCTCAGATTTGACCTCAGGTCAACCGTTTAACCTCCAGAGGGCAAAAACTCCAAAAATAGCCGTTTTATGAAATCCCTGGACACTACGAACTCTAAAAATATTTGATTTACTATTAACTGTAATCTCCTAAGGCATTGCCTTCCGGGCACAGCACTGCTTCGCACTGAGCTGGTTCCGTGTTTTTTACATAATGACTACACTTTCAGAGATTATGTAATCCCTGGAGAGTATGAACTCTGGCCCATTCAAGGCACTGGCCATTTTGAACACTGGACACATCGTGCCCTGGACATTATGAACCCTGGCCATTTCGAACACTGGACACATCGTACCCTGGATATGAGCCCTGGCATCTTTGAATATACCCTAGCTGCAGCCAGTTGGCCGCATTTGGACCATGCAATCCCTGGACATTATGAACTCTGGCCCATTCAAGGCACTGGCCATTTCGACACTGGGCATATCGTACCCTGGACATTATGAACCCTGGCCAGAATGAATGCTCCCCGGACTTATTGCGTCATTTGCAACATGATCATAATCAGGGAATGACGTTTCATTCAGTTCATTTAACCCGCGCCGGGCCGGTGCTCTGAGATTCCGCGCCGGGCCGGGGGGGGGGGGTCTGAACACCCCCTCCCCCCTTCTAACTCGGCTCCTCGGCCACGTAGCGACACGCGGTAAGCGGCAATCGAAAGAACGTCCAAAATAAGGACGAAAACACTTAGGTCCTTTTTGGGTCAGGTCAAAGGTCAGGTCACCAGAGGTCACCAAAGGTAAAATGTTGACTTTTTCAACATTTTGGAAACTGCCAACGGCTATCTCGGGAACCGATAGAGCTACAGCGTCGCGGAAAAGCGCATTCGATAGCCCTTTTACAGACCCTTCTGAGTGATGTTCTCAGATTTGACCTCAGGTCAACCGTTTAACCTCCAGAGGGCAAAAACTCCAAAAATAGCCGTTTTATGAAAAACGTTTTTTCGGCAATTCCTTTTGACTCAAAAGAGCCATGACATCATTTTTGCCAGCATCGTGTTCCTCTCGTCGAGACGCGTCGAATTTGACCTTGAAAGGTCAACTTGAAAATTTGACCTCAGGTCAAGGTCATGACCTGACCGGAAAAGGTCATGTTGCATATCAGTCGATCCGCAACGTCGAGCCGAACACATCTAAGGCGTTTTCAGCGCTATAGCACGCCTCTATCAGAAATTATTAGCGAAAAACTGTTAGATTCTGTTCGTGACCTGAGATGACCTCGGGGACATGACGAAGGGTCACAGTTGCCATTTTCCGGTTCAGTGTGTCAATCTGACCTACATCTCGATGTTTGAGAGTGTCTAGAATAGCGTTCGTGCAAAACAGACGCTTTTCAATTTTCTCCCATTGACTTACAATGGAGAGGCCGCAAAATTAACCTGACCTTAGGTCACCGATATCAAAATTCCGAGATATACATTTCAAAGATAATGTTGCTCTAATCAATCGCTGAAAGTTGCAAGGCAACCGATCAATCGTTGTAGCTATGACGAGCATTCTTATTTTTTCTGAGGTGAGGTCACTTGGCGTGACCTGGTGACCTGACCTAGGGCAACTTGGGTCTGAAATTTTTTTACAACATGTGCGGAAAAGATGCACGAACAGGTCGCCGCCGTTTTTGAGATATCTGCGAAAAACCGCAGGGGGGGGGGTGTTCAAACACCCCCCGGCCCGGCGCGGGTTAAAGTCACAATAGTCCACAGGATATGGTAATACGAATGACTGATGTAAAAATGAGTTCGTCACTAGCTTGGCTGGATCCCGGCCCTCCGGTGACTGGCGCAGAAGATGGCGTGTGATTATTGCAGTGCTTACGCCACAGCCCTGCCGGGCTGCCATTGGCCGGCGGCTCTGGCGCCCGCTCAGCTCCGTCTGTGCCCGGGGCAGTCGGTGCGTCCCGGTCCGGCGGGGCAGTCGGTCCGGTCCAGCAGCGCCGCCATGCTCTGCGCGCTTCTGGTGCCGCTGTTGGTGCCGCACCTCTCGGTGGCCGCCGAGCGGTTCGAGCTGGCCGCCGTGCCGCCGCCGACCGCGTGGCTGCTGCAGCTTCCCAGCACCACGCTGGTCAGCTGCGCCACCCGGTGTCTACAGCTGGCCGACTGCGGCCTGCTGCACTGGACCGACCTGTGCAGGCTGGCTGCCGATGGCGGCGGTGACGGCAGTCCCGCCACTCTGCGCGTCTACCGCAGAGTCACCGGCTCTGCGGGCCAGGCAGCCGCCCAGACGGCTGCGGCGACTACACAGACGACTGCGGCGACCACACAGACGGCTGCGGCGACCGAGACGGCTGCGGCGACCACACAGACGACTGCGGCCACCGAGACGACACCGTCGGCAGCACCGGGTGCCACCACGACACCGGGTGCCACCACGACGTCAGGCGCCGCCTCACCGGCTGGGTTCGTGTACGACGGCCGGTTCTTCTGGCACGTGACCGTGGCCAAGGGTCTGAGCTACGAGCAGGCGCAGGCGCACTGTCTCGGCCTGGCGTCGCAAGCCTCTCTGGCCGGCGTGTACTCGGACACCCAGCTGAACGCGCTGTGGGAGCACCCGAGCCGGCCGGCCGTGCAACAGTGGATCGGCGTCTACCTGGACAGCCGCGGCTGGGCTTTCAACCCGGACGGCGCCGAGCCGCCCGTCAACGTGACGCCCTACGAGGAGATGAGCGGCGACGCGTTCACGCTGCCCCCCGACAATGTCGGCGGCGCCCTCTGGCTGGCCGATAAACTCACCACCATGGCCGGAATGGTGTGCGAGGCACCCGACCCGCCGCAGTTCCTCTAATTGAACAGCAGGCCCTGATCTGCTCCAGCTTCTCCAGTTCAACATTAGGCCCCGAGCTGCTCCAGCTTTTCCAGTTCAACATTAGGCTACCGCCCTCTCCAGCTTCACTAGTTTTTAGTTCAACATGAGGCGGCTACTCAACATCTGGGCCTCGTTTAAGGGAAATAGTTCACTTTTAACCCGCGACCTGGTGGGGGGGGGGGCTATTTTTTGCCCCCCCCCCCTCCATACTTTTCGATATATCTCCAGAACCGCTGCGCCGATCGTCACCAAACTTTCAGTACCCTCCCGGACATCAATTTTACATATGGTGACCAAAAATTTTTCCAAAGGCTATGATAGGTTGGCCGGAAATGACGTCAGAGTGACGTCATGTTCTGCCGTTTTCGACCCAAAAAAGGGTTTCGCGGGAAGAGCTGTCAGGCCTATAGCTTTGCCAATACAGAAAAATGATCCGGACATAAAAGCTGTAGAATTGACAGGGGTACAAAACTGCCATCTCGGATTTTTGAAATTTTTGGATTTTGACCCCCAAAAATAAAAAAAAAAAATTTTTGGATATAATGATCGAAAAATCCAAAAAGTTTTTTGAATTTCGCAAAAACCGGAATATATGTGATAGTCTTTACCGCCTTCCATCCACATACCAAATTTGAGATTGATACCTCTTTTTTTGGCGAAGTTATAGCGAAAAAACTGTTCAAAATTGATGACGTCAAATTTTCAAACTCAATTTTTAGCAATTCTAGACCCCGTAGCGCAAAACAAAGACCACCATTAGACTCCCCGTGACGAGCTGCATCGAATCTATACCCATTTTATGCAAAACTATCAACTTTAAAATTTGACCTATTTTGGCCTGACCTTGAACTGACCTTGACTTGAACTTCACCAGAAAGTGACCTAAGCCTTACCTGATAGTCTTATAACCAACACCATTGAGTTGGAAATGAAAAATTGGCCATAAAACATGCATCACACAACCTTAGTAAAGTTGGGCTCATGTGACCTGACCTGTGACCCTTGGTGATCTGACCTGTGACGTTACCTGGTATTGTCAGTGACCTCTAATAGCAACATATCTACTAGGCAACTGACGCCCTATCGCTGATTCTCGACAAAATGCGTTTTCCTCGGTGTTATAGCGCATTCCCTAGAAGACCCGTGAACGGTGAAACATTTCATCTTTGACCTGACCTGTGGCGTCATCGGTGACCCCGACGTCAATGAAATTTGGTTTCCTTCGACAAATTTGACAGGCCTTTCGAACGCCGTTTGAATTTTGCGGATCCGTCCAGTAGTTTCGGAGATACGAGGGGGGGGGGCAAAAAATAGCCCCCCCCCCCAACAAGTCGCGTTATAAACAGACCCCACCAGGGCGCGGGTTAACATGGGATTTTGAACTGAAATAGCAGTTCCGTTGCTTGAGCTGAGACAAGCGCAAATCGGGAGCTTTTACGGCCCAACGATCACCCTAGGCAAAGATATTCCATTTCTCGTCCCGAAAAAGTGCCTTGCTGAAGAATGTGTGCCTTGCAGGGGTCATTCCCCTCTTTTGCACTCTTTAAGACTGAATGACTATTCTTGTATTAAAATATAGAGCATAATATTTTTATAAAAAGGATTTATTTTCTTTGCTAATCATTTTGAGCATAAAAAATAATAAATCCATTACAAAAAAAAACTAACTTCGTGACCGTGAACTATTCCCTTTAACGGCATGACCCTTCCCGACTTTATCGAACCAGCCGAAAATGTAAGGTTTTGATGCTCATGTGTGCACTAGACAAATACACAATGCTTTGACAACTAATTCGGAGTGTTGGAAATCAAGCCCTTTGCTGTAGTTCCAAAAACATTTATTTGCCCATACCGATTTTCGTCGCTCCGTCAGCTGCAGGAGGCCGATAAAAGGTTTACCACATGCCGAGATATCCCTTTAACATTAGCACGTGCATTTGGGAAATGGCTTCGGCCCGCCTCGGCTAATGTTGAAGGTATTTGGGAAACGATTCGGCCCTAGGGCTTTTTGATTTTCCCAGACAAAATTTTACTGAATATTCTGAGCGGAAGAACCAATTCCAAAGAAGATATTTACGGATTGTGTGTTCACTAACAGCAACAGCAGAAGTGAGCAAAATTAAGTGACTGCGTTTTCACTTACTTTTGCTGTCAACGTAATTCAACTAAACAAGGGTATAGGTATCGTTCAAATGCCAATGTATTTATTGCTGCAGAACATGGTCAGCGAACTGATTATTACACTTATTACAACATAATGCACGCAAAAAACGAACACTTTAAATGCGCGAAGCATCTTAACAAGCCACAATGAAACATTTGATATTGTTCCAGCTGGGATCCAAGACGCGTTTGATTAATCGGTTCACCCAATTTTCAGTTTTCCTCACGGTTTCCTCACTCCTGCTGGAAGTGGACTCCATATCTTTATTCTAACTTCTGACGCTTCACAATCTTCATCCTCAGCCTTTTCAAACCCTAAATAAGGGGGAAGTAGGAAATTTCATCTTTCATACTCAACGCAGCCCAATAATGAAAAACACAAAAAGTTAATCACGGTGACTATAAATATGATAGTTTTAGTTTTAATATAGTTTTAATATAATATTAACACAATATTAAGAATATAATAATATATATCAAATGAATATGATATTAACTGTTGCGCCGGTACGGCATGTGGTAAATCTCTTCCCAACCTTGGGCTGTGAAAATGCAATTTTATTCACCTCGGTTTTTGGCTACGGACTAGAGTTGCAAAGTTTTCCCAATGGGCTGCTACCGGCACCGCCCCGCCCCTCAAACATTTTCTGGGATACCGGCATGCTACCACGCCCCAAGCAAAAAACCGCCAAATTACCGGCATACTAAAAAACCTGCATTCTTGATTTTGGCTTACCCCTACATGAGATGCCACATTTTGGCAATTTCAGTAACCGCCCCACCCAACAGCCACCCATTGTCCAACTTATTACAATTCAATAGCCTCTTAGTGTCCAAAGTTTGAATCATATGCTGATAATTTTTTGTGCAAAATCAAAAATACCGGCATGCTACCGGCAAGACATGCCAGATACCACGAAAAAAACCTGCGGTAGTGAAAAATTACCGGCATGCCGGTAGTGCGGTAGGGAAATTTTGCAACTCTACTACGGACCTCGTGCCTACCGGCATTCGGTCCTCCGCACAAAAACCTCGGTGAATAAAACGCATTTTCCCAGCCCCGGTCGGGAATATATACAGGGTGTCCCAGAATTACCCGGACATTTATTTTCTGGCTAAAAGTACGACTGCGCTCGCTTCTAATGATATAAAAGCATCATACTTTTATAAGATATCCCTTAGCTATCGAGATTGGGGACTGTGTGCTTTTGGTGGCCGGTAACGACTCGAATCAATTATTGTCCAGAGTCAAGTAAGAGTAGTCCTTTTCCGTTTTCAGCTTAAGTCACTAATAGGCAACAATGGTGAATCAACTCCCGTTCTCAACTTTGTAATCGGACTTTCGGGATGGTTTTTGCTGGAGAGCTTCAGCAGCTCATCTGCAAGCAGTTAGGATTGAGCAAAGCGCAATTATATCCAGGCGCGGATCCAGGGGGGGCGACGGGGGCGGCCGCCCCCCCCCCCCCCCCGGCAAAGTGGCGCCCTTTCAGCTGTCCGGTGCCCGGCGCCGTCAGGCGCCGGGCACCGGACAACGCTATATATAAGGCGCGCTTTAGCACTATCAATACCCACGACCCATGCAACGGCGCCCCACACAAAGCTCCGACGCAACAGTAGATGGTAGTGGATTGCATACGCAGTCGCTACCAAGGCAAGGCGCCCCTTTTATCGCACGGAGGCGCCCCTATAAACTTCATAGGCGCCCCTCTTTCACATAAAGGCGCCCCTCTTACTCACCCCATTCCCTTAGGCAATGGCGCCCCCCTTGGGCGATGGCGCCCCCCTTGGGCGATGGCGCCCCCTTGGGCGATGGCGCCCCTTGAGGGATG
Source organism: Amphibalanus amphitrite (assembly GCF_019059575.1). Lineage (NCBI taxonomy): Eukaryota > Metazoa > Arthropoda > Thecostraca > Balanomorpha > Balanidae > Amphibalanus > Amphibalanus amphitrite. The sequence continues at coordinate 43,022 of NW_024881787.1, forward strand.
GCGCCCCCTTGGGCGATGGCGCCCCCTTGGGCGATGGCGCCCCCTTGGGCGATGGCGCCCCCTTGGGCGATGGCGCCCCCTTGGGCGATCAGCGATGGCGCCCCCTTGGGCGATCAGCGATGGCGCCCCCTTGGGCGATGGCGCCCTTTGAGGGATGGCGCCCCCTTGGGCGATGGCGCCCCCTTGGGCGATGGCGCCCCCTTGGGCGATGGCGCCCCCTTGGGCGATGGCGCCCCCTTGGGCGATGGCGCCCCTTGAGGGATGGCGCCCCCTATAAGTTTGTCCGCACCATTTTTAGCGTGGTTACGCCCCTGATCTGCAAAGCATAACAGGCGCCCCGCCCCATTGAAGATCACAGGCGACTGGGCGCCCCATTGAAAAAAAAAAACATGGCGCCCCTCAGCCTCCAGACCAGAGGCGTATCAAGCATACGCGGGCAAGTCAATTGCCCTCTACTTTAAATTTGGGACGCCCCTTTGGGCCCTGAAGGCGCCCTCATTATTATGTCGTTGCATGGAAAGACATTACTTGAATTTTGAAAACCGCTGAGTTCACTTCCTCCTCAGTCCCCGCTAAGCAACTTTATTTTGCCACAAAAGACTGTCTCTGGTCAGCAAAGGCGCCCCTCCAGCCAAAAACGGCGCCCTTCTGGCCAGCAGCGGCGCCCCTCCCGTCATCCAGAGAGCGCCCTCAGAGTCATGCACTGTATTTACTTTGGGGGATTCCTGCATGCACCTCTGCTCCTGAGCATCGGGCTAAAATACCTAACCCGTTAGGCCGTTACTAAAAAAGGAGACATTTATTACACCAAGGTTTATCAGAAAAACAACATGCAATATCGGTAATCGGTAAAATCGGTAAATCGGTAAAAATGCCCTTCAGTATATAAATTTCCGCAGTCATTTTTACTATACTCTGTTCCGTTTCAAGTTTGCAGTCGAAGTGCCCTGCTGAAAGCAGTGCGTGATTTCTGTATATACAGCTCTTACATTTTAAGACGCAAATTCTTGAGCGGAGGAGCGATCTGCCGAAGAAACTCCAACTGCAAGCTTGATATGGAACAGACTATAGCCGCATTCCCACATCTCCCGAGTCCCGCATCTCTGGAATCAGAGGATCGCGACTCCCTTTATTGTTGCTATGCAACAACGTTCGGAGTGCGTATGCGGTATCTTGGCAAATGCTGGCCTGTGGCCATATGCCATATTGATGCCATATCGCTGTGCCCTGATCTCGGGCCTTGCCCTGATCGCTATTTGCTTATACCTTGGCTATTTGTGTGGAGTCGGTGGAGTCGGAAGTCGGAGGGGTGGCGGGGTTTCGCGCGAGGTTAGGGACTAGGGTCTGAGAGAATACCAATCGACAACCTGTTTAGTAAAAGTGAAATAATACTTAGGTTATCATAGATATAAGAAGGTAATTGAGCCAGTATCCAGACAAAGGAAATGGAAGAACCGAAAGGGAAACGCAGAAAGAAATCAGGCGCGCAACGGCGAGCGGAAGACCAAAAAGAGAAACTGAATCGACTGCTCGCAAAAAACAGATCGATTACTGACTTTTGGGGGTAAGTAGGTATCTGATGTTTCTACAGCTACTCATTCAGTGTCAATTACGTATCTAAGATGCGATCAAGCGGAGGGCAGAGGTCGTGTTGGTCGTGTCCATGAGGGGCCCCAGGGTAACCCAGATTGCAGAGCATGGCAGACGGCTCGACGGACCGCGTGCTATTAATTTCCTTGCCCGTGGCTAACATGCATCAGTACGTGGTGTGACAGAGCATTATATCGACTTTGGCGTCATTTCCAGGAGTTCAGCCTCATCCCCTAGCATCCCGCCCGCTGCGCCGTCCTCGTCCTGCAGACCATGCCGCGACTCTGACCGCGACCGGCCGCCGCCGACTCCGGCCGGTGACCCGCACCCGGATTCGCCCGACGAGATGGAGCCGGAGCCCGGCGCCTCGGGGTAAGCCGTTAATGCCAATTTGGTTGCCCCTTCCCGCTCCCAACCTCACTCATGCCTGTATGGCAGCTCGACCTCAAAGGAAATATGTAAATACAATTAGCTCAGAGACTGGTGCAGAAATATGTGAAACAAAAGTTGTAACTGTCAATAAGCTAGTGGATATGTCATGGAAGATATGAATAGTGAAAAGCAAGAAAAATATCGCAGGGAAAGCATGTACTGTAATATCCAATAGTGTCTGCACATATCCTATTTCTTACCGATGGTTCATTTCCTAATAAGCAAATATGACAGCAAGTTCTACGTTATAAATGAAAAATGCAGTAGGTATGTGATACAGATAATCCGTCTCTGGTCTGCCCAATATACATTATATCCCTTGCTTCCTTCCCCGTGCGATGTTATGCATGTTACTGATGGTAACATGCATCAGTACGTGGTGTGACAGAGCATTATATCGACTTTGGCGTCATTTCCAGGAGTTCAGCCTCATCCCCTAGCATCCCGCCCGCTGCGCCGTCCTCGTCCTGCAGACCATGCCGCGACTCTGACCGCGACCGGCCGCCGCCGACTCCGGCCGGTGACCCGCACCCGGATTCGCCTGACGAGATGGAGCCGGAGCCCGGCGCCTCGGGGTAAGCCGTTAATGCCAATTTGGTTGCCCCTTCCCGCTCCCAACCTCACTCATGCCTGTATGGCAGCTCGACCTCAAAGGAAATATGTAAATACATTTAGCTCAGAGACTGGTGCAGAAATACGATGGGCGTTATCACAAGTGTATTCGCGGCCATTGGGGCGACGCAAGAAAAGAAGAAAACAACTGGTCCCAAGAACTTTAAATTATCAGTTAGCATGCACCTTTTCCTTGATATGTAAAGAATTTACCATTAATTGTTAGAGAAAATTGCATTTAAAATGTCCCATTTATGCTTTTTTCATCGTTTGCACAGTATGTTCTTTTACTAAGCTAGAAACACTAATTAGAAATAGTTCCCGCATCATCAAGAACAATAGGGAAGGCTTGAAGTGAATACAATAATCTAAACGGTTTTGTAATCCATGTGAAGACACTTCTAAAATTGCCTGTAGAAATATTAAAGGCAAAAGTTCAACTTTTTCACAAGACGGATGGCTATCAACTTATTCAACAGCCGGTATTTCGTCGCCTACAGCCAAGCTTTCCCTAGTGACCGATAGAGGCGCTGCTATCGATGTCCGCCCGTGCCGCCTAACGATGTGAAACAAAAGTTGTAACTGTCAATAAGCTAGTGGATATATCATGGAAGATATGAATAATGAAAAGCAAGAAAAATATCGCAGGGAAAGCATGTACTGTAATATCCAATAGTGTCTGCACATATCCTATTTCTTACCGATGGTTCATTTCCTAATAAGCAAATATGACAGCAAGTTCTACGTTATAAATGAAAAATGCAGTAGGTATGTGATACAGATAATCCGTCTCTGGTCTGCCCAATATACATATATCCCTTGCTTCCTTGCCCGTGGCTAACATGCATCAGTACGTGGTGTGACAGAGCATTATATCGACTTTGGCGTCATTTCCAGGAGTTCAGCCTCATCCCCTAGCATCCCGCCCGCTGCGCCGTCCTCGTCCTGCAGACCATGCCGCGACTCTGACCGCGACCGGCCGCCGCCGACTCCGGCCGGTGACCCGCACCCGGATTCGCCCGACGAGATGGAGCCGGAGCCCGGCGCCTCGGGGTAAGCCGTTAATGCCAATTTGGTTGCCCCTTCCCGCTCCCAACCTCTCATGCCTGTATGGCAGCTCGACCTCAAAGGAAATATGTAAATACATTTAGCTCAGAGACTGGTGCAGAAATATGTGAAACAAAAGTTGTAACTGTCAATAAGCTAGTGGATATGTCATGGAAGATATGAATAATGAAAAGCAAGAAAAATATCGCAGGGAAAGCATGTACTGTAATATCCAATAGTGTCTGCACATATCCTATTTCTTACCGATGGTTCATTTCCTAATAAGCAAATATGACAGCAAGTTCTACGTTATAAATGAAAAATGCAGTAGGTATGTGATACGTACAGATAATCCGTCTCTGGTCTGCCCAATATACATTATATCCCTTGCTTCCTTGCCCGTGGCTAACATGCATCAGTACGTGGTGTGACAGAGCATTATATCGACTTTGGCGTCATTTCCAGGAGTTCAGCCTCATCCCCTAGCATCCCGCCCGCTGCGCCGTCCTCGTCCTGCAGACCATGCCGCGACTCTGACCGCGACCGGCCGCCGCCGACTCCGGCCGGTGACCCGCACCCGGATTCGCCCGACGAGATGGAGCCGGAGCCCGGCGCCTCGGGGTAAGCCGTTAATGCCAATTTGGTTGCCCCTTCCCGCTCCCAGCCTCACTCACATAAGCGTAACTTTATATCTCTTTGTGGGTGCTCAAGCACCCCCAATCCTGAGCTCAGCACCCCCTGCCTTCTTAAAGCACCCCCAGCCCCTCAAAACATTCCCAGCTGACTCAAGGCCCTCAATAATCAGAATGTCCATCTCTTAGTACTGTAATGAGCCCAGTGAATCATGCAAATACTATGCTTACTCAATTCAGTGACTCAGAGAATATACATTGAATAAATCACCACAAATTAAGATGCATGATATTTGTGTTAACATTACATCTGATATTATCAGGGGCCCGCGAACGATTTTCAAGTTGGAGAGGGGGGGGCGAGCCTAAAATACTTGACATGATGCATATGAAACAGTGGCATAGCTAGGGGTCTAAGGGGACACGTACCCCCTCCCCCCCATCGAGTTCAAAGGGACCCTCGGGTCCGAGAGGCCCTGCGGCGCCATTTGACCGCTGAGGGTTAACGATGACCATATTTCTACTCAGAAGGGCCCCGTGGGGCTCGTTAGAGCACCTCATGGGCCCTAAATAGCCACACTAAGGTCTCCATAAGGGCCCCACGCCGACTTCTGAGGGCCTCTTGCGGCTTTTAAGGACACCTCGGTGGTCTCCAAAGGCCCGTTAAGCCTGAAACAGACTCCACAGTCAGGAAATCGCATGCGAGAGCCTATTCAAATACATGGAAGCACGCTCAGAAGACCATATTTACATGGAAGACCATATTTCTACTCAGAAGGGCCCCGTGGGGCTCGTAGAGCACCTCATGGGCCCTAAATAGCCACACTAAGGTCTCCATAAAGGCCCCACGCCGACTTCTGAGGGCCTCTTGCGGCTTTTAAGGACACCTCGGTGGTCTCCAAAGGCCCGTTAAGCCTGAAACAGACTCCGCAGTCAGGAAATCGCATGCGAGAGCCTATTCAAATACATGGAAGCACGCTCGCATCAATCGCACGCACCTCCCGCGAGCGATTGATGCGAGAGGAATTACAATGTAAGTGAATACTGAATAGGCTCTCGCATGCAATTTCCTGAACGCGGAAAGAGTCTGCTTCAGCCTTTACTGGCCCCTGAGAGGGTCTTACCGGCCTATGAGGGGACAGTTCTAGGGGCATTTCCCACCTGTGATGGTCCCACACTTATTTTTCTGAGGGCCCCATAACGGCAACTATGGGGCCCTCATCGGTGCCTATGAGGGCCCACACCGGTGTCTCTGAGGGTTTCACACCCCCAACTCTGAGTGCCTACACCAGTGCCTATTAAAGCCCTATATTGGCGGCTCTGAGGACCCACCCAACACCTGCGCATCTAAAGGCCACCCACTGATGACTTGAGGGCCCCACAACGGTGACCCTTAGGGCCCCACCGGCGTCTGACAGTACCATGCCGGTCTCTTAGGACCCCGCAGGACTTCTTCTGCCGGCCTAAGCCCGCTAAGGACCCCTTGCCGGTCACTGAGACCCCCTGCCGGCTTGTAGAGAGTTCGCTTCAGCAGCTCTAAAGGCCCCACACCCGCCTGTAACGGCTCTACACCAGCGTCTATGAGGGCTCGGAGCAACGCCTGTAAGGACCCTCATCGGCGCCTCTGAGAGAATCACACTAGCACCTCTGATCGTCCACACCGACACCTGCATGGCGGCCCCACACCGGTGCCTCCCTTACCGGCGGCTCTGAGGGCCCTACGCCGGTGATTCTGAGGGTGCCACCGATAACTGAAGGCATCACACAAGCCCTTAGTGTAGCTGAGCTTTAATCCCATACCGGCCCTCCGAGGGCGCCACGTCAGTGCACTCATTGCCCCACATCCCTTCCTCACACCCGGAGCGGGTAAACTGTGTTATACCTATAGCAACGATTTTACCACCGTTGTACGTTATGTATTTCTCAAAGTTGACTCAAAATGGTCCATTACAAAATCTGGCCTGCCAAACTTATGGCCAAGGTCAGGCCCAAACACGTTTTGGGCAATCAGTCTCAGTCCATGACTCCATTCTTCGGCAACTACGGTGCAAGGCCGATACTGTAGAAACTTGCAATTTGTACCCTTGACCTGACCTTGACCTTGACCTCAAACTTTAAATTAAGTACATGTTTTTAGTTATTCGTGATGAGATCCTTCGACTGGCGTTTGAATTTTCCAAATCGGACCATTAGTTCGGGAGATAACAGGGGGGTAAAATTTATCCCCCCAACCCCGCGCGTTCGGCTGGAGACCCCAGCCCCGCGCGGGTTAAGCGGGTTAATTCAATTCAATTCAATTCAATTCAATGTGTATTCACGATAGATCCACGCAAACTGGTGGCTTTTCGCCATCGTACGTAGTAAAAATAAAACAGTGATAAAAGGTAAACATACAGTAGCATCCATCCAAAGCACAGATACACAAACAAAAACGTAAGGCAGGTGACAGTATACCCATTATCCATATAGGGCGCACAGGTAATCACAGCACTCGCCAACAAACCTCATGGCTCCAGCTCTCGTCACGTTTCGACGGCACGCAGGTGGCGCTTTGCAGCAGTCTTGAATGAGGTTCCTGCAGGCTTCGGTACCTCATTATACAATTTCACACCGCTGAAACACAAGCGCTTGCGACCAGTCTCGGTACGAATACGTGGCACAGTCAGGAGGTCAGCAGACCGTGTGCCGTGATCGTGCTGGCGGCGAGCAGGAGCACCGATAGTCTGCGCTAATGGCGGCGGAACGAGGCATGACATGAGTCGGTGAATGACAAGAACTCGATGATAGGAAATGAGCTCGTCTGCTTTGAACCAACCCAGCGATCGAACCACGTCAGAAATATGGTCGGTCTTCCGACGTCCAGACACAACACGCGCAGCGAAGTTAATCAACTTTTGAATTCGGTGGACCTGCGTTTTGTTACAAATGCCGTATACAGACATGCAGTATCGCATCACGGGAAAAACTAGCGCGGTAATGAGATATTTTACAGTGGCCATTGGAATCACGTGTTTTGCATGGTTCAAAGCGAGTAACATGCCGGTGCACTTCGGTACAAGCTGGTCTACATGCAGACGAAAGTCGAGGTGTTGGTCAAATATCACTCCTAGGTTGCGGGCCTGGTTCATAGATCTAATGGTGGCACCATTAAATTTAACGGTCACCTCCGCGATATCTCTCAGCATTTGCCTTGTTCCGAATAACATGAGCTCAGTTTTTGCCTCATTCACTTTCATGTTGTTGCTACAAAACCAGTCGAACATACTCTGGAGAGCGGTCTCGAGTTGTGTCACCAGCTGAGGCAAGTCTTGTTTCTTGCCCGTGATCCAGATCTGGGTGTCGTCTGCGAACTGCACTACCTTTACAGGCGGCGGCACATGCAGACAGAGGTCGTTGGAAAACACACACCACAGTATACAACTTAACGAACCTCCCTGGTACACACCGACTGCATTCTGTTTCACGGCTGATTTGATCTCGTGTCCTTCATGATTCACCGTCTGCACGTGCTGTGTGTGACCGTTTAAATAGTCCGTGAACCAAAAAGGGTCAACGCCATATAGAAGTAGTTTGTCGATCAGCCTGTCATGCGGCACCATGTCAAAGCACTTTGAGAGGTCGACCATCGCCCAGAGGGCGATTTCACCGCTGTCCATCGCTCGCAGGATGTCGTCGGTCACTACGTGAAGTGCCGTCTCGCAGGAGTGACTCTTCCGATAGCCGTGCTGCGTCTCGCTGAGCAGATGGTGCCTCTCCATGTACTCGGCGAGCTGGAGCTGGACGGCCCTCTCGGTGATTTTGGTGATCGCCGGCAGCATGGAGATAGGCCGCGTGCTAGATGGGTCGGATGAGATTAGCTTCCCCTTGGGGATCGGTGTTATGGTAGCGTGTTTCCACGATGCAGGAACCGTGCCCGTCTCGAGGCTCGCATTGACCAGGTCCAGCACAATGTGTCCAAAGCCGTCAAAGAAGGTCTGAATCGTCTTCACGCTGAGTCCGTCGGGGCATTAATGCATTGGGTGAGCCAAAATTGTTTTACAGTGGCGCTATTAAAACAAGCTCTCGAACCGATTTAACATCATTTCTTGCATGATGCCTGATGGCTACAGTAAAAAAGAACAGCTAAAAAAAACTACAAAAACTATGGCATGCCTTTCTGAAAGCTATTGAGCACCCCCAATGATTTTTGGAAAACTACACCCATGCTCACTCATGCCTGTATGGCAGCTCGACCTCAAAGGAAATATGTAAATACATTTAGCTCAGAGACTGGTGCAGAAATATGTGAGTGAAACAAAAGTTGTAACTGTCAATAAGCTAGTGGATACAGTGTTCTAAAATTGGATTTTGGTTGGGTGTGACGATGATGACCAAAAAATCTAGGATGAGAAAAAAAACAAGTGAAAACCTATATCACTTTCGCAATAAAGGCGTAACGCTACGCTGGCTGATAATAAAAGAACATACCATTCCTGACCACCAAAACTAACCGAAAAAGACGATGCAAATAGGTAAGGATGATATACGGCAGAATGATAACTTTAGCATCTGATCGCCAAGTGTTCCGAAATCCGTCCCATTTTATCCCAACTGTAGTGTATCGAGTACCTAGTGCATCGGGTGTCCGAGGCTCGGCATCGGGCCCCCGGTAATACGAGTGTGAGGCGGCCGCACCCTGCTCGGCTCCAGTCAGAGCCAGCAGTCGAGAGGCTCCGCCCGGCCGCACAGCACGGCAGTGCCTTAGTGTTTTGCACCGCGAGTTTGTGAGAATACATCGGAATCCGGAGACGGCGGTGGACACTACATCTGGCGACGAGGATGAGATCCTGAATACTACCGACGATGAACGTCGAGGGGGTGTCGCCGCCAACTCCGTTCCTGGCGAGACCAGGAAAACCAGCACTGCCCTGGAGTGACTGGATTTTCAGTTTCCACAACTACCTGACTGCCCTGGGAGGTGAGGCCTACAGCACGGAGAGGAAGACGGCTCTCCTTCTGCACTGTGTCGGCGCCGAGGCGCAACGGGTGTACCGTACCCTACCGGTCCAGCTGAGGAGAGAAGACGAAGACGAGTTCCATGCGGCTGAGCGGCAGCTCGCCGAGTTTTATGAACCTCAGGTCAACGTGATCGCGGAGCGGTTCTTCTTCCGGCAGCGACGGCAAGAGTCGCACGAGCCGACGGCCGACTACGTGGCGGCGCTGCGCCGCCTGGCAGTAAACTGCTCGTTTGGACAAATGACAGACGCCATGATACGTGACCAAGTCGTGGAAGCAACAGTGCATCCGATTCTCCGCGAGCGTTTTCTGCAGGATAAGGGCCTGACCCTGGACCGCGTTCTGGAGATCGCCGAGGCATTCGAGCGATCCCGACGCGAGGCGACCGCCATGGCCGGGCCGGCGCGGCCCGCCGCCGACGGAGCGCAGTCACTGCATCAGATATCTGACGCTCGTCAGCGCCGCGGGCGCCGGCCCTGGCGACCCGCCCGGCGGCAAGACGACCGCCGCCCCGCCCCTGCCCAGTTGCAAGCCGACCGTCGCCCCGGACCTGCCCAGCTGCAACCGGACACGTGCCCCAGCTGCGGTCGGCGCCAGCACAATGAGCGCGGTCGGTGTCCCGCTACCGGGGCCACGTGCAGGCAGTGTGGGCGGACGGGTCACTTTGCCGTGGTCTGCTGGTCTGGTGAACGGAACGACGACAGAAGGTGTCACGAGCTGACTGTTCTCTGCTGCGCCGTACCAAATACCGATAAGATGATGTGCGAAGTACAGATGGAGGTACCAGGTATCACGCAGACCGTGAATCTGCAAGTTGACACGGGTGCCACGGTGTCCGCTTTAGGACTCGGCATCGCCAGACGTCTCTTCAAAGGCAGTCGTCTCAATAGAACGTCTGCTCGTCTGTTCGGTTTTGGTCGACACCAGCTTCAAGTGCTTGGCACGCTGCCAGCGCTGGTGACCTACCGTGGACGGCGAGCCAACGCAGAGTTCTTCATCATAGATTCCGACGGTGAAGAAGCCGTCATGGGACTGGACCTGCTGAAGCAGTTGGACGTAAACCTGCACCCCGCGAGTGGGGCAATCGATCAGCTGGCGGTCACTGGGAGCGCAGAAGTCCCGGAACCGCCACCGTCTCAGCCCGACCCTGGCGAGATATGCTCACTGACGACAGTCCGTGGCTACCAGCACAGGATTGTTCTCCGTCCTGATGCTGTACCGGTGCGTCACAAGCTCCGCCGACTTCCGTATGCTGTTCGTGAAGAGGTCAGCCGCGAGCTGGACCGACTCCAGGAGGAAGGAGTCATCGAACCGGTCGAAGTCAGCGACTGGGTTCACCCGATGGTCGTCAGCAGGAAAAGGAACGGGAAGCTGCGCATCTGCGTGGATCTCAGGGACCTGAATCGACAGGTCATCGCCGAAGTTCATCCCCTGCCGACGGCAGAGGAGCTCCAAGACCAGCTGAAGGGCAACATCTTCACAGTTATCGACCTGCAGAGCGCATACCATCAGCTGGAGCTGGAGCCTGCTTCCCGTCAGCTCACTACGTTCCTGACTCACCGAGGCCTACGACGGTTCACGAGGGTTCCGTTTGGTCTGGTCTCGGCAGGATCTGCGTTCCAGAGATTGCTGGGCAACCTGCTGGACGGCATCCCGGGATGTGTTCGCTACATGGACGACGTCGCGGTCGTGGGAGTGTCACAGGAAGAACACGACGACCGTCTTCGGCGCGTCATGGCCCGACTGAAGGAGGCCAACTTGACAGTCAACAGAGAGAAGTCTGTGTTCAGCAAAGCAGCTGTCGACTTCTGTGGCTTCACGCTGTCTGCGTCGGGAGTCACACCACTGCAGTCACAGATCAAGGCCGTGACTGACGCACCACCGCCGGAGAACGCCAAGGAGCTGAAGTCGTTCCTGGGGATGTGTGGATGGTTTCTCAGGTTCGTCCCTGGGTACGCCGAGACCGTCCATCCACTGTACCGGCTGCTGAAGAAGGGCACCAAGTTCGTCTGGGACGACACAGCGAACCGAGCTTTCAGCGAGGTCAAGCTGAAGATAGCTGCAAGCCCGACACTGAAGCCGTTCGACCAGAGCCTGCCTACATTCGTCACGTCCGACGGCAGCGGCAAGGGCGCTGGAGCTGTACTCACGCAGCTGAGCGCCGATGGAGAAGAAAACGCCGTAGCGTTCTGGTCTCGGGCGTTCACCCCTACCGAGCAGCGCTACTCAGTGTCTGAGCTGGAAGCACTGAGCGCTGTTCTCGCCGTGGAACACTGGAAACTGTATCTGTGGGGACGTCCGTTCACTCTCCGCACAGATCATTCGGCGCTGCAGACACTGCTCTCGCCCAGCTTCTCGGGGAGAGCGGGCGCGAGGATCGCGCGCTGGCAGGCACGCCTGCTGCCGTATGCGTACACAGTCCAGTACGTGCCTGGCCGGAACCTAACTCCTGCAGCAGACGCCCTCTCCAGGATGCCAGTTCCTGCCGAAGAAGCGGACCTGCATGAAGACAGCTCCGCTGAAGAAGAGGTGATCGCTCTTCTGACAGATGAAGGGAGCGTGCTGACCGAGCAAGACGTCCGCACCGCGTCAGCTGCTGATCCTGAGCTGCAGCAGCTGCGCCATCAGATCAAGCGCGGCTGGCCGAGCAACGCCAAGGCCTGCCCGGTTGAAGTCCAGCCGTACTTCAAGATGAGACACGAGTTGTGGGTGCGCAACGACGATGTCATCCTGAGAGGAGCCCAACAAGTTGTTGTGCCCGTTCAGCTCCGCCGCAGATACCTGGAGCTGGCGCACAGCGCGCACGACGGAATCGTCCGCATGAAACAGGCGCTGCGGAATCTGGCGTGGTGGCCCGGCATCAACCGTGAGGTGGAGGAGCTGTGCCGAAGTTGCGAGCGCTGCCAGCACAGCGACGCAGTCCTCTCCCAGCGCGCACGCCCTGCGCCCATGCAGCCAGTCGACCTGCCGGACCGCGCCTGGTCGAAACTGGGAATGGATATCGTTGGTCCAATCAACGGAGCACCAGCGACTGCCCGTTACGCCATCACTCTGATTGACTACAGAAGCAAATGGGCGGAAGTCTGCCTGACGTCATCGACTGAGACTGAAGACGTCATCAAGTTCTTGTCAACTGTGTGGGCCAAAGAGGGCTATCCCGACGAGATCGTGACGGACAATGGGCCCCAGTTCACGAGCAGGGAGTTCACTGCGTATCTGGCCGCCCGAGGGGTGAAGCACACCAAATCGTCCGTCTACTGGCCTAGAGGCAACTCCGCCGTAGAGCGCTTCAACAAAACGTTCAAGTCGTGGATCACAGACTGTCCACCAGCAGCGTTCATTGACGAGGTACGCAAGAGCCTGGCAGTGTATCGAGCCACCCCACACACGACAACTGGGAAGTCACCGTCAGAGCTCCTGCATGGACGACAGATGAGGCTGAACCTGCCTGTCATTCAGCCGTCAACACCAGGAGCCGACAGTGTGGCGTCTCGAGTTCGACGCCGACAGCAGTCCAACAAGAGGTCCTACGACCGCCGCCGTGGCGTGACGACGCCGCGCATCACTGAGGGCGACTACGTCTGCGTGAGACGGCAGGGACACCGCTCGAAGACGTCCTGTCGGTTCACGTCTCCGGTGCGAGTCACTGGGCGCGTCGGTCCCGCAACGTACCGTCTGGCTGACGGTCGGACCTGGAACGCCGCCCATCTGGCCCGTCTCCCATACGCGCCGGCGTCTCCCTCCGCATCTCCCCCCGCTGGGCCCGGCGAGACCACGTCGACCGCCACGACTTCCGAGGCCGACGCCGCTGGCCCGCTGACCTCGCTCGCCGCTGCTTCTCGCCCGTCGACCGAGACAGCTTGCGAGCCGTCGCCGGACGCCGCCGATGTGAGCGTGCAGCGTCCCAGGCGAAGCGACCGTGTCTGTAGACGACCGGACTACTACGTGTCGCAGTGATGCTGTTCCTTTTTTTGCGAGAGGGGGGAATGTGTAGTGTATCGAGTACCTAGTGCATCGGGTGTCCGAGGCTCGGCATCGGGCCCCCGGTAATACGAGTGTGAGGCGGCCGCACCCTGCTCGGCTCCAGTCAGAGCCAGCAGTCGAGAGGCTCCGCCCGGCCGCACAGCACGGCAGTGCCTTAGTGTTTTGCACCGCGAGTTTGTGAGAATACATCGGAATCCGGAGACGGCGGTGGACACTACACCAACCTTTGTGTTTGATTGAGACTAATGAAGTTAAGAATCACCCTTGTCTCTTTTACAGCTAAGAATGAATACCTACTTCAACCAATGAGATTTCATTTTCCTCACAAGTCAAAATGCATTGTCACAATTGAATGACTGTCCAGTGGCCATCCTTCTCCTAGCCTTAAATCAATGCCTTCCTTTCCGTTTCAGATGCAGACAGCAGATATTACCGTCAGCATCTGCTAAGTTCCTACTCATGCTTACTGGCACGGATCCAGGACGGTCCTTCTGCCTGTATATTTCTCCTAAAGATCATCCGCGGACCTCCATCCTCGCGACGCCAGTCGCCATCATGCGAGCGAACTAGGCCTTTAAGAAGCAGAAGATGCAATGATTCTGTTGAAATCTGTTGTCATATCTTAAGGAGGGTGGGGGAGGGGCGGGTGAGGGAGCTCTCTCTATATGCAGGCTTTGGTACTAGTACCATGTGGAGAAGTTTTCTTTCTTTTTTAAGCAAAGGAAGTGGGAAGGAACCTGTCGTTGCCGTTCCAAAGGGTATCATTCTGTCGTCCTGTATTATTGATTTAGTGCAGTTGACTCAGACTGTGTATTTGTATGTAAGTGTGTAATGCGTGAGGCGTGGTCATCACTGTGACACTGTCAGACATAAAATCTTAGGTAATCATGATACCCTGATGGGCAGTTTGTTGACGTAACTGATCGCTATGAAACCAGAAACCGTATAACTCATGTGTTCTGGCCTCTGGGACGTTTTGCGCCTACAATATGGCAGCACCGTTTCCAAGATTACTGTATATTTGAGATAATATGCGGCAATATAAGTATGTAGTTTTCGTTCGCATCTGATCTGGTAATATTCGTACAGTGTACGCAGTATAGCTTTGAGCTTTCCATTTTCAACAGATATGACAATGGCCGGATGATACTGGAAATGGTGCCTTTGCTCTGGGCACACGGAACGGGACGCAGTATTGAGCATGCAATTGCAGTCGCACTATGCAGCATGACATACGCCGGAAATCTCCCGGCCCGAACGCCGGAACGGCCAGCGATAGTCGGTACTCATTACGCATAGTGAAAATGGAAACGGTGTCAGCGCAACTCTTCGAAAGGAACGGTGCACTACATGAGACTAGACAAAGGGTCACTGATTAGGGCACCCCAAACGGAACGATGTGCACTGCGCAGCATAATACGCAATATCGCAATAAAAAGCGTGCAACTAACCAGTAACCAGGGCATCCATATCGGAACGGAACGGGATGCAAAAAAAAAAAATGATAAAAGGATGCCACCGACCTCATGGCCGGCCACCGAAACGGAGCGGTAGCTTCGTATCATGTCACGTGATAAGTGCTGAGTGAGAGCGTCACTGATCAGTGATCAGTGATCAGAGCACCCGCAACAGAACGGAGGGCATCAGTGATCACTGATCAGAGCAACTGCAACGGAACGAAGGGGAGTGAACGGAACGCATTAGCGGCTCGCCGAATCGCGATTCCGGCCAAACATGGCCTCAAGAAATAGGTCACAGGTCAAAGGTCATTTGGGTCAGGAATATGAGATTTTCAGAGTAGTTAGGTGTCAAATTAATTGACTCGAGGGTCCTGAAAGTTTCGTCGCGATCGGCCGCTTTTTACGCGAGTTATTCTCGAAAAAACGAGGGGGTGGTTCGTTCGACCCCCCTATACGGGCGAGGGATAAATTATTAAAAAGCTAGGGCCTTCTTAATCCCATCTACCAGCTTCAGAACATGTATTGGGCAGATCTGGGAATACCGTATCTTAAATTTATCCCTAGAGGTGTGCCAAGGTATCCTTTCATTCATCTTGGCTCTCCCTCGGCCGAACGCTTCGTGTTTAAAAACCTTTAGAAACTATTTGAAATGAATAATTGGCGGTAAGATTATTGCAAAGGCATGAGAAATTAACGTAAAATACATCATTACCGGTCTTATAACCTCATTTCGCGTATGAAACCTGCCAGAGTCCACAGAGTTTCATATTCATCCCTAGGGTGTGCCAGGGTGGCTTGTCAGTCATCTTGAACCCCTGCCCGACCCGACGCCTCGAGTTTTAAAGACATCTAAAAACTAATAACGTAAATAATTTGTGGTGAAATTGATATAATATGATCAGAAAAGAACGCAGAATAAATTAGTATCGGTCTCAAAACATTATTTTGCCTATGAAACCAGCCAGAGCCCGCGGAGTTTTAAATTCATCCCTAGGGTGTGCCCAGGGTGGCTTTTCTCATCTTGGACCTCTACCAGGCGCGACGCCTCGAGCTTTAAAGTCCTCTAGAAGCCATTGACGGACATAATTTGTGGCGAAATTAATGCGATAGGATCAGAAATAAGCGCAGAATAAATTGGCATCGGTCTCAAAACATTATTTTACCTATGAAACCAGCCAGAGCCCGCGGAGTTTTAAATTCATCCCTAGGGTGTGCGCAGGGTGGCTTTTCTCATCTTGGACCTCTGCTAGGCCCGACGCATACAGCTTTAAAGTCCTCTAGAAGCCATTGACGGACATAATTTGTGGTGAAATTGATACAATGTGATCAGAAATGAATGTAGAATAAGTTGGTACCTGTCTCATACCCCTATTTTGTATATGAAAGAACTTAGAGCCCACCAAGTTTTAAATTCATCCCTAGGGTGTGCCAGGGTGTGCCCAGCTGACTGCGGGTCCAAAGATGAAAATTTTGTAGGCGTATCCTGCGCAACTTAGTCAAAAGCGAATTGCAGAGGTAGTGTTTAATTTGCGCAAGCAGCGGCTCATCCGTTTTGCGTTGGCAGCAAACCACTAATCATAGTTGTTATGAATATCCAAAAGCATTTATTCAGAACACAAGCCTGGTTTTTACAAACAGTTGAGGTGATCAAGGTCATTCAACGCATATTTGTTATTAATAGGTGGAAGTGTGCAAGGTTATTTTCTTTCGTTGTCAGTCAGGGTGAGTTGTTGGGTTTGTGCCTTGATTTCGCTTTTTTCATGGAAATTATGTATACTCGTATGTAGCAAACCTATAAGTTCTAACTGTCTATATGGCGCTGCTAGGTATATCTGGTAATCTGGCTGTTAAGTGTTGAGCATGAGTTGAGCATTTTTCAAAGATGAAAGAATTCCAATTTACCTGGTTTTGGGGATGAAAATATTTTACCCATTAGGTGTGATTTTCCACCCAAAATTTCCAAAAATGGAACACTGAGTGGATATGTCATGAAAGATATGAATAGTGAAAAGCAAGAAAAATATCGCAGGGAAAGCATGTACTGTAATATCCAATAGTGTCTGCACATATCCTATTTCTTGCCGATGGTTCATTTCCTAATAAGCAAATATGACAGCAAGTTCTATGTTATAAATGAAAAATGCAGTAGGTATGTGATACAGATAATCCGTCTCTGGTCTGCCCAATATACATTATATCCCTTGCTTCCTTGCCCGTGGCTAACATGCATCAGTACGTGGTGTGACAGAGCATTATATCGACTTTGGCGTCATTTCCAGGAGTTCAGCCTCATCCCCTAGCATCCCGCCCGCTGCGCCGTCCTCGTCCTGCAGACCATGCCGCGACTCTGACCGCGACCGGCCGCCGCCGACTCCGGCCGGTGACCCGCACCCGGATTCGCCCGACGAGATGGAGCCGGAGCACGGCGCCTCGGGGTAAGCCGTTAATGCCAATTTGGTTGCCCCTTCCCGCTCCCAACCTCTCATGCCTGTATGGCAGCTCGACCTCAAAACATAACAACCATGTTTGATGTTAATGCTTATTGCTCAGAGACCTGTGCAGAAATATGTATAAAAAATGTAATTACCGACACGTTAGTTTCTAGGCGTGTTGAATGAAGGTCGTCAAAATATCGCCGCGAATTAAGTATATAATGTATCGAGTATAAGCGGCCCGGCTGACCCAGCCCGCTGCTCAGGCCAGCCCAGCCCGCTCCCCAGCCCAGCCCTGCCCAGCCTAGCCCATAACGACTGTTTTGAGAGGCTTATATCTCTGAAGCCGCACGTTCAATCGACTATAATCAACATAAAACATTCTTTTGGCGAGTGATAATATTTCTTCTACCCCGTATTATTTTAACGAGTAACGAATCATGTTCATTGTTCGCAATGCATAATCCAATACCGAATACAGAGCGGCGAGCGTTTATTCCGAAGAATGTTTTTCCATAGTTCTACTTGTATGTACGTGGTGCCGGGATGAGGGGCTAGTGAATCCGAAGACTGGTTGCCTTTGCCTTTCTAGATGATGGCTGAGCCAAACAGTCTGCTGATTCGGTTTCGATGTCATCCATTTTCTGCTTTGTTTCCCTGTAAGCCTACATTCAGCCCACAAGAAGCGAAATACGTAGGATCAAACATTTTGTATTTTCAACCGCATTCGTCGGCCTTCCAGAGCCAACACGTCCTGCAGTGCGGCGCTGGAAAGAGATCTTCGCAGTCCAGCTGACATCGGCCATCTGCTGCTGAAGAAGTCTAAGGGAGTTCCTCTCTCTGAAGCCGAAGTTCGCCTCTGTCTTACGAACAGATGGACCCCGAACGAAGACGCGGAGTTCCCGTCGTCCACTCATCGAGTAAAAAACAGGAAGGGTGAGACGGTGATGGAGAGCCGACGAGTGCACAGAGAACACCTAGTGAAGTTTAACTGGCTGGCGGTGAGCGGCATTCGCGGCTATGAGGGAGCCTGGTGTGCAGACTGCGTGATGTTCCAGGACACTACCCACTGTGTCATGGGACCATTCGTGAGCCGCCCTCTCACGACTTTCAGGAAGGTGATGGGCAGGGATGGCGCCTACGAAACCCACCAGAAGTCGAGTACACACAAGATGTGTCGTTCGAGAGCGGCCGAATTCCTCAACCGTACCCGAAGTGACGGTGTTTCTTCAGAGCATGACATCAGGAATCAGGTGGACCGGGCAAGAGAGACGACAGCTGCGGCCAATCGTCGAGCTCTGAAGCCCATAATCGACCTGGTGCTAACGTGTGGCCGTCAAAACATCGCGCTTCGCGGGCACCGTGATGATGGCCCTCTGGGGGAGGAAGAGCCAGAAGAAAATGACGGAAACTTTCGCAGCCTGCTTCGCCTGCTGCTTCGCCACGGTAACGATGAGCTAAAAGAGCACATCAAAAGTTCGCCAGCCAACGCCACTTACCTGTCCAAAACAATCCAGAATGAGATCCTGGAGTGTGCTGGAGCGGTGATTCAGGACAGCATTCGCCGCACAGTCGGCGAGCGCTTCTACAGTCTCCTCGCCGATGAGACAACGGACCGGGCTGGGCGGGAGCAGCTCGTGATTGTCTTGCGATACGCCATTCAGCAAGCTGGGAGCTGGTGTCTGCGCGAAGATCCTGTGCGTGTCGTGGATCTTCTGTCTGAGATAAAAAACAAAAGTGGGATGGGAGAAGAGGAGGTCGAGGTGAAGATGACGGGCGAAAACATCGGTGGCGTCATACTGGAGAAGATCAACGAGCTCCTCGGAGACAACAAAAAACTTGTCGGCTGTGGTTTCGACGGCGCAGCGGCACTAAGCAGCAAAAACGTCGGCGCAGCGGCAGTGCTGAAGCGCGCAAGTCCACTGTGCGAGTACTTCCACTGCGCGATGCACGCATTGAACCTTTGCGCTGCTGCAGGCTGCAAACAGCGTGACGTGCAAAACTGTATGACCACTGTCAAGACCGTCACCTCTTTCTTCAACATGTCGGCCAAGCGAGTGGACGCACTGAAGCGTAAAGTGCGAGAAAAGGAGCCCGAGCAGCCACGGAAGAGGCTCGTCACGCTGTGCGAGACCCGGTTCCTGGAGCGGCACGACTCCATCATCGTGTTTTGTGAGCTGCTGCCCGCCGTCATCATGTGCCTGGAGGAGATGCAATCGTGGCACTCAAGTGACACTCACTCAAGAGCCGCTCAACTGCTCGGCTCGCTGCGGTCGCCCTCCTTCCTGGTGGCGCTGTTCGCACTGGAAGTCGTCAGTGCCGCCCTGCTGCCGGTGTCCCGCGCGCTCCAGGCCAAGAGCATCGACGTGGCGACTGCAGCGCAGGGCCTGGACGCCTGTATCGAAACACTGCAGCGCTGGAGAGATGAGCCGGAGGAGCAAGTGGCGAACATCCTCATAAGGGCTGATGCAGTGGCTGACGACCTCGGCGTGACAATCGCTCCTCCCCGGTGCCCTGCCCGGGCAACGCACCGTGCGAACGCTGGCAACTGCGGAGACCGTGCCTCATACTACCGTGTCAACTGCTTTTTGCCGCTTCTCAGCGGCACTTTGGAGCAGATGAGGGCGCGCTTTGGCCAGAACCAGCAAGTCTCCCTAAAGCTATGTGGGCTCCTCCCAGCGCAGCTGAAGCCATGGACAGAGGTGGAGGCAGTCATCCTGCGATACAGGCAGTTCTTGGACAACGAAGAAGTGGTCAAGGCGGAGCACAGCATTTGGCTCTCAATGTGGAAGGATGCCGAGGAAGAGCGACCCGGCTGTGCAGTGGCGGCCCTGGAAAAGTGTCCCCAGCAACTCCTGCCAAACATCAGCGTGCTGCTGCAGATCCTGGCCGCACTCCCAGTCTCCACCGCAGAGCCGGAGCGCTTCTTCAGCCGGGTGAACCTGGCGGCCACCGCGATTCGCGCCTCAATGTCTGAGGAACGTTTGGAGGCTATCTGTCTGCTGCAGGTCTACAGGCGGTGCCCAGACCTGACGGTGGAGACCGTACTGCAGGAGTTTTCAAAAAAGCCGCGCAAGAAAACTTTCGTGTTGTAGGTAGGTCACGGCACCGGACACGCAGACTAGACCATAGCAGTCGATACCGATACCCGTCACCGTCACCAGTGCCGTGTCCGCCGTCTTGGTCTCCGGCTGGCGGCTACTACTGTCGTGCGTAGATATCTGTTTGCCGCCGCCGCAGTATTTAGTCGATATTAATATATGCTCATGCATGTCCATGGTTCACTGCTATGAGTGCAAGTAATTTTTCATTTTGAGTTGGGGGAGTGTACCTATGATCCGAATGTTTGGGAGCTCTGCCAACGTTAGCATAATCAATTCTTGGATACGAAGGCGTGACCTTAGATACAGTAGACCTTATCTAAGACCGCCTGTCTAAGGTAGACCGCCTTGACCTTAGATACAGTAGGACCTTAGGACCTACTGTATCTAAGGTCACGCTTTCGTATCTAAAAATATTGATTACGCTTAAGTGTCGGAAATACTATTGCAACGATTTGGTAGGTCACTACAAGGATTTAGGTGGACGCATTTTGCTGGCCAGTGCAATCGAAAACAGTACCTATAGGCGATGACAGTGGTGCGCACTGGATCCGTGGAAGATGCTATTCAAGTTATGAATGCATTGGTAGCATTCTTGATAACCTATTTGTCACATCGACAACTGACAAGCCTTAAACAAACATTGCAAAAGACCTGACACTTACTAAAAGGTTGTAATTATAGGTTGAATCGAATGTCAAACACGGATTTCCTTAGATTCAGTGCAATTGTTTCTTAGTGACTAGCTGAGTCTTTGCCACCTTAAATTTTTGGCGCCCCTGTGCTGTGGAAGGCGCCCCCTGTTTGACTTGCCGCCCCCCCTCTCGAAAAATCCTGGATCCGCCACTGATTATATCAGCTAACGAAGCCAGAGAGAGTAAGAGATAAACCTGATTGACAACATGGGCTCGGCCAAAAAGGGCCATGCACCAGTTATCAAACAAGTGGTTGCTTGTCATAGACAACAAACGTCACCGATCTAGCTAAAAACTAGCTAAACAATAGATCAGGATTATCTACAAAACATCAGTCTACTTTGCACCACTATCTTCGACAAAATTTTGGAATTTGGGGTCCTTTGCCAGAAAAATATGCGAAAACTACGGGAAAAGCAGCGCAAATCACTACAATTCATCCAAAAACATAACATATACAACAAAACAGTACATTGTGGCACACTTTGTGGTCTAACGAAGGTATTATGTCATTTGAACCGCCCGTTAGGCGGCACGGGCGGACATCGATAGCAGCGCCTCTATCGGTCACTAGGGAAAGCTGGGCTGTAGGCGACGAAATACCGGCTGAGTTGTCACAAGTTAAATAGGTTTATACACCTTTTGTCAGTTTATTTCGGTGCGTGCGCGTCCATTTTAGACCTAGCGGATTCTTTGTAGACATACCGCAAGGCTATGTATCAGTATAGCATTGCATGTCGGCCGTTTATAGCGGTGATCGGCATTAGAGCATTTAATTTCGGCGCAGCAGCAAAAGACGCCCGGTTTCGGCGTGTCCGCATTGTATTTCGGCGATGCTGTTGGAGATTGGAGACGGCCGCACGATATTTAGAACAGCAGCAACCAAATTCGGCGATATTCATTCAATTTCGGTGGCTATTTGGAAGCAAGCAGAGACTTCTTGCTTACACAATTAGCTTGTTGGAGCATTGTTATTCAGTCAAACGTTTTTCAAGGTGTTTACTGTTGCCACTGTCTCATTGTCTGGACTTGAGTGCATGCCTCCAGCCCTCCACCCTCTCCGTTATGGCCGAATATTCCTCTCGCCATCGCCAGCGATGAGCATGATTTCATGTCCGTGCTTTCTGTGGGTTAAACAAAGCATTACAATGTGCCTATTAATTTCTATCAAGGAAGTACAAATAACATAAGTTTATAGGCACCTGCTTAAAACGAAGCTGGCGGAGAACAAAACCAGGCCGACGGGGTACGCGACTACTGAACTTTGACCCCGCCCATGCGCCAGAGACGCCCGTCGCCCGGTGTCGTCGCGCGGTTGTTGAAAGGATGCGCCGAGCGCCGGATGGACAGTCAGATGCTCAGGGAGGGGGGGGGGGGGGAGAAAAATACACCTGCCGCAACTACGAGTCTTGTCCATGGGACGGGTTAGAATGTGGGCGCTAAGCCTCTGGGTCTGGTGGTGTTCGTGGGGGTGGGGTGGGGTGAGGGGAGGCGTGATGATACGATACGGAATGATTAATTTATTTTCGTGTCCTTCTGCACACAGTAGGTAAGGGATGTTTGATATTTCACGCTGGCAGTTGATTAATAGGAGATGATTACAGGAAGTGCAACGATAACCGATTGGAAGGACTTATTCTCGTATGGCTGAGCTAATTGTGTTATGTTTGATTGACGAGGTGATGGGTTGCTTTCAAAGTGAAGTAAAATAACAGGTCTTTTGATAAAATGGGTTCATGTTTTGGGCAAAAACTTGGCACACAGTGACAACAGCACAGACGTGCTTCAATGAAAGAGAATCGGGGCTTGCCTCGAGTCCAACAACGATTGGCGTTTGCCTTGTCGATCGTCGTCCGCCATGTGCGGACAGGAGCGGGTACTGTAATATAAAAAAGAAACCAGCCCACCACAGATGTTATCTTTTTAGGATAAATAGTACTAATTCAGTAAAGTTTATCAATTTTCACATCAGAATTCGAAACAGGAAACAGCGAAACGATCTTAGGTAGGTACTGTGACGCTAAACAAACAATGGCCTGCTTTTCTCCCCCTGAGAATATCTCAAAGCCACAAAGCTGTATGAGGATTCATTTGATGCTCAAGAAGCGTTCCTGAAAATATGAATCACCTGGGTGCCTCCGGTTACCCGCCGAAATTGAATGAACAGTGCCGAATTTGGTTGTTACTGTTGCTAAATAGCGTGCGCTACCTCTAAACCTGTGCTGGCGCAGCCGATTCTACTTGCGCTATCGCTGAAAATGGAGCGTTTTGCCGCTGTGCCGAAATTGAATGCTTTACCGCCGACTGCCTGACCTGCGCCGAGATATTATGTGATTCTTGTACATAATATTGCGGTGTGTCTACACACATTTCGTTAGTTCTAAAATGGACGATTACGCCCCGAAATAAACTGACAAAAGGTGTAGACATCCGTCTTGTGAAAAAGTTGAACTTTTGCCTTCAATATTTCTACAGGCAATTTTAGATGTGCCTTCACATAGATTACAAAACCGTTTAAATTATTTTATTCACTTCAAGCCTTCCCTATTGTTCTTGATGATGCGGGAACTATTTCTAATTAGTGTTTCTAGCTTAGTAAAAGAACATATTGTGCAAACGATAAAAAAGCATAAATGGAAGATTTTAAATGCAATTTTCTGTAACAAATAATGGTAAATTCCCTACACATCAAGGAAAAGGTGCATGCTAACTGTTAATTTAAAGTTCTTGGGGCCAGTTGGTTTCTTCTTTTCTTACGTCGCCCCAATGGCCGCGAATACACTTGTGATAACGCCTATCGCCGAAAAAGGCTTGTGTGAACGTCAGATGGCTACAACGCCCCAACAGCAGAGACGGCCAGGCACCCGTCGAAAATCAAATTGTGAGACATTTTGAGCCACCGTGCACTCATTGGGCTTGATATGATGGCTCAAAGACAACCGTTAGCACAGGGCACTACTGCGGTAATATATTCTACCAGTGCGAAAACTGGATGCCGTGAACCAAATGGCCATGAACGGGTTTGTTTTGGAAACCAAATCTGTTGGAAGCCAAAGGTTGCGCAATGATCAGACATGGAGCTTCTCCACTCTGCAGATGTAAAAAACGCAGCAAAAGTGACGTAGGCAGACATTTTTGTTTCGGGGGATAATACCTTATGACCTGGGAACACTTTGATGTCAAGTTTATCTTATATGATCGTATTATCCTCCGGCAAGAGGTCAAAGAAAACAGGCCCGTACACCCAGTTTCGGGAGACCCGTAAAACAACTGAGACCAGCAATGGCTGGCATTTTCCATCATTGTCGGCTGATCTTGTAACAAGCGTATCTATTGCATGTGCTATTTCACAGCCACCCTAGTTGACTATATAGGACGGTAAAAAGAAAAAAGCGCAATCATGCTTGCCTTATTTTGTACGCTAATTAACAATGTCCGGGTAATTATGGGACACCCTGTATACCTGCTCTCAAGCCCTTGCAAGGGAATCTCCTGCAGTTTCTGAGTCAGCTTTGGGTTTGACGAGCTCAACGGCAACAAACATCTGCTCCCGAAAGGCGACAGCTTGCATCGGCACCATTGAGTATTTTGTAGCGATTCTCGGGCGACAATTCCTTCACGAAGACTGCCACGCCGACATCTCTAGCACCATTTTCCTTTTCAAAATGACCCCATTCCTGAACAAACGGAAAGTGCTAGCCCGGTAAACATGGTGTGTCAGAAGTAGAAATGGCGGAATAGAAATAGTAGAAATAGAAGAAGCGGTGGATCGTGCCATTAACGTCAAATTTTCGGTACCGGCTAAGAATTGAACGGCGGATCTTGTCACGCAATAATTAAGTAAATCGGCCCACAAGTTTTCTATTAACAGGGGGGGGGCATTCCACGATAGATCGTACCACTTTTTTCCAATTTGACACCCTCATCTCTCGGAATTTGACTAGAATTGGTCTCAGGGGTAATCAGGGGCTCTGAATCCACCTGTAACAATTTCAGGCTTATCAGATAAGTATTTTTTGAGTTATGGCGTATAACATTTTTTGAATCTTGCTTTGCAGCGCTAAGTTTGGCGGGCTGTAACTCTAAGACGGATTATTCAAATGCCAAATGTTATATAACATTGAACTTGCAATGAAACAGAGATTAATATGTATTTTTGAAATTTCGAAAAATACGCAATTTTGGATATATGGCACATCGAGTTTTCTTTCATTTGTATTTTTTGGACTTTGAGACCAATTTTTTTTGAATTTTTATTTCTTTAAAAAATATTTGGCTCATTGTTAAGAAGTATGCAAAAAAATTAGGAAGGTGTTCTTTCTATAAATGTATTCATTTTACGTCACGATAATGGTTTCGAATTGTGATTTCGGGAGGGGAGCTTACAAATGGCGTGGTAAAGCTGCCTAGTGACATCACGGGTTACTGAAATTTCAATTGACGTCCGAGTCATCTGAAAAAGTGAAAGGAGGGTTCATCCAACCCTCTTTCCTATAAGCGCGAGGGTGAAAAAGGCTGTTTGGTTCTGACATTGTTTTGGACGCCAATGACCATAGCTGTTCGAGATGAAAGTTACAGGACGCATACATGGTGTCCTCCAGAGGTCTCACAATTTGTATATCGGGGAATTTTTTAAGGTTACATGAGGTCAGGTCGGTCACGTACCATCACTGTTATAAATCAATGGGGAAATATAAAAACTGTTATTTTGGCGCCGAGCATGATCTAAAACTATCTCACGTACATGGCATCGTGATTTCATGCACTCCTTTCAAAGTCCAATGCTTCACTTTTGCATTGTTAACCTTGCGTGACGTCATTTATGACGTCATTAGGGTCGTACGAGTTTTTCGTCAATAACTCCCGATCAAATGGAGCTAGAGAGTCGGGAAAACCACCAATGGACTCGGGAAGACCTTCCGAATCGAATGATATGCCACATGATACCCTTTGCCCAGCTTCGTGACCTGAGGGGCTCTGACCTGACCTTGACCCGAGGTCAACTACTTAAGTTGACCTCACCCTCGCAAAAAGTATACCATTCGATGCACCTGAGCTAGGCGAACACAATGATGCCAAAATGGCGGCTCTGCGGCCATTTTTTGCAAAGTTATTTACTAAAAACCGAACCCGTAACTTCAAGTTACTTGACCTGACCTCAGACGCTGCCGGTTAACCTGAGACCTTAAAATCGGATACCAATCGCTGCGACTTGTAACGGCACACACGCTCGTTTTTTTCGCGAGTCTCTAGCTATTAGAAGTGAAACGGCGTGCTGGGGTCGTATCAACCCCTCCGAAACCCATTTTGTTTGCAGGAAAATGAGGAACTTATAGAAAGAACACCTTTCTAATTTTTTGCATGTCGATTTGCAATGACATGAAGTTTATTTTGAAAAAATAAAAATGTGAAAAATTTCGGTCCCAAAAGTCATTAGAGGCAAATGAAAAAAGATTAAGGTTTTTGCTCAACAATGAAATTTTTTCTTTGGAATTTTTAAATAGTAATATTAATTTTTGATTCATCACAAGCTTAGTGTTGTTTACTATTTGTTGGTTGCTTAACCCGTTCTTGAGTTATAGGCCATCAAACTCACCGTTACAAACCGAAGTTAAAAAAATGTAATGCAATATAACTCAAAAAGTTTTGATCTGACAAGTCTGATATTTTGCCAGGCGTCTTTGGGGCCTATGATTACCCCTAGGACCGATTTTCATTAAAATCTGAGAGATGAGGGTGACGGGCCTGGTACGATCTATCGTGGAATGCCCCAGGGGTATAAAGTAGAGCACTTCATGGGCCGGATAAATCCGTTATCCACGGATAAATCCGCGGACCGGATAGGATTGGATTCTAAATTTGTTAAAAAAGAACGGATATGGGCGGGCCGGATTTGGGAATTGAAGGTTGAACCCGGATCAAAACGGATCAAAATTTTAACATTCAACATTGAAGTTAAAAATTAGCCTAATGTGTTAAGCGGCAGCAGAGGTTTGATTAAAGTAATAGGCATCATTTTATGACACTCACTTGTCACAAGACTTGTATGGCTGTCTGGTCCCTTAGATTGAATTTGTTAGTCCAGTTTTGGGTGAAACCAGTTATTGGTGAAACGGATTATTACGGATATTTTTTGGAAGTTTAGCTGCAATACGGGCCATGGGTGGGCCGGATTCTGATATTCAAAGAAAGGCGGATAATGGGCGGATCTGGATATGACTTGCCGGATATGGGCCGGGCCGGATCCTAAAAAGCCTATCCGTGAAGTGCTCTAGTATAAAGTCAAACATCCTGCCAGAGCGGCGGCGCTGCGGCGCGGCGGCCGGCGCTAGCCGTTACGCGCCGCCTGAATGTAGACTGTGCCGGCGCGGAATGGTTCCGACTTAACATTGCACTAAAACCTGTCAACTGCTTGAAATAGTTATTATAGGAAAATTTTCATTCAAGTAAGGAATAATCCAAGAGCAAGAAGTATGTATGATTGTTGTGCAAGCCAAGAGGCTGCATTAGCAGATTACTCGCTAATATTAGTTCCAGCCAAGTCCAAACCAAGTCCATCGGGATGTGTTTCTGATGCGTCAACAATATTTGGGCAGATACAGTTGTAACAATTCAAGAATCATTTTTGCACAGCCCCATTTCTTGAAGAATTCTTTTCAACGCCTTATTCCTATTTAAGCGAATTAGTGCACCCTGATTGAATAAATAAGGCGATTTCGCCAAAAGGTCGCGAAAAACCGACCGAAAAACAGCCGCGCTCAACGTTAATTTGGGCGTGTAGACTCTTAAAAACTCGCATTGGGCGGATAGGGTTTCCCAGGCATTGGCTCCAAAGCAGCTTACTCGGCTCCCGAATACGTCTTATTATTATTACTGGATCCCCCCGGCAGTGATCCGCCTCGTCCCTAGTTAAGTTCTAATTAGATCAAGTGACTCATACGGAGCGAAAAGGCGACAAAAAGCATGAATTTCCCTATATGGCGGCGGGCTACCGGGAGGTCAGGTCAAAGGTCAGATTTTCACCGTTCACAGGCTCTTCAAGAAATGTATTGTGAAATCGAGTAAATTGGAAGTTATTGAAAACCATCGATAGTACAGGTCTCGCGGGTTTTAAGGGTAGGTTTTGCCTTTCCGGCTATATCTTTTTCGTCTTCAGCTTTGTAGACTTGAAGATGTGACCAATTTATTCGTATTGCTGTTTACCATGACCATGGAAAAGCGTATTTGGAAATTCCGACCTCGACGAGCGTCTGTAGTAGAAAACCACTTCTTTGGTAGGGGAAACTACTGCTGTCTGCTGCCATTTGCACTACACGTGTCGCTACAGTTGCGACATCTGTGCACATACATCAGATAAACATAATATAGGTAGGTACATATAACTACTCAAGGTGCAACTGGTCTGGAAGGTCGTAACGTGATGTAAGTAGTAACGGCAGCATTCTGCGTCGCTATTTTTAAACTTCAAGAGCTTGGGTCCGAAATTTTAACATCATGTGCGGAAAATAGGTATTTAATTTTTTTATGAATTCGTCCACTGCTGCAGGCCTTTTGAACGGCAGGATTCACAAGGACAGAGCCCCTGCTAAGCAGAGCTCGTTGCGTTGGCCGGCCCCTGCCCTCCATCTCCCGGTCACGCAATTCTTGATATATGACAGAATTTAGAGTCCGAAGTCGTACGCACATAGCCGCGCACGGCCGGTCCTCTCACTGAGGCGGGGCCAACAAACTCGCTCTGGTTACCTGACCTGACCTGACCCGGCATTTTTTCTGAGATGTGCGCAATGAGCATTTGGGAAAAGTCACCAAATATGAGCTGAATGTCTCGCGGCGTTTGACAATTGCACAAGAAAACCCTGAGGGTGGGGGCCTTTAAGGCCTCCCCCGTCCGAAATAGGGTTAATGTGTGTATCAAGAAGATGCCAAACATACCCAGATCTAAGACTGCAGTTCCCAGCGCCTCCGTAACGTTTTTAAAACAAACATACATACATTTCACATACAAACATGTTTATTTTGCATCCGTTTTGGATAATAGCAAATCATGGCGCCATCACCCGCGATAACTGTTATGATTTGAAATATATTTTTATTCAGGCCATTAGCTTGGCTGTAAAAACTTGTATGTTTATTGATAACTCCGCCCAACTAATATCAATTTGATATTAGTTGGGCGGAGTTTGATAGTTTTTTATTTAACTTGTGGTATGTTGTGCTGATAGCGGGTTGTTCAAACCTTTCAAATGTAAGGGCCTTATTGCACTCAACCCTACCCCTACACTACCCTACGTACAACTGGACGCTTCCCAAGCCCGCAAGCATCACGACGCCGAGATGGAATGTAGCCGGGAAATCACCCTCGCCATCTGCTCTAGGACTAATCGGTGTTGGGTGGCGTGTGGGGCGCTGCTTAACCTATGGGGGTGCACTTTAGCTTGATGGGGGGCACTTTTAGTGGATGGGGCCTGGGGGTGTACCTGCACCCCCTTACATATAGAAAATTACATCCCTGATTCAGAAGCAGCATCACATCTTCCATCAAAGAACTGGTTTCTGGCTTGGAAGATGAGCTCCATCTTTGTATCCGAGTCGGTGCTGTCAGGAATCAGCTGGTCTAATGGAGTGAGACGACTAGCCATCATATCAGAGCAGCCTGGTCCTCGTAGCATTTGCACCGATTCTTCTCGATTGGACTCTGAATTCTGTCCCTCTTGCTTATTACATGAGGCATAGGTAACATGAATCTGGCTTGGACACGAAATTCGCCTGATGCAGAATGGGGCCGAAATTTTCGGAATGGGGAACTACTGCTTTTCTGTGAAAACCATCCCGTTCTGGCTGCCACTTGAATGGCAATACCTTTGTTTCGACGTTTTGATGTTTTTTTTGCTCATATTTCTTTGAAAATAAATCAAAAGCGCGCTTTATTACAACCGTGCTTTATTGCAACATTGGCAAGTGGTTCATCAGCTATGCAATGGTTACAAGACGCCACGAGTGGAGATAGGGCGAAATACGCAGCGCAGACAACATAAAACATGATGACTAATGAGCATGTTCGCCTCACGCCTGTAAGGCCTACGCTCGCCGTTTTCCGCCCCCTCCAAACTGTGACACGTCGAGTACGTGCATAGCAGCGCCGGGCAACGCAGGTGGACTTGAATCTTCGCGACAGACGGTGCCGGCCGCTGCTCAGCAGTGGCGGTCGTTGCACTGCTCGCAGTCCACCATTGACCGGTTCGGAGCTAGTGTACGTCGACCGCAGGAACCGTCCTGTCGCCGTCAGCGATAGCTGGTGGTAGCGGTGATCCCATCAGCTGCCTGTGCCTACTTACCAATTTTCCACTTTTCCTCAAGTTCTAAGACCATTAACCCGCGCCCGGCTGGGGGTCCTGGATTTCCACGCCCTGCTGGGGGGGGGGGGGGTGTGTTTGAACACCCCCCCCCCCTTGTAACTCGGCTCCTGGGCCACGTAGCGATACGCGGAAGGCGGCGTTCGAAAGAGCGTAAAAAATGATGACGAAATCACTTCGGTCAATTTTTTGGTCAGGTCAAAGGTCAGGTCACCAGAGGTCATTGAAGGCAAAATTTCGCCGGTTTCCAGGTCGAATATCGAAAATTTCCAAGAAGCCAACGCATAACTCGGGAACCAATAGAGCTACAGCGCTGCGGAAAAGCGCATTCGATAGCCCTATTAACGCCCTTTCTGAGTAACTCTCTCATATTTGACCTAACGTCAACGGTTTTGCCTGCAGGGGGCAAAAACTGCAAAAATAGCCGATTTTTTCGGAAACAGTTTTTCGGCAATAACTTTTGACCCAAGCCTTGTACAGTCTGTCTTAAAAGTACCGCGCAAAGTGGCGGTGGATCCATCGAGCCTGACTGAGGAAGGGCCTGCTAAATTTGGGTCACCGAAGCAATGGACATTCTCGTCCATTCCCCAGCTCAATTGGTTCGGTGACTTTCAAATTAAAGCAGACCTTTCTCGGTCAGGCTTGATGGATCCACCGCCACTTTGCGCGGTACTTTTAAGACAGACTGTACGAGCTTACTTTTACCGGCATCGTGTTCCTCTCGACAAGACGCATTGAATGAACTATAACTTGACCTTGAAAAGTCAACTTGAAAATTTGACCTCAGGTCAAGGTCATGACCTGACCGGAAAGGGTCATGTTGCACATCAGTCGATCCGTATCTTCGAGCTGAACACATCTTAGGCGTTTTCATCGCTCTAGCATGCCTCTATCAAAAGTTATTTGCGAAAAACTGTTAGATACCATTCGTGACCTAAGATGACCTCAGGGCATAAACAAGGGTCACGGACACCATTTTCATGTTCAGTGTGTCTAAACCACTTGTAATTCGGTGTTTGGGAGTGTTTATAATGTCTTTCGTCCAAAAGAAGCGCATTTCAATTTTCTCCCATTGACTTATAATGGGGTGGTCGCAAAATTGACCTGACCTTAGGTCATCGATATCAAAATTCTGAGATAAACATTTTGTACATGCTCTTGCTCTTAGCAATCGCTGAAAGTTTCAAAGCGATCGGTCACTCGGTGTAGCTATGACAGACATTGAAACTTTTTATGAGGTGAGGTCACTTCAAATGACCTGACCTTGAATGACCTTGGTCTTAAATTTTCACAACATGTGTAGAATTGATGTATGATAAGGTGTACCAAAAACGGCGGCGCTCCGCGCCGCCGTTTTTGAGATATTCACGAAAAACCACAAGGGGGGGGGGGTGTTCAAACACCCCCACCCCCAGCAGGACGCGGGTTAAAGAGAAGCCCACCTGCGAAGGGGCCCATTTGCAAGAGGGCCATCTGCGAGGGGGGCCCATCGGACCCACTGTGCCCCTCCCATCGAAAGGCTCTGGCTACGCCCCTGATCTGTCATTGCTACGCGCACTTCCATTATTTAATAGTCAACCCTAGTAGTATAAAAACAGACCTAGGCTAAGTCCGGAAAGAAGGGAAGATCCTTATTCCTTCCTCGCTACATCAATGTTGAGGGGACGCCGCCCCCTCGGCTCTGAAGCTAAGGGGGGGGGGGTGTCGCTGCTGCCCCCATGTTCTTTGGTATATGAATGAAGCATTAGCCCTTTCCACGCCGTACGAGATGAACATTTTGTCGTTTTTATAACCCCACCCCCTCCGAAAAATATTACAATATCACCCCTACCGGCTCTACCTCCGCGCCGGATTGGACCGGCGCTCTCTCCTGGGTCTCTCCAGGCGGTCGCTTCCATGGCTCAAAACGCTATGGACAGGCGACAGCACCCTCCTCTATCCCCCTCCCCTCCCCTCATCGACCGCTGAAAACAATAAGTACCTTGGAGAAAATGTCATGAATGATTAGAGCGGTCAGGCGATGTCTTCCTACATCTCCCACTTGGATCCTAGCTTACACCGTAATTTATTTGACAAACGGATACCCTACGGGCTATTGTAAATCACGAAATTTCTGTCATTTGCCGTTTCAGAGTCGAGGTAATTGCCAATTGTTAGAGGCCGAGCAGCGCGCCAGTTTGTGCTGCAATGGCCGCACGCCGAGTCCAGTGGCACACCTGCACGCAACGTGGCGCGCCGGCTCCCGGCGACTGACGGCACAGCGGCTGGCACCGCCACCGCCACCGAGCACCGAGCAACGGCTCCACCTTTGGAGGAGAACAGTAGTCGGCTCGCATTAGCCGCTCGTTTGCAGTCTTACATTTAAAGTGACCATCCCACCTTAACATTATTTTTGAGTTGAGATAGCCAAAATGGGGTCCCTGGGCCCTTGCTTGCACCTACCGGTTTGAGCACTCACAAGATCGATAAATGCCTCAAATCGAAAATATCTAATTTCAAAGTTGCAGCACTTGGATTCAGAGGGGCTAATGCATTAGGATGCCCCCTCTGAATGTGTGACGTCAGCGCAGATCTAACGATTTTAAATCTTTTACTAAAACGTTTGGTAGCATGCGGTGGTATATCTGCTTTGCGCGCAACAAGTGCTGCACTTTCAAGTAAAGTCGCTAGGAACAGCGGAGATCCCAAAAAGTAAACAAAAGTAAAAGTCTAATGTCTTCAAAACCGGTTATTATTTTTCGATGAAATTTGGTAGATATTCGTTTTCGGTCTTTCTTTAAGGGACTATCCCACCTTTAACATGGGGTTTGAGTTGAGATAGCCAAGTTTGCGGCGAGGTTCAGAAACCACTATCTATCTAGGTTGCAACCCCCGCGGCCTCTTGGTGTTGAAGAAATTCGTTCCCTTCATTTGAAAATGGGCCTTGTACAAGGCCCTATCTTCAACATGGAGCGACCGTTAGTGTGACGTCACCTCTTTTAGTCATTCTGATTTAAATGGGTTTGTTCGTTGAAAAATTGCTTAAAACTTGGTCTGAACTTTGTTGTGGTGCCTACAGAGTAAAAAGAATCAGCTTTATGACAGTAATGTGGCCTGGGGAAGGAGGTAATTTTGGGCTGTGACGTCACATATTTGAAAGTTTGTGTTTGGAATATGGGAAGCCTAAGATGTTTAATGAAAAATAAATGCCAGAACCGAGTTCCTGGTCATCCAATCTATAAAGTCGGGCACAATTTAACTGGTTTTAACAACATTTTAGAAGGTGGGATAGTCCCTTTAACCGAGCGACATCACTTTCATGCCAATTCATTGACTTTTTTGAAGGTGAGAGCAGGCGCGGATACAAGGGGGGCCATGGGGGCCATGCCCCCCCCCCTTGGCCGATTTTTTTCAAAAATAAAATAAAAAGTTAAAAAGCTGAAAAGGGGACCTCCTGAAAATAAAGTGGCTATTCATGTTGAGATGTTGCCTGAACAGCTAGATAAGCTCAATAGACGCAGTTTTTTTTTGGGGGGGGGGGGCAACAAGTGGGAAGATGGGGCCTCCAACAGGTGGGATTATGGGGGCCTCCTGGTTTCTAATGGCCCCTCCCTTGGAGATTTTCTGGATCCGCCCCTGGGTGGGAGGGTCCCTTTAATGCATTGAATAAGCACTTGGCGGAAATATGTGGCTTGTTGTCCCTAGCAAGGCTATATAAACCAGGTAGAACGTTCCCGACGAACTCCCGACGAAAATATGGTGACAAGCGATAATTAGTAGCCGCGACCCTTGCCTGTTCAATAAATTATCCGCAGGCAGCATTTACGGGCTAGCGAAAATCGACCAATCAGCGCTCGGTAATACTTGACGCTGATTTGCTCAATGCTCGTGACGAAAAAGAGGGGGACTTCAGTTATACCCTATGGCGTTTTAGAGAGTTATGACTTATGAAGTTGATTATTTCAGATTTAAGTCGCGTTTAGGCCATTTTGTGCTTGAACGTTCTTTCCATGACCTTAAGCTATATGATGACACCATAGAGAAGTAGAACCGTAACATTCTATTATATTACTTGTGTGAAATCGGTCAAAAAGAACGTAGATACCCGGCAAAGACGAACCAGTGCTGATGGGATCACAAATGCCGGCATGTGGTCATCGATCCGAGACCCATGAGCGCTCGATATGGGCCCTTTATGGGTCGCTATAGGTCCACTGTGTCCAGTGGAGGTCTATCAGGGACCAGTGTTAACCCACAAGGATCCATGTACCATATCATATAAGGCTTCGGGTAGACATTGAGGGCTTTTAGGAGCCATTTTGGGCCATTAAGGACCACTTAAGTCGATCAGGGGTCCATTTAGGAACATCAAGGTCCATCAGGGGACTGAAAAGAGGTTATTCAGGGGTCATGGGCATGGCAGGCCTTCGAGAGGACGACATTGTTTCCAACAGGTGCACTCGGCGGATGCCGTGGGCTTCTCGGTAGCCAAGTTCGGCATTTCAATGACCTCTTTAAACCCATGAGAAGGCTTTGTAGACCAATTAGCGGCTGGTGTTGGCTTATCGGGGGCCATCGTTAGTCCATCAGGGCACAGCATATGGCCACCAGAGGTAATTGGGAGCCCACGTCGAAATCTGGTAGCCCTTCAACGGCCCCTATTTGATCTACATTGGCCCATAATGCCCCTATGATAGGCCTACCCAGACCCATTGTGGGCGTACCCGGCCTCTGATGAGCCGATACCGAATCCTAATGGGTCTTGAAGAGTCTCCAACAGTCTTCCGCCAACCCATGATCACCATATCGCGGCACCAGGGGCTCCACATCAGCCGCTGGGCAGTCCGTGCCATGAAGGCATGCCTTTTCGCCTCGGTCAATGTTACAGCGGTAATATAAAAACAAAATAACGATTTTATGGTACCATGATATAGCTAAAAGTCATAAGAAGTAGATTCCAACTCAAAGACAGCCCAAAACAGCATACAATCTGAAAGAAACCCCTCCGAAATCCAAACCCTATTCGGATCCATAGATAATAACTGCGGTCCCCCTCCTTTTCGTCACGAGCACCGGACCAATCAGCGCCGAGCATTGCCAAGTGCTGATTGGTCAATTTTCCGCTAGCGCGTAAATGCTGCTCACGGAACAAGAATTCGTCGACAATCCTCCACAAACGTCTGTCACACTTTGTAATGCTAAAAAACCAGAACGTACTACCCCCTGGTCCCTAGCATGGGCGGCGCCACGGGGGGGGGGGCGGGGATCGGTCCCCCGCTATCGAAAGTTAGGGGGTACAGTACCCCCTTGTCGGCGAGGCCCGTTCAATAGACAATAGTTGATGATAGTGTGTTGCGGAGTTATCCGTCGCATTTAATGCATCGTTGGTTAATCAAGGCACGTTCTGAATAAAGATTGCTGCTGGAATGTATCGCAGGTGGTCTTAGCCATTTGCTAAACGTATAGCTATATGGAGCTGTGATGCCTGTAGTTAAGTGATCGACAGACCCTCTGGGATCGTGCCAACTGCCATCTCTTTTTTGGGCGACAGGCAGGGCCACTGCCCCCCCCCCCCATCTACCAGACCCGATTGCCGACACAACCAAGTTTACTGAAATTCCATAGATTTCCGTTACTGCAGGGTGTCCGGAAAAACGTTTACCCAAATAATCTTTTTTGAAATTAACAATTTGTTTAGTACTAAGCTGAATTTTTCACTACACTTCATAAAAGCTATGAGAAGTTAGTGGACAAAGTTTCATGAATATTCCTTCAGTATTACCAGTATAACGCCTTTTGGGTCGACTAACGGAGCGAGCGAGAGGGTGGGCCTTGCACGTGCGAAATTGCGAGGGGGTACCTCCAACTGACTTGTGCACGGCACCTAACTAACCGGTCTCTAGCGGTGTGCCAAATTTGAGCACAATCGGCCCAGCCGTTCTCGAGATCTGGAAGCGGCACCCTGCACGTGCGCACGTGCAAAACGGGTCCCAACTGACTTGTGCACGGCACCCTACTAACTGGTCCCTAACCGTGTGCCAAATTTGAGCGCCATCGGTCCAGCCGTTCTCGAGATCTGGAAACGACCCCTGCACGTGCGCACGTGCAGCAGCACCCCAACTCTGGCACATGGATATGCAGTGCCTAGTGGGTGCCTACCTACATGCCAACTTTCAGCGCAATCGGCCCAGTAGTTACTGAGATATTGCAACAATTACAAAAGTGACACCTCTTCGTTTTGCACGTGGCACGTGCATAAGGGGTCACCCACATGCATCGGGAATAGTCCAATACTTGGTAGAAGGAATGAAGCTACCCTACAAAAATTACCGCATGTAAATCGGTGAAGTGGTTGCTGAGATATAAGCGTCGCAGAATCGTGACCACGGCCGGCCGGCCGGCCGGCCCACAGTGGGCCGATATGCCATTCTAGCGCGACAGGGCCTGAATCTTCGAACGGAACCCTTGGTTTTTCGCGAGTTATTCGCCTAAAAAGAGGCCGATCGCAACGAAACTTTCAGTACCCTCGCGATAACTACTTTTACAGCTAACCTGAAAATTTCATGACCCTGACCTTAATGATCTTTGACTTGTGACCTTCTTTCGAGACCATGTTTGGCCGGAATCGCGATTCAGCGTATGTCGGCTCGCATTAGCCGCGGGTTTGCAGTCTTTTCTTGGCTTAAAACGTTCAAACATGGGATATTATGTTGCTCCCATGCATTAGGGTGGGTGTCAAGGTCACCAGAAGGTCAGGTAAGGTCATTGACCTTTGATGACCTTGGTTCACTTTTTTCGAGTTTTACATGTTTCTAGGCTAGTTTTTGGAGCTGAATTCGAATCTAGCAACCAATTGAACATTCACTATGTAGCTTTGGTGCCTTCGCAACATGTTACAAAGCTGTCAGAGGCGGTTGCCACCTACTGCAAATACCCGGCAAAACCCTTACTGGTTGACCTGACCTGACCTGACCCGACCTGGCCTAAATGTATGAAAACATCATCTATGATCGTAAATAACAATTCGTGATCAGCACCCAAAAAAAAAAAAAACATAGCAGCCACCCTTTGCGACGTTCTAACAGGTCCCAATTTTCCCGACTTTTGGGTCATTGACCTGACCTGGAAGGTCAACCGATGACCTAGGACCTTACAATTGGGTAGCATCAGCTTCCTCTTGTCACGGGCAACACGCTCGTCTTTTCCGCGAAGCTCTAGCTCGATCAGGGGCGAAGTGGCGGGGGGGGGGGGGGGTCCAACGGACCCCTTCTATACGTTCGCGGCTGGAAAAACACCACTAGGGGCGAGGGTTAAGCCAAATCTGAGGGCTTATTTCAGAAAGACCGCTAAAAGAGCAATTGAATGCACTTTTCCGCGACGATGTAGCTCTATTGGTCCCCGAGGTAAGGGCCGATTTTCGAGAAATGTTGATATATGCAACATTTTACCTTTGATGACCTCTGGCGACGTGACCTTTGACCTGACCTAGAAATGACTAATTACTCCATCTGGAATTTCGGGCGCTCTTTCGAATGTCACTTACTACGTGTCGCTATGTGGCCCAAGAGCCGAGTTAGAAGGGGAGTGTTCAATCAACACCTCCCGGCCCGGCGCGTTTGACGCCGAGCACCGGTCCGGCGCTGGTTGATGTTTGGCTGCTACATCCAAAGTCGCAAAAAGTCGCAAAAAATGACTGTTGGATCTTGTAGTGCAATGAATCATTGACATGTAGCGAGATTTTCGAAGCGGTACTCTGCGGTACTTTTTTTAAAAGTCTATTTGTGTGTGACATCAATTATGTGAAATTATATTTTCGTCTTTAAATCTTTGCGGTGCCAATACATCATAACCAAGTAAGAGTTCGCCATTTTCATGTGGTTATGTGTGTTCTGCAGACCCGGAGCTATCGTTTGATGTATATAAATGTGGAATTCCTCCTCAAATTGTGATTGTTTTGGTGGATCAAAGATACGTTGTCGAAGAGTGCGGGGGACGAGTTCGGTCCAAACGATTCCGAAGTTCGTGTTTAAGCTGAGTTTTCGCCATGAAATAGCATTTGTGTTGGAAAACAAAGACCACAGCAATGTAGTATGATCATTTTTAAACAAATTGGTATAGGTTTCATTGCACATCCACAAAGTTCGATTTTTTTACCCATGTCGTGCTAGACCTGGCGATCGGCCCAGTGTGCGGCCGCTCATACTCAGAAATTTCCGTTATTCTACGTAAGACTCCGCTCGCTTCGCTTGCTCCGTAACAAGTTTAACAGCACTTTGAAAATTTAGCACATTTTGCGCGCTAAACCGACTCATTTCTTCATGTCATCATGGTAAACATTTGTAACAGACCTTTGACAGAACTATATGCAGGAGTTAAGCTGCAAGTCTAGATAGGCGGATTAGAAAGGCGGAAGGTCCGGTGAGTGATGTGCATGAGCGACGCTACAGGGGCAGAGGGGGTCTCGTCCTCGCAGTCCAATGAGTGGGGGATATCCCCTCCAGTTTTGGGTAATGCTCCCGGTCGCATTTCCTTCTTTAGTTCAATTGCATAACACACACACACACACACACACACACAAAAACGTGAGGCTGAAAACTTGCACTGAGAAGCAACTTCACCTGAATGTAAAGGCCGCCGTCCACCGTGACGGAATTCCGTCCGGAGTCCGTCAGGAATGCCGCCGCTCGCTGACCGCATCCGTACCGCAGACGGAATTCAGCACAACTTATAGATCAAGGATGCGCGACGTGCCTTTGAGGGGTCTCAGCTCGATCGGATTGATAGTAGAGGTGGCAAAATGTGGACCCGAGAACCCGGTCCAAAGAACCAGTCTGGACCCATATGGGTCCAGACCGGTTCCTGGAAATTTTCTGACGAATCCAACCGGGTCCTACCATAAGCTATACATCTTGCACACTACACATTTAATTAATGCAAAATATGAAGTGAATGTTTCTTTGCACACAGTAGCTAATGACTCCCAGTGGGAAATAGGCTGTTTTACATGATGCAACTAATGATACCTACAAGCAGTTTGTATTAATTGACTTTTGGGGAACGGGTCCAACTGGTTCCGATTCCAACTAAGACCGGGTCCGACTGGTTCCAGAAATGTCCAGCCGGGTCTGGTTCGAGTCTGGTTCCCAAAATTTTCATCTTTTGCCACCTCTAATTTATAGGGAGCGCGTGGCGCGTGCTCAAAAAGTGCAAATTCGCGTCATAGACTTTACATGTATAAATCGGCTTGCAAAATCGGGCGAAAATGGCTAAATTTGTCCGACACGGGTCCGATCTCCGTGCAATATCTCGGTAACCGTGGGCCCGATCGGCACGGAGAAAACAGCATCGTGTAGATAATTTAACGGGCTATCGAAAGGTGTGCGGTGCAGGAGATGGCACGCGCCACGTGCACCGGTGAGGGCACTTTTATGTGGAAAATTGACGTTTTGGACGGATTTTGGAATCAATTTTATTTTCAGGTGACCGCCAGACGGAGCGAGTTGAAACAACGACTATTAGCAATAAAAATG
Organism: Amphibalanus amphitrite; assembly: GCF_019059575.1. NCBI lineage: Eukaryota > Metazoa > Arthropoda > Thecostraca > Balanomorpha > Balanidae > Amphibalanus > Amphibalanus amphitrite. Next base: position 82,864 of record NW_024881787.1, read on the forward strand.
TACCGCCTCTCATGGAAAAATTGTGAAAAGCTGATTGATCCAAATCAAGGTGGTACAAATCACGGAAGAAAATGGTGTTTGTCAATTTTGCGCCACTTTGTTCATCAAAATGGTTTTGCTCCATGATCTGATATATCTGGCAATTAAAAATGGCACCGTTGGAAAGAACATTCAATTCTGTCAAAGGTTCAGTCTTCATTTTTGCATAATGAGCAACAGTATTCTTAAAAATGTAAATGTTCCAAACCATTACATCGTCATTTTTAGCGAAATTCATCGATGGCCCTCTAAAGACTTCACGCCAGTTTTCGAATCATTACGGAGCGAGCGAAGCGAGCGTAGTCTTTCCTTAGATTAACGGAAATTTCTGAGTATGAGCGGCCGGCCGGCCGTGCGGACGCTTTTGCGAGGCTTATATCTCAGCAACCACTTGACCGATTTACATGCGGTAATTTTTGTCGGGTAGCTTCATTCCTTCTACCAAGTATTGGACTATTCCCGAATCCCGATCCATGTGGTTGCCCCCTTATGCACGTGCCACGTGCAAAACGAAGAGGTGTCACTTTTGTTATTGTTGCAATATCTCGGTAACTACTTGGCCGATTGCGCTGAAAGTTGGCATGTAGGTAGGCACCCACTAGGCACTGCATATCCATGTGCCAGAGTTGGGGTGCTGCTGCACGTGCGCACGTGCAGGGGTCGTTTCCAGATCTCGAGAACGGCTGGACCGATGGCGGTCAAATTTGGTACACGGTTAGGGACCAGTTAGTAGGGTGCCGTGCACAAGTCAGTTGGGACCCATTTTGCACGTGCGCACGTGCAGGGTGCCGCTCCCAGATCTCGAGAACGGCTGGGCCGATTGTGCTCAAATTTGGCACATCGCTGGAAACCGGTCAGTAGGGTGCCGTGCACAAGTCAGTTGGAGGTACCCCCTCGAAATTTCGCACGTGCAAGACTCACCCCCTCGCTCTCTCCGTTAGTCGCCCCAAAAGGCGCTATACTGGTTCTAAAGTAGAACGCATGATAATACGACACGGGTACTTCGATGCGATGTATCTTTTTTTGTTTTATTACAAAATGCTTGGCCGTCGAAAAGCAATCGAACGAAATGGATACCAGCCAAATCGACACACACCAACCCAATATTATTGACCTACCCACGGGTCAATAATAACCCTTCTTCGCGTTGCGGAGCACGCGGGTAACCCTAGTCCGTCTCTATAGGAAGTGGACTCTCTAGCAAAAACTATTTTGTCTAGAGAAATTAGTTACTGTGGAGCATATTGCTACCAGCCATTGCAACCGCATAAGCTCAGTTACGAGCCAAGTTCAGCGTGCCTTTAACCCTCGCCGGCCGAGGGGGGGGGGCGGGTGCCGCCCCCCCCATAGGGTTTTTTCGCGATAGCTCCGAACACGTTGGCGATAGAGAGCTGAAACTTGGCATACCTGACCTTTGATCCAAGCCGGATCTTTTGACACCAACCTCATTTTTGGGTCAGGTCAGGTCACTGACCTATGACGTCATAAGTGAACCTCTGCACGGTCTTCAGATGTCGCAACTTCGCAACGCCCTCACTGCCAGAGGAGATGTCACAGGGAAATGAAACTTGCAGGATCTAGTATCCATTATGAGTCCCACAACTTGTATATCTCGGATTTTTCCTAAAGGTCATATGAGGTCAGGTCATTTTCGTGACCTCACCATTATAAGTCAATGGGGAAAAATTCAAACTGCTATTCTGGCGCCGGGAACGATCTCCAACTATCTCAAGCACACAGAATCGTGATTTGATGCACTCCTTGCAAGGTTAGATGCGTCACTTTTGCAATGTTGACCTTGCGTGACGTCATTTATGACGTCATCAAGGTCATATTAGTTTTTCGTCAATAACTCTTGATCAAATTGAGCTAGCGAGTCGGGAAAGCCACCAATGGACTCAGGAAGACCTGCCGAATCGAATGATATGCAACATGACCCCTTTCGACCAGCTTCGTGACCTGGGGGTGCTGACCTGACCTTGACCTGAGGTCAACACCCCAAATTGACCTGACCCGGACAAAAAGTATATCATTCGACGCGCCTGAGCGAGACGAACACGATGCTGTCAAAATCGGCGCTCTGCGGCCTTTTTTTGCGAAGTTATTCACCAAAAACTGAACCGTACCTTGGGGCACTTGACCTGACCTCAGAGGTCACCGGTTGTCCTAGGACCTTAAAATCGGGTACCAATCTCTGCGTCTCGTAACGGCGCACACGCTCGTTTTTTCCGCGACGCGCTAGCTCCACCAGGGGCGAAACGGCGAGGGGGGGGGGTCGTACCCGCCCCCCCCCTCGGCCGGCGCGTATGTAGAAAACCAATAGGTCCGGCGAGGGTTAAGCAAGAGAGCCTCTAAACGTAAAATTTAGGTGAGAACGAACTTATGGGACACCCTGTAGGTCATCGCATGACCTTGAGAGGTCAAATGGGTATTGGGTATTGGGAAAGTAAGACTATGTAGATGCTGGCGAGTCGATTGGTGCCATTTTAGCGCTCTAGCTCTACTTGGGTGGGCCACAATCTGCTGTGCAAATTTGGGCCACGTGACCTTTGCTGACCTCTGTAGGTCAAACGGCTGGGAGTGCCACCGAATGACTCGGACTGACGATTGGGCATGTTAGGACCTACATTGTGTGTGACTTTCAGCTTGATCGGAGGTGTTCTCGAATCTGGGCTGAATCCGCACTGTAAACCAAATTGACAAGTCTTGTGTAATATAACCAATCATCTCTTCGTATGTTTACCAACTGATACTTTTTAAACCAGCCGTTGTCTGGTGCATTGCTTGTCAGGTGGCAACTACGAGTCAATAGTTACTATGCACACAAACTTCTCAGTATCCAGACCAACTCTACATTTGTTTCAACGTTTGTTTCTTAGCCAGTTTTGGAAACTTGTTGCCGCATGGTTATTTAACCGGCTCCTAACTTGTACTGGTCAGCTGGTCAGCATACACATGGTCAGCCTGCGCCTGACGTCAGACTTGGCGGACCAATCAGCGGTCGCCGCCCGCCGTTAGCGGGCCCCGGCGCGGCGGTTTCGAACCAGCAGTTGTCGCGCGGCCGCCGTGCAGCCTGGAGCAGCGACGAGGGCTGTTCCAGCATTTGTGCAGTAAAAAGTGAAATCTGTGAACTGTGGTGTTCGTGCTGTGAGTGAGGCCCCCTCTGGCCTGCGGGACGCACTAATCGTGCCTATACCCGCGGTCGAGACGCCTCCCTTCCCCTGCGCGCGCAATGTAAATGGGCCAGACCTGTGCATGCACATGTGAGCAGATGTTTTTCGGTCGGTGTTTTTTATATATAAATACATTTATTTGCCTTTAATTCAACTCTTTGTATTTTAACTTAACTGATGGACATATATGGGCTGTAAAAGCTAATCTGGTTGGCGATCATGATTTATTCGAATTATTTGCGTGGTCGTGCAACTGCATGATTGTTATGCTTAATGTTCAGGAAATATTCGTCATACGATGATGCGGGCATGTTTTACTTCTGGCTTGATGCGGTGCACAAAACCATGTTCTTCCACATACGCAGCAGGTTCTTGCTTCAAAGACTTATATGCTGACGGTGCACGATAGGTATACCTACTGGTTATACCTACCTCATGCATTTACCACATCCATTCGAAAATATGCACTCGGAATTGTCTCCAGTCAATAGTATTAATTACGTGACCGTAATAAATACTAATGATTCCAGAAACTTCCGAATGGATGTGGTGTATGTGTTGCAGGCACTTTAGAAAATCAGTCATTTTGTAAAATGCCTAGGCATTTTACAAAAAGACGGCTGTTTGAAAAATGACTGAACGCAACCAGGCTTTTTTCAAAATGGCTAGCCATTTTACAAAATGACTAGCCATTTTGCAAAATGCCTGACCAGCATGGAACGTAGATCCCACTACAGACACTATGGCCAACAGTTTTGGGACGTCTTCCTATACCCTATAGGTACGTGTTCAGCCTGTAGCTGATCGATTTGAAGCTCTGTGATGACGACAATGCTGAGTAACGACCAGGTTGAGTTGCAGACTCGGCTGTAGCATAAAGCATTGTTTAGTTAACGCTGTAAAAACTCCCAAGTACATCAACGCCGTTCATGTTCTGCCTGAAACTATAGACCTAACAAAACCAGCCGGAGACCGGCCCTAGTCAATAGGCAGGCCCGGTTGATGTACAATTACATAAAAACGAATGAGTGTAGTCTTTGTTTGATTGTGTCTTTGTTTGACAGCTTTGAGTACCTACTTGCATGGTCCCAGTTAAAAATATCAAGCTCCACATCGGGAGAATCATCAGGTCGCTTGGCGTAGGACGAGAGCGTTGGTTTCAGAAGACACTAACGCCTAAGTGTGTGGGATCGAATCCTCGCGACCTCTAATGGTTTTACAGATACAGGCCGGCAAAGGCCAGTCGTTTGTTGACGCTCTAGATCGATCATTTTAAATCCAGCAGCGTCGCTGACGTGGGGGTTGGAAATGTCGCCGGCCTGCACTTCTCAAAATAGAGAGAGGTAGGTATGGACTTCCCACTGCTGGACTCTTCTGGTCATAATGCTGGACTCCTCGGTCCACCTAGTACCTACGCGCTACCAAAACGTATATAATTAGGTACTCGTGTCTACAACATACTGCTCAGTCATTTTGTAAAATGGCTAGGTATTTTGTAAAATGCCTAGGCATTTTGCAAATTGACTGGAGAGTCAGTCATTTTGTAAAATGCCTAGGCTTTTTGCAAAAAGCCTGGAAAATCAGGCATTTTGCAAAATGCCTAGGCATTTTACAAAATGACTGATTTTCTTAAGTGCCTGCAACATATGCATTCATTGATTATATAACCCATCAGTATTTCGTTTCTTGTCAGTGCAAGCCTTTGAGCAATAACTGATGCCAGGCATGGTTTTGTGCACCAGTTCCAGCCAAAAAATAGCCTGTCCGTGTAGAAAATATTTCCTGCATCAGTATTGTGGCAATTGAAAACGAACCGAATCGTAAGTTCGTAGCCAGGAGCCTGCCACTAATAGGGTTAAGGTTATCAACGCAAACAAAGCGATTGTAAGAAAGAACAAGTTCGAACAGAGCGTTAGTACACTTACTTGTTGACAATTTGTAAGCTAGCAATGCCCAGTCAAAGGCTAGTTCATCAACAAACCAGGGGTTGGTGAACCGACAAGGAAACGACTGTGCCTATTCAGAAGTTGGTAGGTCCACAAGGCCCAGACTAGTACTCATAAAGGTGACGCCTATGCGAATTGGAATCAAACTTGTAGACAAACTGTTAGTTTGTTGGCCAACAAGCCTGGGGTTGGTGAATCGACAAGGTATCGACAAGGTGACGCCTATGCGAATTACTGATTTCCGGTTCCCACCGGTGGTATATTTGAACAGGTACAAAGAAAGCGAGTGAGAGCAGCCCATGGAACAGAAAACAGATGGCGTACATGGCAGTTCTAATAGATAGATGGCGCTGCTCGTGGAAGGGGGTTGGATTTAGGATATGTACATGCTAGTATTGTTAGAGTGGTCAGTCAGTGTTAGTAGTTAAGTAGGTTGTAGGTAAGAGCAGCGCCATCGCCATTAGATTCACACAGTGCATACAGTGAATGCAGCTGAGGAGAAATCTCACATCCCCCTCACGGCACCACCGGGGCAGTGTGATCGCCCAAACGACTGTCCCCACTGCTCACCATCGGCGGCCCGCCTGGCCAGGCCGGGACGGTGCCGTCCACGGCCCTGGGGAGAGGTGGGGGATGCTTCCCCAGCCGGGGAGATCTGATGGCTACCTCCCCAGCGCTCCAGGCGGGCCGCCAGCCCCCGCCCGCACCGCCCGGCAAGCAACCCCGGACGGTGCCCCCTAACCACCGACCGGGCGAGCGAAGCGTCGACCCGTCTAGGTCGGCGCTCCGCACGCCCGGCCGAACCAACTTGTAAGACAAATTGGAACCAAACTTGTAGACAAACTGTTAGTTTGTTGGCCAACAAGCCTGGGGTTGGTGAATCGACAAGGTATCGACAAGGTGACGCCTATGCGAATTGGAAGTTGGAACCAAACTTGTAACAAGGAGCCAACTTGTAGATTTGATTTACAGTGCGGGCTGAATCTGGGCTGAATATCTGGGCATGTTATCTGGCCTGTCCCGTAGCTCAGTTGGTAGAGCACCGGACTCCCGATAGTGAGAGTCGGGTTCGAGACGCTCCGGCGCTCGATATTTGAGACTCCTGACGGGGATGGTCTGCGGTTGGTGGCAGCAGCCGCAGCCAGTTGAAGTCAGTTGAGTGGGACAGGCCGTGTCCGGCTTTGAAGGGCACGTTAAACTTTGGCATCTAAATTCTCACGTTACCTGGAATTGCGCGATCGGACGTCAGGGGTCGGGGTCTGCGCAACAAGCTTTGCTTAGCGTGGGCTCCGGGTCTGTCAATCCGTCCATTCAAACATTCGAGCTAAATTAAAAAAAAAATGTTAGGAACTACATTGTGTGCAATGTCTTGATGGACATTTCAGGGCGGACCCTTAAGAATTTCAAAGTTTGCACACAGGTACAAGTTGATGTGCTGATCACGATGTATATGTCGTAGGCATCGGGTGAAATCCGGCATTTCATGAAATGCCTAGGCATTACGTGGAATGCCGGCAAAGACTGAAATCTTCGTAGAAAAACGCGTGTTACGGCGAATGCCTGAAAAATTTAGGCATGTCATGGAGTGCCAGGCGGAGGCCCGGCAGTCGCTGAAATATGATCGAAATAAGCCGAGTACAATCATTGCCTAGGCATTACATTAAATGCCCAAGTGACGACCGGCACTTTCTGAAACGGTTACCGTAGATGTGCGAGCTGTTTGGCGCTGGCTCGGTACCAAACCTAACAAACATTTCCTAACCCAACCCAAACCTAATCTAGCACAACTTATCTACTTCTCACATAACACGTTAGGTTAGGTTTAATACGTTACGTAGGCGAAAGCAGGCTTTAGGTTATATGGCAGGCTAGGTTAGGTTAGATTGTTTGAATTAGTAGAAATAAACTTGCCCGGACGGGATTTGAACCCGCCATCTCGCCACGGAGTTCAATATTCAATATCACACACCATCAATCCCGTTCCACCGATGCAAGGGCGGATCCAGGAAAACTCCAAGGGGAGGGTCATGAATGAAACTGGTGCCCTACCTATACCCAAAACTAAAACTCAACGGATTTCGGCCACTTAATTTTGGTGGTGCCCTATTTAAGTTTTATTTTATTTTATTTTTTGTTTTGGTCAGTGTCTGCCCCTGGGCCCTGGCAGGCCTGTGGTGCCCCTGGCGGGCACGTGGTGCCCCTGCTAGGCCGCAGGTGCCCCTAACAGGTTTGTGGTGCCCCTGGAAGGACTGTGGTGCCCGTGACAAGCCTGAAGTGCCAACGACAGGTCCGTGGTGCCCCTGACAGGCCCATGGCGCCCCTGCGAGGCCGGTAGTGTCCCTGGCAGACCTGTGGTGCCCCTGGACCCTGACAGGACTGTGGTGCCCCTGACAAGCCTGAAGTGTCCCAGTCAGGCACGTGGTGCCCCTGACAGGTCCAAGGTGCCCCTGGCAGGCCTGTGGTGCCCCTGCTAGGCCTCTGGTACCTCTGACAGACCTATGGTGCCCCTGACAGGCTCGTGGTGCCCCTGACAGGATCGTGGTGCCCTTGCTAGGCCTGTGGTGCCCCTGGCAGGCCTGTGGTGCCCCTGGCGGGCCTGTGGTGTCCCTGCTAGGCCTCTGGTGCCCCTGGGCCCTGTCAGGACTGCGGTGCCCCTGATCAGCCTGAAGTGCCCCAGACAGGCACGTGGTGCCCCTGACAGGCCCAAGGTGCCCCTGGGAGGCCGTTGGTGCCCCTGCGAGACCGGTGGTGCCCCTGGCAGGCCTCTGGTGCCCCTGGCAGGTCTGTGGTGCCCCTGGCAGACTTGTGGTGCTCTTGCTAGGCCGATGGTGCTCCTGACAGGCCTGTGGTGCCCCTAACAAGCCTGTGGTGCCCCTGACAGGCCCGTGGTGTCCCTGCTAGGCCTGCGGTGCCCCTGTTAGGCCGGTGGTGCCCCTGGCAGGCCTATACTGCCTCCAAGCCCCAAGGGGGCATGACCCATGTGACACCCCCCCCCCCTTGGATCCGTCCCTGCACCGATGAGACTTGAATAAGCAAAAGGCGCGGGAACTCGCACATCCAGGGCTGGGCAGTCAGAGTCGGAGTCAGTCGGAGTCTCAGTCGATATCTATGACCGGAGTCAGAGCCGGAGTCGATTTTCGGAACCGGAGCCGGACAAACCGAAAATCTATCGACTCCGCAGATCTTGCAAAGCTGCAAGGAAGGAGCTGGAGTTAAAGTTGGTCGGATTCAAAAGTTCTGCCCGGGGTCGGAGTCGGAGTTGGTTTTTGAAAGCCGGAGTCGGGGTCGGAGTCGCCGAAAATCCATCAAGTCCGCAGCCCTGCGCACATCTGCGGTAATCGTTACAGAAAGTGCCAGTCGTCACTTGGGCATTCCATGTAATGCCTAGACAACGAGTGTGTTCAGTTGATTTTGACCATATTTCAGAGACTGCCTGGTCTCCACCTGGCATTCCATGAAATGCCTAAATTTTTCAGGCATTCGCTGTAACGCGAGTATTTCTACGAATATTTCAGTCTTTGCCGGCATTCCACGTAATGCCTAGACATTTCATGAAATGCCGGATTTCAGCCGATGCCTACGACATATATAAAATCTAGGCTCGGCAAGCCTTGCCAAACCTGAGATACAAGAGAAAATTTTAACCCGCGCCCGGCTGGGGGTCCTGGAATTCCACGCCCTGCTGGGGGGGGGGGTGTTTGAACACCCCCCCTTGTAACTCGGCTCCTGGGCCACGTAGCGATACGCGGTAGGCGGCGTTCGAAAGAGCGTCAAAAATAATGACGAAATCATTTCGGTCAATTTTTTGGTCAGGTCAAAGGTGAGGTCACCAGAGGCCATTGGAGGCAAAATTTCGCCGATTTCCAGGTCGAATGTCGAAAATTTCCAAAAGCCAACGCATAACTCGGGAACCAATAGAGCTACAGCGCCGCGGAAAAGTGCATTCGATAGCCCTATTAACGCCCTTTCTGAATAGTTCTCTCAGATTTGACCTAACGTCAACGGTTTTGCCTGCAGGGGGCAAAAACTGCAAAAATAGCCGATTTTTTCGGAAACAGTTTTTCTGCAACAACTTTTGATCCAAGCCTTGTACGAGCTTACTTTCACCGGCATCGTGTTCCTCTCGTCAAGACGCATCGAATGAACTATAATTTGACCTTGAAAGGTCAACTTGAAAATTTGACCTCAGGTCAAGGTCATGACCTGACCGGAAAGGGTCATGTTGCATATCAGTCGATCCGTATCGTCGAGCTGAACACATATAAGGCGTTTTCATCGCTCTAGCATGCCTTTATCAAAAGTTATTTGCGAAAAACTGTTAGATACCATTCGTGACCTAAGATGACCTCAGGGCACAAACAAGGGTCACGGACACCATTTTCATGTTCAGTGTGTCTAAACCACTTGTAATTCGGTGTTTGGGAGTGTTTATAATGTCTTTCGTCCAAAAGAGGCGCATTTCAATTTTCTCCCATTGACTTATAATGGGGAGGTCGCAAAATTGATCTGACCTTAGGTCATCGATATCAAAATTCTGAGATAAACATTTTGTACATGCTATTGCTCTTAGCAATCGCTGAAAGTTTCAAAGCGATCGGTCACTCGGTGTAGCTATGACAGACATTGAAACTTTTTATGAGGTGAGGTCACTTCAAGTGACCTGGTGACCTGACCTTGAATGACCTTGGTCTGAAATTTTCACAACATGTGTAGAATTGATGTATGATAAGGTGTACCAAAAACGGCGGCGCTTCGCGAAAAACCACAAGGGGGGGTGTTCAAACACCCCCCCCCCCCCCAGCAGGGCGTGGGTTAAGGGGACTGCATTAACCTTCCAGGCGGTGGGCGGCATTTTTTTGCCTCCCCCCCCCCCTTTAGTTTTTTCGATATATCTCGAGAACCGCTGCGCCGATCGTCACCAAACTTTCAGTATCCTCCCGGGAGCAGCTAGCGCACATGGTGACCAAAAATTTTTCCAAAGGCTATGATAGGTTGGCCGCTAATGACGTCAGAGTGACGTCATTTCTGCCATTTTCGACCCAAAAAAAAGGTTTCGCGGGAAGAGCTGTCAGGCCTACAGCTTTAGAGATACAGAAAAATGTTTCAGACATAAAAAATGTGGAATTAAAAGGGCTGCAAAACTGCTATTTCGGTTTTTCGATTTTTTTTTTTATTTTGACCCCCAAAAATAAAAAAATAGATTTTTTTAATATAATAGCCAAAAAATCCAAAAAGTTTTTTGAATTTCGAAAAAACCGGAATAAATGTGATAGCCCCTACCACCTTCTATCTACATACCAAATTTGAGATCGATATCTCTTTTTTTGGCCAAGTTATAGCGAAAAAACTGTTCAAAATTGATGACGTCAAATTTTCAAACTCAATTTTTAGCAATTCTAGACCTCGTAGCGCAAAACAAAGACCACCATTAGACTCCCCGTGACGAGCTGCATCGAATCGATACCCATTTTATGCAAAAATATCAACTTTGAAATTTGACCTTTTTTGACCTGACCTTGGCCTGACCTCCACCAGAAAGTGACCTAAACCGTACCTGATGGTCTTATAACCAATACCATTGAGTTGGAAATGAAAAACTGGCCATAAAACATGCATCGCATAACCTTAGTAAAGTTGGGCTCATGTGGTGACCCTTGGTGACCTTTGGTGACCTGACCTGTGACCTGACCTGGTATGACCAGTGACCTCTAATAGCAACATATATACTAGACAACTGACGCCTTATCGCTGATTTTCGACAAAATGCGTTTTACTCGGTGTTATAGCGCTTTCCCTAGAAACCCCGTGAACGGTGAAACATTTTATCTTTGACCTGACCTGTGACGCCATCGGTGACCCCGAGGTCAATGAAATTTGGTTTTCCTAGACAAATTTGACAGGGCTATCGAACGCCGTTTGAATTTTCTGGATCCGTCCAGTAGTTTCGGAGATACGGGGGGGCAAAAAAGTGCCCCCCCCCCACCGCGCGGAAGGTGGCTGGTAGGCCCACCGCCTGCCGGGTTAAAGGTAAATTGTCAGCTAAAATACAAAATTTGATATTTGGTAGAATCAGCTCTCTACGAAACTGAAGTCAGATTTTCGAAATTCGGTCTGAGTCACGAGCAATTTAATGTTGAAATTGGGATTTCACCTACTTTTTGTACTATTTTTACATTAAAACCCACCAGAATCCTCAACTATCACTATATTTGAATCGCGTGGAATCGGAGCTTCTCTATGAAACTTCCAATCAAAAGTTAATTTACGATTTTGCCGAATATCAACATAATAATATCATCCTAGGTTATGAAAATTTTGAATGTATTACCAGTTAAATTATTTTCAAAAACCATTCGCGTTTCGCATTTTTCATTTTGCAAAAAGAAAGCAGAAATCGATTCGCCGATGCTGTGGCTTTGAACAAGCTTTGGAGATTAGTAAACATTAGTACCATTCACTCAGCGTTGGCGCCGGAATTCTCGGCTTTGGACTCGGCGAATCGATACGCCGCAAAAGTAGGTAAACAAAGCCGGGTTGACGAGATTCAACCAAGATTCAACGTTCGGGTATGGTGGTACGAGGGTATTTGGTTGTGTGTTGGCATCATTTTTTTGCCTTTTTCTTTAAATGTGGAACGGGCGTGAGCCGTGAGGCTTATATTGAAAAAAATAACGCTGTAGCTTGCCTTCGGAAATTGCGTGATAGATGTATGAAGTGCGCCATTCAAGGTGACAATTTCGCCGTCGTCCATCATGAAAATAGTGATGAAGGCTTTTCGCACGTACCGTAAAGTGGGGCTATTTGAGACAGTGGGGCTATTTGAGACAGTAAGGTAATGATATAGTAAAATCGCTGTGAAATGAAAACCGTTTGATGTTTTTTGTCATTTTTGCTTAGGCTAATGTGGAATCGAACAGTGAATACTCTGAATAACCTTGTTGAAAATTTCGAAAAGTTCTGAAAGAAATTTGCAATAAAACACGAAATACAGAAAAACGCACAATTTAAGTTGCTCGAAAAGGACCCCTACCTGCAGCTTAAAGGGATTATCAGGGTTTAAAAATTGAAAGGAATCGTCATAAATTTCCAATCAATGAACTCCCCAGACTCTGCCGATTCTAAAGATATGCATAAAATGTAAATCGGTACCAAAATTTGCGAGACATAGCCGTTTCAAAATTGACAAAATTGTACTTACTCACGCAAAACAAGTACTTGGGCGGCCAAGTTGGCCCATCGCTAAAATGTAAACAAAGAACAGCCTTGGGAAATTTCGCCAAGGCCGCCGCACCGCACTGGCGATTTCCACAAGACTGTTTTGTTTTTGTCTGTTGTTTTTAGGGCCTTGCAACAAGATTTCAGTGCTTGGCATTGGATTTGGATATGAACCAATTGAAGATTTGCTTTTCAATAAGACAGCAAGAGTTATCAACATTGCCAAAGTTATTATATGGGTGTGATTTGAATAGCTTGTTTGCTGATTGTGATCATCAAAATCTTGATGTTAATATCATTTAAATGTCAACAATTTCCAAGGGTAAGTTTGAGTGTTTTATTTCAATAAATTGAAATGTAAGTGCATCAGGCACAAGAGCTAAGTTTCAATCTGATTATTTTGTCAAGAGTGGTGAATCTAATGTAACGTCTTGCGAGAAAGCTTACCTAAGTGACTGAAGAAAGCGCTACAGTTTTTCAAAATCAATGTTGATCTGTTTTTTTCGAACAACAGGTTGTACAACATGATGTGACATGACCTCTGTGCCCTGTACGTCACCCCTGCTGCTGCAGCAGAGCCCCGGCTTCAACTATAGTTTGTTATGGGTGGGCTCTCCGTGAACGTCTTGGTGCGTTTCTACATATTGTTGCTGTGAAAGGACTGTACATGAAAAAAATATGTAACTTGCATGTTTTTTATTGCCCTGGTAGGTACAGGTCTCGCGGGTTTCAGCGGTAGGTTTTGCACCTAGAAAATTTAGTGTACTTCAGGCTATATCTTCGTCGTCTTAACCCGCGCCCGGCTGGGGGTCCTGGATTTCCACGCCCTGCTGGGGGGGGGGGGTGTTTGAACACCCCCCTTCTAACTCGGCTCCTGGGCCACGTAGCGATACGCGGAAGGCGGCGTTCGAAAGAGCGTCAAAAATAATGAGGAAATCACTTCGGTCAATTTTTTGGTCAGGTCAAAGGTCAGGTCACCAGAGGTCATTGAAGGCAAAATTTCGCCGATTTCCAGGTCGAATGTCGACAATTTCCAAGAAGCCAACGCATAACTCAGGAACCAATAGAGCTACAGCGCCGCGGAAAAGCGCATTCGATAGCCCTATTAACGCCCTTTCTGAGTAATTTCCTCAGATTTGACCTAACGTCAACGGTTTTGCCTGCAGGGGGCAAAAACTGCAAAAATAGCCGATTTTTTCGGAAACAGTTTTTCTGCAATAACTTTTGACCCAAACCTTGTACGAGCTTACTTTTACCAGCATCGTGTTCCTCTCGTCAAGACGCATCGAATGAACTATAACTTGACCTTGAAAGGTCAACTTGAAAATTTGACCTCAGGTCAAGGTCATGACCTGACCGGAAAGGGTCATGTTGCATATCAGTCGATCCGTATCGTCGAGCTGAACACATCTAAGGCGTTTTCATCGCTCTAGCATGCCTCTATCAAAAGTTATTTGCGAAAAACTGTTAGATACCATTCGTAACCTAAGATGACCTCAGGGCATACACAGGGCTCACGGACACCATTTTCATGTTCAGTGTGTCTAAACCACTTGTAATTCAGTGTTTGGGAGTGTTTATAATGTCTTTCGTCCAAAAGAGGCGCATTTCAATTTTCTCCCATTGACTTATAATGGGGAGATTGCAAAATTGACCTGACCTTAGGTCATCGATATCAAAATTCTGAGATATACATTTTGTACATGCTATTGCTCTTAGCAATCGCTGAAAGTTTCAAAGCGATCGGTCACTCGGTGTAGCTATGACAGACATTGAAACTTTTTATGAGGTGAGGTCATTTCAAGTGACCTGGTGACCTGACCTTGAATGACCTTGGTCTGAAATTTTCACAACATGTGTAGAATTGATGTATGATAAGGTGTACCAAAAACGGCGGCGCTCCGCGCCGCCGTTTTTGAGATATTCGCGAAAAACCACAAGGGGGGTGTTCAAACATCCCCCCCAGCAGGGCGCGGGTTAAGCTTTTAACCCGCGCACCGACGGGGGGGGGCGGATATCCGCCCCCCTGAGGTTTTTCGCGAATAGCGGGAAAACCGCGGCGCGTAGCGCCGCGAAATTTGGTATGACTATTCCCTTATCAATTTTACACATGGTGTGCAAGTTTGAACCTCCTACCTTTCAAGGTCAGGTCACCAGGTCACTTTGAATGACCCAACCTCAAGTCACTTTTTTGCAACTTTGTCACCGTGCCAGAGCTACAGTAGATGTCGGAGGCCTTTGAAAGTCGCAGGATGTTATTAGGTCATTAGTAGCTACAATTTGTATATCTCGGAATTTTGATATCGGTGACCTAAGGTCAGGTCAATTTCGCGACCTCCCCATTATAAGTCAATGGGGGAAAAATCAACTCCCTGTTTTTACCACTAAAACGGGTCGGAATGGCCCCATATACCATACATGACTTCATATACGATCAACCTTCACTACCTTGAGGTCTGTTTTGCTGTTGGGCAGCTGTGAGGTCATGTGACGTCATCAAAGGTCACCAAAGGTTTTTGGCCAATAACTCCGTACAGGAACAAGATACAGACGCGTGGATGGTCTCATTGTGTTCAGCTCGTCAAGACGCATCGAATGATATACATGATGACCTCGAGGTCACGTGACCTGAGGTCAACCTTTGACCTTGACCTTTCGAGGTCAACATATATATCATTCGATGCGGATTGACGAGAGGATCACGATGATGCCCTTAGTTTGTTCCTATCTTGACTAATTCGAAAGTTATTCGAGAAAAACTCTCTCCATATTTAGCGCCGCCATTTTAACTTTTTTGACCCCTGTGACGTCATCTTTGACCTGACCTGAAAATGATCTTAGTAAAAATTGTAGATCTTGACCGTGCGTATCCGATGCCGTTTACCGCTTGTCGCTATCTTGCTTCGTTCTCGAGATCTCAGGGGGGGCGGTCATCCGCCCCCCCCCCCCCCGTCGGTACTAAGTTGGCGCAGACCCCCGTCGGTGCGCGGGTTAAGTCTTGAAGATGCGATCGACTTGTTGGGTAACAAGCCGGCCATGATCGTGTAAAATGGCTTCATCGTAGAACGATTAGTTTTTGAGATATAATCGGAAATGTAAAAGTGCAAAACCTACCGCTTAATCTCGCGAGACCTGTACGACTTAGGGGTACCCATTTTTGGGTCAATTTTTCAAATTTTAGGTGGGGGTGGATTTTCCCATTATTTGGTCTATTCTGATTCCATCTGTGCCAAAAATACCGAAATCAAACCATTTCTAGGGGTCGCGAATTCAAATTGAAAATGCCAATTTTAGCGAAAAATCGGCCAAATTAATACTATTTAATTTTGGAACAAGGTTACCATGCCAACAAGTTGGGGTCAATTTTCCCATTATTTGGTCTATTCTGATTCCATCTGTGCCAAAAATAACGAAGGCAAATGATTTTTGGGGGTCACGATTTCAAAATGAACATGTCAATTTTACCAGAAAATCGACCAAATTACCATTATTTTATGTTGGGACAAGGTTACCGTGCCAACAGGTCGGGGTCGATTTTATCATTATTTGCTCTGTTCTGAATCTATAGCAGTGACAGAAGTAACGATATTAGATCACTTTTATGGGTCGCAAGCTTGCATTGAAGTTTTAATTTTAGTGGAAAAATGACTTCATTTCAACGACTATAAATATGCAAAGCCAACGTGTTCCAGTGGTATTAATGGCTGTTAGACACCGTGCAACATTGCTTTAGTTGTAGCCTGTAGGTATATTCGACGTGCAGCGGTAAAAGAGAGCACCAAAAATATGATTTTGGTCAATGAACAGCATATGTTCATTTACACTCACTCTGGCTTAGACCGTCATTACCACCTACACAAGACCGCAACTCTTAGAACGAATGGCTATGTAGTCAGGGGGCTAAAATCAGCGATCGAGGCTTTCTCATTGGAACCACCTAATTTTCAATGAGTCGTCTCATTCAGCAAAGGAAATGACCAATCCCCAGGACATGAACATTGACCTATCGATACAATTTGGGTGGAAGGGGCATTAAAAACCGTTACGGTATAACCATATAACTCGCATGCCGTATTTTAACGGAAATATGGCATGAAGTAGATAAAGAAGTTATCAATTGCTTCTGTATATCTATACCGAGATAAAAACAGCACTAAGCTATGCCGGTATGCATGAATGATGACCTTTGCCAATTTGCTAGCCGACCTCCCCGAGTCCCGGAGTT
Organism: Amphibalanus amphitrite; assembly: GCF_019059575.1. Classification (NCBI taxonomy): domain Eukaryota; kingdom Metazoa; phylum Arthropoda; class Thecostraca; order Balanomorpha; family Balanidae; genus Amphibalanus; species Amphibalanus amphitrite. Next base: position 99,462 of record NW_024881787.1, read on the forward strand.
GCAGAGACGGATGAGGGAGGGGCGCAAGCCTTACACCACCGTCGGGTGGCTGCTGTATGAGTTTAGCTTTGCCCCTCCCCCACAAACACCCAGACCCGCACACAGCATGTGCGTTTGAGCATATGGAAAGGAAGCTGGCCAAGAACATCACAGGACAGTAACACCGAAACTCCATCCTCACCCCATTATGAAAGAAATATGTTTGCAATTTTGCTTATGACGGACAGCACTGGCCTGGCCGAACGCGTGCACGACTGCTCGTGACTCCAATTCTGGGCATGTGTCACTTCTATACCAGCTGATGACTTGAGACGGGTGCAGATATCATGTCATGGAACCAGTGCCTGGTGACGGCCGCTGCCAGCAGTATCCTTTCAAGATAACGGACCTTACACTGCACACTGCACTCTACAGGCTCAGTCCAAACCCTCAGCTGATGTTGAACTGAAGTCGACGAATGCCATCCGTCTCCCTCATCCGTCAACCGTCTCTGCAACTCCGGGACTCGGGGAGGTCGGCTAGCAAATTGGCAAAGGTCATCATTCATGCATACCGGCATAGCTTAGTGCTGTTTTTATCTCGGTGTAGATATACAGAAGCAAAACGAAGATGGAGATGAAGATGTCATTGCCTAAAGCTGGAAATTAGGAAGGTGCCAAAGTCTAGACGGCTTAGCCAACTCCGAGGTAGAACCTTTTACTGACTCCTGGCATTGCCTGGGGGCCGACACAGTGGGTGGGCCATTGACCTTAGGTGGCGGACCTGGTTCTCCTCGTCTTCAGTCTCTGCACGCACACTCCCTCATATGATGCGTCCTGGTACCACCATACGGCCCATGCAGGATGAAAATCTCCTGCTACATTAGTTTCTTCAAACTCAGACGCCAACTAGGTACCTGAGATCACAAGTGATCTGTGCAAGAAGCTGTGAAAGGTCTTCGTCACATATCAACCATGCACGTATCAGCGCATGGCTAGTCGCCTGTGGTCGAATATGAACTCGTAAATGATCTGCAGTTGTATCGGAAACTCTTACACAAGAACGGTGTGTATCTGTCCCCACTGAAGAAATGGAATAGTACTATTGCTTCCAAATTAAGCTTGATCCCCAGCCCAGCTCTGATCTGTACTGAATACCCTTCCCGGTATCGCCAGGGTAGCCGTCCCAGTGACGTGCGTGCCAGGCTGAGGCAGTGCGTGGACCCTTTGACATACGTGGAGTCGGTCCGCGCCTGGGGCAGAGACAAGGGTGTGAACTGTGATTATGGCGGGCACGTGAGCGTGACATGTAGCTGGGTCACATTCTATCCAATCAGGGACGATGAGAGCGGCCACAGTGGTCAGGCCGATATGGGCCCGGTGGGGAGCGCAAGTTGAGCGTGTTACGGGCGACAAAATACCGGGCACACTTAATAACTTAACCCTCGCCGGCCGAGGGGGGGGGGGCGGGTGCCGCCCCCCATAGGGTCTTTTCGCGATAGCTCCGAACACGCCGGCGATAGAGAACTGAAACTTGGCATACCTGACCTTTGATTCAAGCCGAATCTTTTGACACCAACCGCATTTTCGGGTCAGGTCAGATCACTGACCTATGACGTCATAAGTGAACCTCTGCACGGTCTTCAGATGTCGCAACTTCGCAACGCCCTCACTGCCAGAGGAGGTGTCACAGGGAAATGAAACTCTCAGGACCTAGTATCCATTAGGAGTCTCACAACTTGTATATTTCGGATTTTTCCTAAAGGTCATATGAGGTCAGGTCATTTTCTCGACCTCACCATTATAAGTCAATGGGGAAAAATGAAAACTGCTATTCTGGCGCCGAGAACGATATCCAACTATCTCAAGCACACATAATCATGATTTCAGGCACTCCTTGCAACTTGCAAGGTTCCATGCGTCACTTTTGCAATGTTGACCTTGCGTGACGTCATTTATGACGTCATTAGGGTCATATTCGTTTTTCGTCAATAACTCCCGATCAAATTGAGCTAGCGAGTCGGGAAAGCCAGAAATGGACTCAGGAAGACCTGTCGAATCGAATGATATGCGATATGACCTCCTTCGACAAACTTCGTGACCTGGGGGCGCTGACCTGACCGTGACCCGAGGTCAACACCCTAAGTTGACCTCACCCAAACAAAAAGTATATCATTCGACGCGCCTGAGCAAGGCGAACACGATGCTGCCAAAATCGCGGCTCTGCGGCCGTTTTTTGCGAAGTTATTCACCAAAAACCGAACCGTACCTTGGGGCACTTGACCTGACCTCAGAGGTCACCGATTGACCTAGGACCTTAAAATCGGGTATCTATCTCTGCGTCTTGAAAGGGCGCACACGCTCGTTTTTTTCCGCGACGCGCTAGCTCCACCATGGGCGAAACGGCGAGGGGGGTCGTACCCGACCCCCCCCCCCTCGGCCGGCAAGTATGTAGAAAACCAATAGGTCCGGCGAGGGTTAATCCGCGCCCCGTAGGGCTATCGGTGGACCCTACCACCCGTAGGGGGGGGGGTGTTTCGCCCCCCCCCTAAGATCTCGGGAACGGAAAGTTACCGGACGATTTTCAAAATTCAAACGGTGTTTGATAGCCACACCAGGGAACTACCTTGTGACCCAATTTCATTGACCTCGGTCCAACCGATGACGTCACAGGTCAGGTCAAAGGTCGACTTTTTACCGTTTACAGGCATTTCAAGAAATGTGTTGTAAAATCGAGTAAAAAGGAATGCCATTGAAAACCATCGATGAGGAATTGTCAGTCAAACACATATGTTGCTATTTGAGGTCACTGATACCAGGTCAGGTCACAGAGGTCAGGTCACTGAGGGTCACAATATGAAAGTGTCGTGTGATACATGTTTTATGGTCCATTTTACATGATAAATGCGATTGTGTGGGTTAGGCAACCTTTGGGGCCAGTTTCGGTTACGTTCGGGTGAAGGTCAGGTCAAGGTCAGGTCAAATTAGGTCAAATTTCATAGTTGATATTTTGCATAAAATGGGTATCGATTCGATGCAGCTCGTCACGGGAAGTCTAATGGTTGTCTTTGTTTTGCGCTACGTGGTCTAGAATTGCTAAAAATTGAGTTTGAAAATTTGACGTCATTAATTTTGAACCGTTTTTTTCGCTATAACTTGGCCAAAAAAAAGCATTGAACTCAAATTAAGTATGTGGATAGGACACAGTACGGACTATCATATATATTCCGGTTTTTTTCGAAATTCGAAAAACTTTTTGGATTTTTGGCTATTATATCCAAAAAATAACTTTTTGATTTTAGGGGGTCAAAATCCCAAAATTTTAAAAATCCGAGATAGCAGTTTTTAGCCCTGTTCATTCTACAACTTTTATGTCTTGGAGATTTTTCTGTATCTTCAAAGCTGTATGGCTGACAGATCTTCTCACGAAACCTTTTTTGGGTCGAAAATGGCAGAACATGACGTCATTCAGACGTCATTTGCGGCCAGCCTATCATAGCTTCTGGAATTTTTTGTCACAATGTGTAAAATTGATGCCCGGCCCGGAGGGGTCCTGAAAGTTTGGTGACGATACCTGCAGCCGTTTGGGAGATATATGCGGAAAAGGACAGGGGGGGGGGGCGTTTCGTCCCCCCCCCTACGGGGCGCGGGCTAAGAGAGAGAGAGAGAGAGAGAGAGAGATATATACTTTATTTACAGACCCGTGGTCCACAAATGGGAATGAAGGGGATATTCACACTTTACACATGGGTACAACAATGACAGTCACCAGCCATAGAGAGCTCTTGACCACAACTTCCTCATAGATGATGTGCATGCCAAGTCACTATGATATAACGTGGATAAGATACGATTTTCTGACATGCTTAATCGAGACAAAAAATTCCACATCGATTTGCGGCGAGTCGCGTCATAGCCATCTACATTCTGCTGAGCAAACATTTCCGAGGCACTGCAATATCGATCGTAACCAAAAAACATCCTGGCAGCATTATTAAAACAGACCTTAAACTTTCTCAAATCTGACATGTGATAGGAATGCCACAGGTGCATGTTGCTAATATTAGAACAGTAAATATCGTACAAGTATTTCTTCACATAGTGTGTACACAAAGCAAATTTACGAATAAGGGAATTAGCTCTACAACATAGCAACCTATACTGCTGTCGAATCTCAAGATCGTCCGCTCTGGCGAAGTCAGAAGATATCAGATACCCAAGATACTTATAATTATTGACAAAGTTCAGAATCTGGCCACAGAGAAAAACCGTCGGTAAGGTCATGTCGCGAAATCTCTTAGGTAACATTGCCATACAAACAGACTTTTTGGAATTGAACAGAATATCATGATTCACCGCATAGCTCTCGCATATATTTAGCAATTTTTGTAGGCCAAATGGGGACGGAGACAACACCACCATATCATCTGCATAATATAAATGATTCACGCTACCCAGATAGTGGCATCCATAACCACTCCGATTGAGAGCCGTGGACAGATCATCTGTGTAAACATTGAACAGGAAGGGTGACAAAATGCCACCCTGTCTGACACCGTTAGAAACATGGAAGCTTTCGGACACGGACTTACCCCAACGAACCTGAAACTCTTGAGTCCTATACCAAGAAGAGATTAGTTTCACCAAGTGAGGTTCAATATCCCTATCAAGTAATTTATCAAACAGAGTCCAATGGTTAACACGATCAAACGCCTTCCGCGCGTCGAGATAACATATAAACACCGGACTACCGTTACGCAAATAATAGTCCGTGATCTCTTTCAAGGCATAAATAGCCATATCAGTTGAGTGATGTTCTTTAAAACCAAACTGGTGATGACCGGTACGAAGCTGCACAGAACAACGGTTAAGAATGGCTCTTTCTAAGATTTTGGAACAAACACTTGCCACAGCTATCGGTCTATAGTTGTCTTTCTCATTCAATTTTCCATTTTTGTCCTTTACAATTGGCGTTAATAAAACATTCGTAAGAGAAGAGGGCAAGAAGCTGTGACGAACAAACATTGTGAAACACAAAGACAAATGAATCACACAAGGAAGACCGGCAAATTTAAAATGTTCAGAACACAAACCATCCTTGCCACTAGACCGTCCCGAAGAAAGCTCACCAATACATTTTCCGACCTCTGCAACTGAAAACGATGGGAATACGTGTTGAACGTTCGAAAGCCTGTGCTTGACCGACTCTTCTTTCTCGCTATTCTGAACTGTGTTCAAAATTTCCGAGAAGTGGTCTTTCCACATATTAGCGATATTCACCTCACCTGATACACCATTAACGGAAGGAGCGAGAGGAGGAGAGCAATTTAATTTCCTGACCTCTTTCCAAAAATCACCCATACTTAGAGGGCTCCTTATAAGCTTGTCGGCGAGAGATTTGGCGCGAAGCTCCTTCTCATTTCGCAAGCAATAACGAAGTGATAGTTTAAACCGTGAACGAGCTAGCCGCAACTGATCAAAAATATAACCACCCCTAGGCTTGCCTATCAACGCCCATAATGCATACACATCCTTAAAAATAGTATGATTATCCTTAACAAAATCATTCCAGCCAGGAACAACATTCCTTGCGTTACAATCTAAGGCCTTGCCAATCGTCCTATTTGAAGCCTCACTCAGGCAGGCAATCACCTGGTCATAATACGAAGCAATAACGTCGCGATGTTCAACTGAAGAGCAGCCACTGCAGTGAAGCAGCTCACTGGGAACACAAATTTTGTCCAAATTTTCCTTGACAACGGATTCGAAAGCTGACAAATCCTCCACAGTCAGGGAATCCCATTCCACGACCCACCTCTGATCAGCATATTGACCGGTCGAGTCATTGTGATTATAATCACAACTTTCACAACTGATTTTCATCGTTACAGGGAGATGATCAGAGCTAAGAATAGATTGGTCAATCACAATATTACTCACGAGCTCCAAGAACCCTTCAGTGCAGACGATATGGTCGAGCCATGATTCCGTACCATGTCCGTCATTTACATGAGTTTTAGAGTCGCTAGGGAGATGCATTGCATCGACCACGAAAAGCCGAGACTCAAAACAAAAAGATTCCAATTCTTTGCCGAATTCGGTGGCTTTTACCATATCAGCGTTAAAATCACCAAGAACGCATACGTGCGGTGTTTCAAAATCATCGATGATCGATTTCAACTTAGCTAAATAGTAAACGAATCTATCGAAATTTTGGTGCGAGCAGTATGGCAAATATACCCCCAAGAAGAGCATCCTAACCCCACCACGGTTAAACTCTAGGCCAATAATACGGTCATCGTCAAAAGAAATGGGCCTGAAAAAAGGTGCCAAACTCTTACGCCACAACACAGCGACACCACCAAACGGCCTACCCGTAAGAAGTTCTGACGACGGATCCATAGATGAAAGAGCAAACGAAACAAAATCATTATGAATATTATTAAGCGTTGAAAGGTCGTCCGGAAAGAGCCAATGCTCTTGTAAGAAAACTACATCAGAATGTTCACATAACTTTTGAATACCACCAGTGTTACGCTTTGAAGATTGGCAATTGTAAGTGCTAATTTGTAACATAAGGATTACAAGGAAAAAACTAAGGGCAAAAAAAAACTATACTACACATCACTTTACAACACATCACACTGAACCATTTGAGCTCGCAGCCCCCGAGGGGGGTCCCACAGACCCGCGTTTCTGAAAGAATCGCCTGACTATCAGCCCTTCCGCCCAAAGCTGGGGGTCAAGCAAGTCCAGATCAGCTGATGGGTTGAGGATGTCTAGTCGGTAGGACTCGTAGCTGTCAAAGCGAGTTTGTAGTTTAGTCACGGTCACTGAAACAGCCCCAGTCTGCTCACGGACGTACGAACTGACAGCGTCCTCGCCAGTGCCGGGCGGGAGCCTCGACATAAACATGGAGAACCGCTTGACGGTGGGAACCGCCCGGATCGGCCCACCTGCACATTTCTTGGAGCCGATTACAATCGAAGACGGCTGAGACGCCTTGCCCTTAGCACCGGCCGTGGCGCTCGCAGTGGTACTCGAGGTCGCAGCCGCAGGCGGAGGAGGAGCGGGTCTAGGAGCAGGTGCCTTGGCCCTCTTCACTCGGTTAGCCAGCGTCCACTCCTGGCCATCTTGACTCGCTGGAGCAGCAGCCTGCACCACCCCAGCGTACGTCATCTTACACCCAGACTGGGCGGCAGCATCACACTCAACCTGAGTGGTTGGCGCAGGCTGGCTGGCAACAGCCTTCTCGACCTTCTCAGAGGTGTCCGCTGTGACCTTAAGAATATCCTGGATCATATCCTTCATCGTAGTGAGCTCAATATCCATTAGCTGTTGCTTGCGCATCAGAGCACTGACATCAATACAGTCAACTGTAATGGGAGGCAGTTTGGCTAAGTCCAGAGCGACAAATTTCGGAAGTTGAGTTCTGTCACATTCAATAAGCATTTTTGCGATTCCATCCAAATTCATCTTCTTTTTGTTCTGGCCACGCCGATTACCAGCTCTAATTGACTCATCAACATAATCAGAGAGAAGGCTCTTGGCTGCCTCCACTTCATCATCCGTAAAATTCTCACCAACTAGCTTGACAAGAACGTCAATGGGAACACAATCAATTTTGCAGATCATATAGCATAAGAGCTCATTTATTATCAACGCCATCAGGAGCCACACCAGGGGCCGAAGCTAATCGGCAGGTAGCAGGCGCTAGGCTCACAACGTCACGTTCCGTGAGAACGAATCGAAATATCTAGGTGTTATTCTTGATCTCGACTTCAATCGGATAGCATCAAAAATCAATCAGTCCCGAAAATTCCAACATATTTCAGAACAACATTGAAACACTTACGTATCAATCGGGGACACAATCTTGCTTCCTCCGGGAAACCGTTCTTCCAGAAGTCGACTGAGACCAACAATAATAATTAAAACTCCCAAAAACTGAAATGAATCCAGATCAAATACGGAGCTTCCATAAAACCGTCCGACGGTCAGCTGGCCAGCCAGCTGTGAGTGTGAACCAGCTAAGTGTTGCACGAACTTGCACAGACACCTGTCACATTTTCTGAAGCAGGGCATCCGTTTATGTCTTAGCCCTCGCCGTCCGAGGGGGATGTGCCTTCCCCGACATTGTTGTTGTTGTTTTTTTTTTTGCAGTTGCATGGAGCATGCAGACAATAGATAAGTGAGTGGTGTGGGTTGTTTGTGCACCCTCCCCCCAGCGGTTTTGCGCGGATATCTCAAAATCAGGTGAATTTTCAGCACACCTGTTCGTGTATCTTTTCTGCACGTGTTGTGAACATTTCAGACTCATATGTATTGCTCAAGTTCATGTCACCAGGTCATCTCAAATGACCTCGCCTCAGAAAAAGCTAGAACGTTTGCCATGGATAAACCAACTGAACGATCGCCTTGAAACTTTCAGCGATTGATAGGAGTATTAGTTAGTATGTATAAATGTTTATCTCAGAATTTCGATGTCGGTGACCGAAGATCAGGTCACTTTTGCGCCCTGTCCATTATAAGTCAAAGGTAGAATATTGAAAGGTGCCTGTTTTGGACGAACGTCATTCTAAATACTCTCAAAGGAATACTGACAGTAAACATGGCACACTGATTCGGAAAATTGCACATGTTCATGCCCCTCTTCATACCCCTGAGGTCATCTCAGGTCATTAACCCGCGTGGGGCTGGGGGGGGGGGGGTAAATTTTACCCCCCCTCGCGAATTTTTGCGATATCTCAAAAACGGCGGCGCGCAGCGCCGCCAAACTTTCAGTACCTTTTCTTACATCAATTTGACACGTTTCCTGAAAATTTGAGCGAAATCCGTCGGAAAACTTTTGAGAAATTGACGTTTTAGTGACGTCATGTTCGCCATTTTCGCCTCAAAAACGGCAAAAGTTCAAACGCCGCTAACATCTTCATTTTTAAAGGAATCAAGACGTAACAAAAAAGGTTATACGTAATTTTACTTTGTCTATCAAATGGTTATCTCGGTTTTTTGAAAATTTTGGATTTTGGCCTCAATTTTTTCAAAAAACTAACTTTTTTGGGAAAATAATTATAAAATCCAAAATTCTGAGTCTATCGAAAAAACCGGAATATATGTCAGAGAAGTGGTCTATGTGCGCCTACATACCAAATTTTAGAAGAATCGGTTCAAAAATGTGGGAGTTATTCAAAATTTTATGACGTCACGACACACAAATTTTTTGAAAAATGACTTTTCTGGAAGTTCTAGACCTCGTACGGAAACAAAAATAGCACCATTCGATTTGCCGTGAAAAACTGCATCAGATAGACACCTGTTTAAGCTTTAACAACCAACTTCAAAATTTGACCTCACTTGACCTGACCTTGACCTGACCTCGACCTGAAATTCATCCAGAGGTGGTCCATATCACTTATTGAGTGTGCCTATTGAATTCTATGAGTAAAATGACCCATAAAACATGTGTCGCACATGCCCTTTTCTATATTTTGTTTTTTGGTGACCTGACCTGACCTGACCTGACCTTGACCTTGACCTCTGAATGATATTGTATGCAACGAATATTGTCTTGGTAGCCTAAGAACACGTTTTGGGCGATCAGTCTCAGTCCATGACTCCATTCTTCGGCAACTACGGTGCAAGGCCGATACTGTAGAAACTTGCAATTTGTACCCTTGACCTGACCTTGACCTTGACCTCAAACTTTAAATTAAGTACATGTTTCTAGTAGTTCGTGATGAGAGCTTTCGCTTGGCGTTTGAATTTTTCAAATCGGACCATTAGTTCGGGAGATAACAGGGGGGGGTAAAATTTACCCCCCCCCCCAGCCCCGCGCGTTCGGCTGGAGACCCCAGCCCCGCGCGGGTTAAAGACCTCTAGCAGTTTTTATAAGAACTTCTGATGGATACATGCTAGACCGATTAAAGCACCTTAGATGTGTTCGAGTCGACAATACGGATCGGCTTGTATGCATCATGACCGTTTCAAAATTTTAACGAATTTTTAAGGCTAATTTCATTCGACTCGTATCAACGAGAGAAATGCAATGCTGGCAAAAAACGTCGTGCCTTGTTAAGTGAAAAGTTGCTAGAAAAAAACATTACTTTAAGAGTTTTTGCCTACTGAAGGATAAACCGTTAATCTTATGTCAAAACTAAGAACATTTTACAAAAAGAACGTTGAAAGGGCTATCGAATGCGCTTTTCTGCGGCGCTGTATCTCGTTTCTGATTTTTGTGCTGGTTTATAAAAAATGAAATAGGCAAAATTTGACCTTTGAAGTTCTCTGGTGACGTGACCTTTGACTTGACCTGAGAAATGACGGAGGTAATTTCGTCGTGATTTCTATGATTTTTCAGTGCTGCTTACCGCGTGTCTCTACATGGCCTAGAAACCGAGTAAATGGGGGGAGGGTTGTTCAAACACCCTCGGCATGGCGCAATTTGCGCTGATCACCGGTTCGGGGCGAGTTAATAATTATGTGATATGAATATGTATGCAATATTTTTTTTTTTTTTACAAAAATAAGCATTATTGTATCATAATCATAATGTGCTTCTGATAATTATTAAATACAATATAAAACAAGCGTTTTCAAGCCACCCCGCGGTAGAGCAAAAACATCATCAGACACCGGTCAAGCCCGGGCCGGGGTCGGATCACTGCCCTCGCCTCGCAGCGACTTTTGTTTCGACCACTCGTCTCGCCCGCCGGCCACATGTGCCCTTGACCTTTGACCAACGATGCGTGCCCTGGCTGAGTTCCATTCCGATCGCGCGCGGCCCTGCACCACGGTTGCGGCCGCGCGGCCCGTCTCCTGAGCCCGTCTCTCGCCCGGCGCTGCGCCCCAGCGCCGGGTCATGCCTGTATCGTCAGAGGCGCCCGAGGCCAGAATCGCCGAACGCTGACCGACTACAGGTTACGCCTGCGTCCATGCCCGCGCGTTTGAAATTCCCGGATGTCACAAGGCCCCGGATGTCAAACCCCTGGTCTACCGCACGGCTCGCCGAGCCGGGTATCTCGGTAAAACTTGGTATTCGGTAAGGTATTCACCACAGTCCTGGAGCGAAATGATGATCAAGCTTAATTTGGAAGCAATAGTACATGATTGGTGGGCATGGAAAGAATCGACGCTTTCGAGTTTGTTTTCGGATTAGAAGTTGATATTTTTGGGTAGAACACCCAGATTTATCCTACCCTGTCTCATAGGTGTATTACATCGTAGCCGTGAGCGATCAGGATGGAGTTTCTTGTGGAAGCATACGGTCAAAATGGTCCGATCGTTTTTTAATTACATGATTTGAAATCCATTCGAAGCCATGATCTGTGAGATGTATCCTGAGCTCATTTGCACAAACTTTAATTGTATGGACACAAAGAGCCTGTCATGAACAGAGACGTGGCAACTGAAAGGTCACATTTTAATTTGACCTCACAGGTCATCAAAGGTCACCATTACAACTCATGACCTTCAAGAGGCAGAAGATTTCAAAAATGATTACACGCTGACCAGAATGATACCAAGAACAGGGGCGTTTTGCTCCTGTTGTTGGTCGCCGGGATTCCCGGCGCTTTTCACCAAATGTTACAATATCGACATCGTAATGATCGCTAGTAAAGCATTTAACCGGAACCACGTGATGGAGCACATCGATCTGGATGAGGAAATGAGCGCTCAATGACCCCTCTACCCGACTTTCAAAACAAAAACTTTGCCTTTAGTGCGATTTATTATCAGCGTCAAATAGGCATATTTCTAGGTAAATATCCAAATTTCAATCTCAATTCGCGACCCCTAAACCACCTTTGATTTTAATATTTTTGGCATCATTGGAATCACAAGCCGCGAAATAATGGGAAAAACCACCCCCACCCACAAATTTCCAAAATCGGGAAAAATGGGTATGTGCCCACCTCTGCCGTGCCAAAACTCTTTCAACGCACTCTTGCCTGCACAACTAAATAAAAGAAACAAAAAAGGTACATAGGAAAGACATGGTATTGCGGAACATGATTGGAACTCAGAGCATGTGTGCAGCATGTGTGCGCCCGGCTAGCTCAGTCGGTAGAGCATGGGACTCTTAATCCCAGGGTCGTGGGTTCGGGCCCCGCGTTGGGCGCCAGATGTTGTGACTTGTTTTGATTTAGTTGCGGCGATCGGACGAGAACCTCGCAAAAATAGGCGTTTGCGGCGAACCCCGATGCGTTGTTTGTATCAGCGACATTTTGCCATGAGGGTGTTGCCGAGAATGAGCCGGCACTGATCTATTTGCGTGAAATGAAAGGTGAAAGGTCAGTATTTTTGATTATTGTGCCACTGACAATGATGAGCAGTTGGCCGTGGATATTAAACTGATAAACTGTGGCTAGAAAACTGATATATTGTAGACATTACGCTCGTTGCGGCAATTATGGCGCGAGTTCCACGTGCTATTGGGGCTGATATTGCTAATTTAGATTATTTACTTTGCATTTGAGCCTTAAGATCTAGCACATTGTAAAAACTGATATATTTCCTCGTGCATTTGGGCAGTGGCAGGTGTAATAGGTTGTACTGTTGTGTGTCACCAGCTGAGCGTGATCCAGCTGATGTACCAGACGGGAACCAGTCGAGTGTGAGCCGACTGGCCACTTGTCCCACCGCTGCGCCAAAAACACATCTGGTCAGTAATTGCTATCTTTATTTGTAACAGAACAAATGCCAGTTGTAACTTGTCATTTCTGCTGATTGGAATTTATGTACATCTGGCAAATGTGCATTTATGTCCGCATTTGATCCTTGGTTATGTTGTAAATGTGATTATTGGTTGTTCTTTTGCAGAAAACCACACGCGCTTTGGACACTTGCTGCACACATGCTCTGAGTTCCAACCATGTTCCGCAATACCATGTCTTTCCTATGTGCCTTTTTTGTTTCTTTTATTTAGTTGTGCAGGCAAGAGTGCGTTGAAAGAGTTTTGGCACGGCAGAGGTGGGCACAGTTTTCAGATGTGTTTGAAGTTTCAAAGATTCATTGATGTGATGTGAAGTGCTTTTGAAAGTACAAAGTTGATGGACATTTGCTGTGGGTGAACTGCTCAAGGAGAAGATGTCACTCAAGAGTGAGCGTGCCCTCAGGAAGGGAAATCTAACCAGGACCAGGAGGAGGGCTTTTGTACTTGTTGACACTGCGGGAAGTAAGAGGGAGCTCTGCTCGGTACTCAAAGACCTGGACGTTGCTCTTCAAGCGCTCCTGGAGGTCAATGAGAAGTATGGGTTGTCACTGGAAGATGAAGATGAGAGACGCAAGTGTGAGGTGTATGGAGAGGATGCAACAGAGGAGCACCGACTTGCGGTTGAGAGAGTTGAGGCTCATCTCAAGGGCCGAGCGGATGAAACCCCCTCTGTGTCGGCAGTGGCGCATTCGTCTGCATCGTCGAAAGCTGCAGCTCAGCATGCCACCATGATGGCTGAAGTAGAGAACAAGGTTCGAGAAATGGAGCTCAAGCAGTTGCAGATCCGCCTGCAGAGAGAAGAAGAAGAGCAGAGTCTTCGTCGAGAGCGACAGCTTCAGGAAAAGCAGGATGCCTTGAATGCTGCAAAGTTGAAGACAGAATTGACGAGAGCAGCGGAGAATGAGCTGGCTTGGGATAGAAGGGATGATTTTGTTGGAGCTGAACAGCAGGAACAGCAGGAGAATGGTCAGGAGGCCAAGCAGAAAGCGGGCAAGAGAAGAACCACTGCAGATAAAATGGCAACGGAAAATCAACTCTTCTATCACAGCTTGCCCCGGCTGAAGCTGCCGACCTTCAGTGGGTCAGTGGAGGATTGGCCGAGGTGGCACTCCCTCTTCTCGGCCATGGTTGATAGGCAGGACTTGACCAATGATGAGAAGATGGCACATCTCCAAAATTCTGTCTCTGGATCAGCAAGGGCACTAATCGGAGGCATGATATGTGATGGGAGCTCTTACTCTGATGCGCTGAAGGCTCTCAAGGAGAGATATGGACAAGAGGTGGACATTGTGCATGCGACTCTGAAAGCTGTCTTCAGCTGCGCACCTCCTAAGGCTTTTGATGCAAAGTCGCTGGAGAAGTACCATGGTGCAGTTCATGGGGCATGCACCACTCTGAAGACAATGAAGTTTGAAGGTGACCTGCAGTCGTGCGAAAATCTGAGGCGGATGGTCAGCAAGCTTCCCCTTGATCTCAGGAAATCGTGGGCAGAGCACACTCTTGGGTTGGAGCGGCCCACTCTGACTGAGTTTGATGAGTGGCTGCGCACGCAGGTGGGAGTGCTACTTCGATGTGAAGCATCAGCTCCATCTGCATCAACGACCAGGCAGCAGAAGAATGTCGGGTTGTTTGTAACAACAACCACCGCCAGCTCCAAATCAGGTGAGAGGATCTGTGTAATCTGTGGGGGAACTCACGGGCTCTGGTTATGTGAGCAGTTTAACACGCGCACTGCAGCGGGTCTGAGCCGAACACGAACTGCAGGGGGGGGGGTTGAAAACAACCCCCCCTGAGATCTCGAAAACGGCGCAACGTAGCGACAAGCGGTAAACGGCATTGGATAGGTTTAGATGAGATCTACAAGAAATACAAAGATCATTTTTGGGTCAGGTCAAAAAAGAGGTCACCAGAGGTCACCGAAGACAAAATGTTACGATTTTCACAACAGGAATTTCGCGGTAGTTTTTCTTGAATAACTTGTCTTGCACACAAGACAGAGGATCGATTCGAACGCCATCGTTCTTAGCTCGTCAAGGCGCATCGAATGATATATAATATGACCTCGAAAGGTAAAGTTGAAAATTTGACCTCAGGTCAAGGTCATGACCTGACCGAAATAGGTCATGTTGCATATCATTCGATCCGCATTGACGAGAAAAACACGATAAACGTCGAACGGAGTCTCTATCTCTATTCAATCTCAAGTTATTGAAGAAAAACCGCTGGTGACCTCAGGTGACCTAAGATGACCTGGAGATCACCTTCCAAAGGTCATAAGTGATATGTTTCGGTGAAATCACCAACAGGGACCTGTAATACTATGATCCTGAGCGTATTGAAGTCATAGGATGGCATTCAGAGTAAGTTGAAATTTCTCCCATTGACTTATAATGGGCCGATCGCAAAAATGACCTGACCTTAGGTCATCGATATAAAAATTCCGAGATATACAAGTTGTAGCTCGTGATGACTTTACTATTTCCTGTGGGTTTCAAGATCATATCTCAACAACTGTGGGCTTGGTGGGATTGCAAACTTCGAAATTTACGTTTCGAGGTAGGGTCACTTGACCTGACCTGGTGACCTGACCATAGGTCACCTGGGGTCAAAATTTTTACTCAAGGTGTGCAAATGTTGGGAGAACAGGTATGCAAAATTTGGCGGCGCTACGCGCCGCCGTTTTCTCGCGATTTGCGAAAAACCACAGGGGTGGTTGAAAACAACCCCCCCCTGCAGTGCGCGTGTTAAGGCACTGACACCAGATGAGAGGGCTGAAGTTGTTGCTCGTAGTGGCCTTTGTTTCAGCTGCCTTCGAGCTGGTCACCGAAGTCGAGGCTGCAGGACTGCACGGACATGTGGCATCGAAGGATGCACGTTTCGCCACAACCGACTACTACACGGAAGCAGGAGAGTGCGAAGGCCGATCACGTTGCCGGTGAATGGTGCTGGAGAAGTCAGAAAGTCGGCCAACGAAGCAACCATCGCGTCCGTGAGACAAGAAGCTACTGGAGAGCATTCTTCTGTTCTTCTCCAAGTTGTTCCAGTGCGTGTACATGGATCGGATGGGAAGTTCAAGGACACCCTTGCGCTTCTGGACCCAGGTGCCCAGACCTCGCTGTGCAACGTCTCATTGCTCGATGAACTACAGGTGGCTGGAGAGGTTCAGCCACTCCGGCTTAACAGTGTTGAAGCAGCCGGCGAACAGAAATTGTCAAGACGAGTCCAGTTGGAGCTCTCTCCTCTGGGAGAACCACAGGATCGCTCGAAGAGGATATGCGTTCCAGAAGCGTTCTCAGTCGAGAAAGTAAACGTGCGTGCACCCAACGTGAATCGCCGGCAGCTGCGCGGTCTCCAACATCTTGAAGGACTCACGATTCCTGACCTTTCGGGTGGACAAGTTGAACTTCTCTTGGGCGCTAATGTGTTGGAGGCTGTGCTTCAGCGAGAAGCACGAGTGGGCAGACCTGGAGAACCGGTGGCCATCCTGACAGCTTTCGGATGGTCGCTGACTGGATCGCTTGCTGGCATGGTGCCAGGACACCACCGCGAAGTGATGTTCATCAGCAAGTCGTCCCACCAGCGGTCAGATGAAGATCTGTCGAGCATGATGAATGACTGGTGGAGTACGGAATCCTTCGGCACGACATGCACAGATAAGCAGGCTCTGACGCCAGAGGACAAGAGGGCGCTGGGAATCCTAGAAAGGACGACGCGGTGTGAAGACGGCAAGTACGAAGTTGGGCTCCTCTGGCGAGATGAGCAAGTGAGAATGCCAGACAACTATGGGTCGGCGCATGGTCGGCTGGAATCTCTGGAAAGAAGTCTGAAGAAGAATCCAGAGCGCGCAGAGGCCTATCAGGCAGTACTGGAGAGCTACGTGCAACAGGGATATGCGCGGAAGTTGTCAAGTGCGGAAAGTGAAGAGACAAAGAGGAAGCGATGGATTCTTCCGCATCATGCTGTTATCCGTCCAGACAAACCAAAACCGAGAGTGGTTTTTGATGCAGCTGCACAGAGCAGAGGAACGTCGCTGAACGGGGAGCTGCTGAAAGGGCCGGATCTAATGCAGAACCTGCAAGGTGTGCTTCTACGATTCAGGGAACAGCAGTACGCACTGGTAGCCGATATCTACCAGATGTTCCATCAGATTCAGGTACGACCCGAGGATCAACCAGCTTTGTCCTTCCTCTGGCGTGACATGGATGCCACGAGGAAAGCTGACCTCTACCAGATGCTTGTTGTAATATTTGGTGCCAGATGCAGTCCCTGTATTGCAAACTACGTCCTACGCCGAGCTCTGTCGGTGGATACCGAGGCAGAGGACACCGAAGGTGACCCACCCCTGTTTTCGAGCTTCTATGTGGACGATTTTCTTCGTTCAGAAAGGTCACCTGAGGAAGCCCTGGCAGTCATGGAAAAGGTTACCTCGCTGCTGGCAAAGGCAGGCTTTCGACTAACGAAATGGAGGTCAAGTCACCCGGAGATCCTTCAACATGTACCCGAAGACGACCGCGACGAAACACAGAAAACGGTGACTTCATGTGAAAGCGAAGCAGGAAAGGCACTCGGTTGTGTGTGGTCGCCGAAAGAAGACACCTTGAGCATACGAGTGAGGAGTTCAACCGGACCACCCACGAAGAGAGGAGTTGTCAGGACGGCAGCCACTGTGTTCGACCCTCTGGGACTGCTTTCGCCATTCTTGTTGAAGGTGAAAATCTTGATCCAGAGACTGTGGACTCTGAAGATTGACTGGGATGAAGAGATTACAGGCGCCGAGTTGTCCCAATGGAAGAGTTGGCTGAACGAGCTGTCAGAAGTCGAACGCATCAGGGTCCCACGCTGTCTGAAGGCGTCCGCAACCAGTGGTGTCACAAGCGTTCAGCTTCACATATTTTCAGATGCATCTGAAGACGCATTCGCTGCGGTGGCGTACACACGGATGACTGATGTGAATGATCAGCATACGGTCAGCCTTGTGATGTCCAGGACCAGGGTCGCTCCGCTCAAACAACTTTCCATAGTGCGTTTGGAGCTCCAAGCCACTGTGCTCGCTGTGAGATTAGCGAGGACCATTCAAGACGAGCTCACCTACGAGTTTGAGGACGTCGTATTCTGGACTGACAGTCAAGTAGTCCTTCAGTTCATAGCGAACGAAAGCAGACTATTTCAGACCTTTGTAGCGAACCGAGTGTCGGAGATCCGTGACTCGACCGACCCGTCTCAGTGGAAGCACGTCCCTGGCAAGCAGAATCCGGCGGATGCAGGCTCTCGTGGGCTCTCAGTCGCTCTGCTCAAGTCCTCCGACCTATGGTGGAAGGGGCCTGACTTCCTCAGAAGAGACCGTGATGACTGGCCGCCCAGTCTTCAGACGCCCGCTCTCCTGCCAGATGAACCAGAGCTGAAGAAGAAGGCGGCGAAGGAGGCCACCACTTTTGTCGGTACGGCAGCTGCGGCCGAAGCTCCTCTGGTTGACGCTGCGCCGTTTTCCTCGTGGAACAAGTATCGACGCGTGGTTGCTTGGATCCACAGGTTCGTCTCGAACGCGCGCTCCAAGATCAAGAAACGCGGACAGCTGACAGTCGAAGAACTGCTGGAAGCAGAAAGGTTCATCATCAAGGAAGACCAGAAGCTGGAGAAGGTGACGCCACAACCAGGTCTGTCGCTGGTCACAGACAGCGAGGGACTTAGACGGGTGGAAGGTCGTCTGACACACGCTCCAGCTGAAGTTTGTCACCAGCCGATCGTTCTCCATCAAGACAGTCACGTCACACGCCTGATTGTGACTGAACTACATGAGCAGTGTCTTCATGCTGGTCTCAACCACACGCTCAACCTCTTCAGAGAAAAATACTGGACGCCCAAAGCCCGGGCTACTGTGAAGAAAATTATCTGGCGATGCGCAGTGTGCCGGAACAGACGAGCCATGCCTGTCAACCCGAGGATGGCAGATCTACCAGGTGAGCGGTTTGACATGTCCCGACCATTTTCATCTGTGGGTCTCGACTTCCTTGGTCCGGTCCGAGTCAAGAAGTTCCGGAAAACAGAAAAACGCTATATCATGCTAGCGACCTGCTTAGCCACCAGGGCGATTCATCTTGAGGTTGTCGAAGCTCTTGACACGAGCTCGTTCTTGATGGCGCTACGCCGGTTTATTGCGCGGCGCGGTCGGCCACAGCTCATATGGTCCGACAATGGAACAAACTTCGTCGGTGGTGAGAGGGAACTACGAGAGAACATTAAAGCGTGGAACCAAGAGCAGATATGCGACGCTCTGTCACAACGCAATATTCAGTGGAAATTCAACCCCCCAGCAGCCAGCCATATGGGAGGCATCTGGGAGAGACTTGTCGCCTCTGTAAAGAGAGCTCTCCGAGCAGTTCTGGGAAACCAGATTGTACCCGATGATGTCCTTCACACCGTGGTGCTCGAAGTTGAGTACCAGGTGAACTCGAGACCACTGACCTACGTGTCTGGTCATGGAAACGATCCTGAGTCAATAAGTCCGAACCACTTTCTACTCGGTGCGAGGCCCAACGGAGGCGTTCTGCCCCCCGGAGTCTTCGGAGAAAACGATGAGATGTCTCGAAAACGGTGGAGGCAGAGCCAGGCTCTTGCAAACCGAGTGTGGCTCAGGTGGCTCAAAGAATATCTACCGACACTGATCGCTCGGAAGAAGTGGACCAGGGACACGCGCAATCTCGTCGTCGACGACGTAGTTCTGCTGATGACAGAAGATGCTCCCCGGGGCTACTGGCCCCTAGGAGTTGTACAGGAAGTGTATACAAGTGGAGATGGGGTCGTACGCTCGGCATTGGTCCGGACCGCGACGGGTACCTACAAGCGTCCGTGCACAAAGCTCTGCCTACTTGAGGGGCAGAGAGTATGAGGAGAGTGGAGATGACTGAGTCAGGATGCCATTCTCTGGGCTGACATGAGCTCTTTGCCCATTGCCGATCGTTGAACAGCACTGCTCTACTTTAACCATTGTTTATTTAGTTTATTTTGTTTTCCTGTTTCTTCTCCCGCCCGCATTCAATAATGATATACCTGTGTTCCATCCTAAGTGTCCTTTTCCTCGTCCAGGCTGGCCAGCGGTGGCTGGACACACTGGTGGACGACGGCGGAGGGCAGGAGGACGTCTGTAGCTTTCTGGCGGGTCGCCGGTGAGCGACTCACGGCTGGACAGCAGACGCGCGGGTGGCCGAGGACGTCTGGATGGAGCGGGCGGCGTCCTGTGTCGCCGAGCTGGCTCGTCGACTGGTGACCGGCGGTCGGCGCGGCCGGGATGCTGTTCGTGGGGACTCACCTCTGCGGGCCGTGGCTTCTGCGTGCTCGAGCTGGCGCTGCGTGCCGTCTGGGGTCGGCTCGCCGCGTCGCTGATGCCGGAAGCTGACGGAGGGCATCGGATGGCGTGTTGTGTTATCGAGGGGCGAGCGGCGGCTCTGAGTGATTCGGAGCGGGCCGCGCGTCGGCTCGTATCGCGTCTCGTGGTGTGGCGCTAGGCGTCAGTGAGACAGTGTTTGTGTTGTGTGCCGTGCGCTCCGGACGCCTCGGCCATGAACTCTCTGAAGTATAAACGACTCGGGTGTCGTAGAAGATGGTCTTTGTGTTCGAGCTGGCGGCTACCAGGCCTTCTGGGTTGTGTACTGAAGGTAGTTCGTTGTGGCAGTGAACTGACGCTGTGTATGGCTCATGCGGCTCAGGGAGTTTCCTCCGAAACTGGGGGGGAGGATGTTGTGACTTGTTTTGATTTAGTTGCGGCGATCGGACGAGAACCTCGCAAAAATAGGCGTTTGCGGCGAACCCCGATGCGTTGTTTGTATCAGCGACATTTTGCCATGAGGGTGTTGCCGAGAATGAGCCGGCACTGATCTATTTGCGTGAAATGAAAGGTGAAAGGTCAGTATTTTTGATTATTGTGCCACTGACAATGATGA
This sequence comes from Amphibalanus amphitrite, assembly GCF_019059575.1. NCBI lineage: Eukaryota > Metazoa > Arthropoda > Thecostraca > Balanomorpha > Balanidae > Amphibalanus > Amphibalanus amphitrite. The sequence continues at coordinate 120,089 of NW_024881787.1, forward strand.
GCAGTTGGCCGTGGATATTAAACTGATAAACTGTGGCTAGAAAACTGATATATTGTAGACATTACGCTCGTTGCGGCAATTATGGCGCGAGTTCCACGTGCTATTGGGGCTGATATTGCTAATTTAGATTATTTACTTTGCATTTGAGCCTTAAGATCTAGCACATTGTAAAAACTGATATATTTCCTCGTGCATTTGGGCAGTGGCAGGTGTAATAGGTTGTACTGTTGTGTGTCACCAGCTGAGCGTGATCCAGCTGATGTACCAGACGGGAACCAGTCGAGTGTGAGCCGACTGGCCACTTGTCCCACCGCTGCGCCAAAAACACATCTGGTCAGTAATTGCTATCTTTATTTGTAACAGAACAAATGCCAGTTGTAACTTGTCATTTCTGCTGATTGGAATTTATGTGCATCTGGCAAATGTGCATTTATGTCCGCATTTGATCCTTGGTTATGTTGTAAATGTGATTATTGGTTGTTCTTTTGCAGAAAACCACACGCGCTTTGGACACTTGCTGCACACATGCTCTGAGTTCCAACCATGTTCCGCAATACCATGTCTTTCCTATGTGCCTTTTTTGTTTCTTTTATTTAGTTGTGCAGGCAAGAGTGCGTTGAAAGAGTTTTGGCACGGCAGAGGTGGGCACAGGGTACCTACCTACTTAATGTATATTTTTGTTGTTTATGAGTGATAAATGAATATATTTTGAGGAAAATTGAGTCATTTCAGTTTTAGTTTGTGGAACAGAACAGAAGAAGCTGATGAGTGTGGATCATGCTTCAATTGAGAGAATCATCCTCAGTTATCTACATATAAGCATGCTTTGTAAGCTCCTTGCATTTTGCCAGCTTCTACTTGCTAGTCAAAGTTGTAAGAAGGGTTAGGGAGAACAATTGGTACACATGCCACCATGTGCAATCACCAAACGAAGTAACGTGAGGGCCAAGTCCTTCACACAGCATGGATACTTATAGGTACTGCACTAATGTATAATGTTCATTATGTTCATATTAGCAACTCACCCAGGCAGCCTGCCTTGTGGTATTTCTGAGTTTAAGATTTTGCAAGACTCACACTAATCAATAAGGTAAATTATATTGATATGTATGGATGAACAATGTGCAAAGGGGTCGCACGTGCCTGCTCAGTGCTCAGCCATGGATGCACGTGCCTTCTCAACAATGGTCGTGCTTGCAGACATCTCCATGGACGAACAATGTGCAAAGGGGGGGGGGGCCGGGGGGCGTGCCTCCGCGGCCGCCTGTTGGCTCAGCCGCTGCTGCTGCTTGGCGCCGCTGCTGAGCGCTGCCGGAGACGCCGCTCGCTGCCGGAACAGTCACCGGAGCTGCCGCCCGCTGCCGGAGCTGCGGGAGCCGGGCCCGCCGCCCATCTGTCAGGACCGCCGACGGCAGCACGCCCGTCTGTCAGGGTCTGTCAGTGCCGGCAGTGGACGCGCGCGGGTGCGGGCCGGGTACGGACGCGCGCGGGTGCGCGCCAGGTACGGGTGCGCGCGCGCCGGCTATGGACGCGCGCGGGTGCGCGCCGGCTATGGACGCGCGCGCGCTTGCGTGCCGACGATGGGCGCGCGCGCGCGCTTGCGTACCGACGATGGGCGCGCGCGCGTGTATGCCGACCATGGCTGCCGCCCGCTGCCGGAGCTGCGGGAGCCGGGCCCGCCGCCCATCTGTCAGGACCGCCGACGGCAGCACGCCCGTCGGTCAGGGTCTGTCAGTGCCGGCTGTGGACGCGCGCGGGTGCGCGCCGGGTACGGACGCGGCGTTCTCGCCGGGTAAGGACGCGGCGCGCGCGCCGGCTATGGACGCGCGCGCGCTTGCGTGCCGACGATGGGCGCGCGCGCGTGCATGCCGGCCATGGCCGCGCGCGTGCGCCCCAGCCATGGACGCGCGCTAATGCGCGCCGGCGATGGGCACGCACGTGCCTGCTCGGCAATGGATGAGCGACGAGCGTGCCTTCTCGGAAATGAGTATACATGCAGACATCTTCATGGATGGACGCTTTCAATATGTTAAATGTGTTGAGACGGATCTGAGTAAATTGGAGAGAAACTAGGATAGTTTTAGTCCTGCTCAACTGGTTCTGCCAATAAGTACAAACACCACCTTGCTGCCAACTGCTTACCAAATACCGCATCTGTTGTACCCTTGCATGATGCATATGTACATACAGAAACAATTACAGTCTGTTGAAATCTGAAAACATGCACTGCTGAGCACTGTGGATGAATCTGTATGAACCGTGTGGCCCAGCGAAACCTTCTGGACCAGGTTATAATTGACAGTGAATTAGTAATCAATCCTTGCGAAGAGAAAATAGATGATTGTGCCTTAGATGAGCATAATGAAGAAGCGTTCCTGAAGTTGAGTTAGTGGCTTTCCATCATCCATGCCAGATGGCCAAAACACACCCGTAGTTACGACATTCAACAGACGGTAAATGTTCCGCAACTTCAGCTTGGCCGGGAACACCGCTGCCATCATACTGATACACCTACCCGCGATGCGAGCCAGCAGACGCGCCGACACAGTGGGCCGCTTTAACATCCTACCTATATCCTGCTTCAGCTTCGACACTTTGCATTTAGGCACAGTAATGAACGGCAATTCACCCTCGGACGCACAGTGCACATCGAAACCCAAATAAGACACAACATTTGACGGCTCCAAACACGACTTCTCCCAGTTGACACACAATCCTAATGAAGCTAAAGTATCTAAAAATATTTTCACGTCACTGGCCATTCTATTCTTCGTTGACGTCAATAAAAAATCATCTACGTAGGCCATGACCGACAGGCGTTCGGTCCCTCTCATATACTCTATGACCACCCGAATACATTTGTGGAAATAGTACGGGCTAGCCACCAAACCAAATGGTAGAAAACACCACACATACCAGCATCCACCATACTGGAAACCCAGATACGTTCTGAACTCTTCACGGACAGGGAAATGATAAAATCCGTCCTTTAAATCTACAGTGACCGCCAGCTCACCACCTCTCATAACCTCTGGCAGGACAGAAACACCTTCTGACGAAAAAGGTGGCACATCACAGTGAGAATTCACATATCTCAAGTCACAAATGAGGCGATATTTGGAATTTTTCTTTGGAACAACCTTCAAAGGGGAGACACAATGCGGCACGTCAGCTACTTTTTCTATAACACCTCTCTTTTCTAGCGCCATCAGCTCAGTTTCCAAAAACTTTTTCTCTGGTTCATTAAAACAGGGATTTTCAAAGACACGGGGCTCTGGAATGTCACGCACAGGCACCGGCACACCATTCATAATCCAGTCCAGAACTGCATCAGGCGCCCCAATGCGCACCCACTCGTCCTTATGCAGCGGCATAATTCCCCTCACAACTCACGTGATGGTTTACTCAGCTGAGAATGTCCCTGTGACGTCATCCGGCTGCTGCGCTCGGGCGGCCAGGTCACGAGGCCCGGGTGCGTACCCGAACCGCCCGCGGCGGAACCTCCAGTCAGCTGATCCGGAGCCCGAGCCCGCCGCGCCGCCGCCGGGTCGCTGACCCGCCGCGTCCAGGCGGTAGCCTCTGCCCGGACCGCCAGAAGCGAACGGGAAGAATGAGCCCCGCCCGCGGAACCTTCCAGAGCCACTGACCTGCCGGTTGTGTCGCGCTCCGGCGATGGACACGGCTCGCTGCAGATTTTCCAGCGCCCCCGGCGTGAAAGCTGCCGGGTTCTGCTGCAGCGTCTGGAACAGCCTGGTCGTCCCGTCATCAAACTGGTTCGCCACCAGCAGGTTGGTATACTCTTCTTGCAGGTACCGGAGTTGTGCGATAGCTACAGTCGATAGTTCAGAGAGGACGGGCTCTCTGCTTGTACACTGAGAGAGCAGTTTCAATACGGTCTCCTGATACCGCGCACACTTCTGAATGACCTGGAACTTCGGCCAGTCAGCCTTGCTGACGCCTGCTCTTGAATCACCGACCACCAAGTCCGGTGGTAGTCTGACCTTCGCCAGACTTTCGCGAATGCTCTTAAAGTCTGTCTGCAGATCACTGCTCGCGCCCACTTCAGACTCACCGAGCGGCTGCGGCTGAGTGTCTGCGCATTCTTGAGTGTCGACCAGCCGACGACCGGCGGTGTCGGTCTTCAAATGCTCACTGATTGCAGCCACTGAGCTTTCCAACTTGTCAAACCTCTCAAGAAGGTTGTTGAACCGTTCCTCCATGAGGAAACAAGCCGCCTCGAAATACCGGCGGCTCGCGCAACACGGAGCGTCGCGGCTCGTGCGGAGCACCAACGCAGACTGACCCCGCCCGCGACCTCGGTCACGGGCCGGGGTCAGCCCCTGGCGGCGAATGTCTGTAACGTTGGTTTTAAGAAACATTTCAATACTGTCCCAAAATATATTTCAAAACACTTATTGCATGGCTATACACACCAGCTTACTCGGTCACCACACTCAAACCAAGGCCATATAAGTATACTCATACAAACGTCACTGGTCTCAAGTCTGTGCTCAATGCACCAGCTGTACACTACTCACAATACGTAAGGACTCAACGTCAGCCACCAATTTTCTACATCAAATTCACATCAGGTTTTCAAAGTAACAATGTATGTGCCACTTCTGTACTTTGTGCTACAAACACAGAATAAATGATATCAGTCAGCAATGCATTGCTCATTGTCAGCCAGTCTGCAAAGTCAGTCCGCAGGCTTTGCAAGTAAGTGCAAAGTCTGCGGAGATCAGTTGATTTACACACCACCAATATCATGCTGCAATGTGCTCAAAATATGCCCATACACCAACAACAAAGCACAACCATGAAGCACCACTGATAACACTTAACCTCAAAGCACACAACATGATAATTTATTTATTTTGAGTACCTACAGAAACAGAATGTCTCAAGGCCACTCGTGCTCACTCCGAAATCTGCCAGTCGCTCAGCCTTGAACATTGACATTATTTCATCTGAAATATATTTTCTTCACTTGATCAAAGTTGATCTGCGTCATACATCTTACAACGGATGTCTCGAATTATTGGTAACGTTCAGCACTTAGCATTAACATTACAAATGATAGGTAACTTTGGTTCAACGTTCCATCCAATTGCTTCTTCATTGCTGGAGCTATATCACTTTCAAGTTTAATTGCTTGAACTAAGACATTCTTGAATTACACTCGGGATGAGCTTAGTTTGAAAGCACACAACATAATTTTTTAATTATTTTGATTTTTGATAACCCACAGGATATCTAGAAGCTACACGCACTGGCTACAAACAGGGGCGGCGCCACGGGTTTTCGATAGGGGGGGGGGACGGGGACCTGCCTGACCGAAAATCCCAAAAGTAGATACTGATCGTGTATGCAAAAAAAAACGAGGCACGTAACGCCGCGAAACTTGGTAAAGCCCAAAACACATCGAATGGTGCATCCCGTTTCCAAACTTATCCTAGCCCGGCAGTTGCTGGGGTATTTCGCCACCCACCGTTTGCTGGGAGGGGGGGGGGGGCGTTAAACGCCCCCAGCCGATATCTCGAGAACCAATAGGCGCAGCGAAACGCACGAGGCGGCAAACGAAAGAACGCGACGAGACGCTTCAGATGAGTACTTTAAAGTTGAATTTTGAGGTCACAGGTCGGGTCAAGGTCAGGTCAAACACCTGAAATCGGGCTTTCAGTAGCATGGATTTGAGGACTTCGTAATGGGCGCCTCTCGTCATAAACTCTGTCAAAACGGTGCACAAGCCATCATATAAGGTCTACAAGAGTGTCAGCTCCATGTAGGGGTCAATCAAACATAGGTCAGGGTCAAGGTCAGGTCAACCGGGTAGGCACATATCCCCGAAAATCAAAACTGATATTCGCAGCCTGTGACACATGTTTTATGGGTAATTTGGGGCGTAGAACACGATGGTGACATTCATTTTATCATATGTGTACGTGTTTGGCTCAAAAAGTTCAATTTAAGAAATGCATGTATCATTGTCGTGAAGTAGTCACGAGAAATTGCCAAGATTTAGTTCAAGATTTTGGAAAATGCGGAACGATAATCAATAATCGAAGATAGCCATCTGATTGTGCATGGTATTTGCAGTCTAATGGCGTTTACGGCATGTCTGTATGTCTATTCTGTGATTTTATATGATTTTTTGAACATATGCCGTTTTTGGTCGAAAACTCAGAAATCATGACGTCACTAAAACCTCGATATCTCAAAAATTTTCCGATCGATTTTTTTGAAACTTTGGCACAATAAACTTCAATTAATTCCCTACAGGTAGCCAAAATTTGGCGTGCCTGCGGCGCGCCGTTTTTATGCTATGGCCCGGCGAAAAAAGTGGGGGCGTTTAACGCCCCCCCCCCAGCAACTCGCGGGCTAGGACACCTAAGAGCGATCACCTTTTCAAGCATAAATCAAAATTTGCAGTCTTGCCAACTCAAAGCTGGTTTCCTACAAGCTGCGAATTACTTAGGTATGATGAGTAGCAGTGCCAACCATTCTTACGTTTCGTACTTTCAAATTTTCAATCTTACGTCTGGTCAGCTTCATGGCTTCACCATCATATACAGTCATGGAGGAAGTCATATGTAGTCATGGAGGAAAAGTGGGAATGTCTTCGGCTCTGACAAGTGCACCAAAACTGCAATATAATTTCAGAATCATGACATCACCACCACCACCTGATCCATATGCAACGGGCAGGGTGCAGCTAATGGCTAGCCGTCAGTGGTCATGTCATCGGTGGTCACTCAAAAGGTCATGCTAGGTCATGGAAGGTCACCAGCCATTATTTGATCACACTTTCTGATGGATTTTACTTACCAAGAGCTTCGCGGGAAAAACGAGCGCATGCATCGTTGAAAAAAAAATGAGTGAAAGGGTCTCAGGTCCGGCGACCTCTGCAGGTGAAATGCCCCAGGGTAGGATTCCGATTTTCACAGCCGCTGACGTAAGAAGGGGAGTGGGGGGGGGGGTTGGCTCGATTAGACCCCCAGCCGTTCGGCCGCCGACCGAACTTAGTTTTGCAGAAAAAAAAACGAGTGCTATCGAACCCCTTGACGAGAGGGAGCCGATGCTACCCAATTATAAGGTCTTGGGCTACTGCGTGCTTTTTTTTTGGTCCTGCCTGTGATCTATCCGAACACTTCTCCCCACAAGTGCTGGGGTTAAATGGCATAGATTTCAAATGGTTCCTGTGGTAGAACTGCCATGCTTGAATTCGACTAATTAGGAATGGAAAATATCCATATAGTAGCGGAAATCTATGGAATTTCAGTAAACTTGGTTTTGTCGGCAATGGGGTCTGGCAGTGGGGTGGGGAGGTAATAACCCTGCCTGGCGCCCAAAAAAGGGGGCACGATCCCCGAGGCCCTGCCGATCACCTTATAACTACAGGCATCACAGCTCCACACCTTTTGCAGATGGCCAGGACCCCCTGCGATACATCACAACAGCAATCTTTATTCAGAACCTGCCTTGATTAACCAACGATGCATTAAATGCGACGGATAACTCTACAATGCATTATTATCAACTATTGAACGGGCCTCGCCGATAGGGGGGTACTGTACCCCCTAACTTTCGATAGCGGGGGACCTGTCCCCCCCGTCCCCCCCGGTGGCGCCGCCCATGGCTACAAAGCCCACAAGTCTTGAACATTCAAATATGAATAGGAACAGCTTTGTTTCGCACAGATTTCGCACATGGCGGGATGGCGCCATTCCGTCCAACTCATACAGCCTCAGAAATTACAACAACACACTCAACTTACGGAATATCCGTCAAACAAATCTTATTTACGACGACACGAGCCAATGCTAACAACGCTTGCCAGTTGCGCTAGAGATATTGGAGTGGAGACGTCAGAGAAAAAAAGTCTTTAGATTTCTCCCATTTCCCCACGTAACGTTGAACGGCCGTTGCGGCCTTATCTGGTATGCGACGGCCTTATCTGGCATAAAAATATCTCTAGAAGTCTCTAGCTAGTGTTAAGCCTATGGACTTATAGGGAAATGTATCCGAGTACTTGGTACTGCCTCCTCCAGGTTCTGGCTGGCAGACGGATCAACTTTGGAGGCCCACCATTTGGAAATTAGGCAATTTTGAGACGAATGACTTTGGATTGGGGCCTCAGCCACCTTCTTCTACACGTTTCACTGAGTAACTCCGAAATTTCGGAAAAAAAAACCCTGATAATACCTTTAACAAAGTTGAAGTTTTAACAGCTTCGCCACTGTATCCATCGTTACTACCTTTTTACTTATAGGCTAAGCACATTTTTTTCATGAAAATATTACATATTGTTAACGGTACTGCCGATTGCGTAACCCATTGTCTCAGAACCCCGATGATGCCCACCTGGTCAAACTTCAACGGATATGCCAAATAGCTGATGATAACGGTGATGCGATGCACCCGAGAAGACCTACCGCCATCTACTTGCAGTGCATTGACCGTTCGACATAAGCAACACCGGTGAATCGGTCGTGGTCATAAACGTGCAGTGGGTTCATGGTATAGGTACTTTTAGCAGCAAGCAATATTTACATGTTCGTAGTGTAACATAATAACCCTTTAGCTGGTGACCAAACTAGTTATTCTGATGAATATGTGCTAAAAATGTGCTTCATCAGTCACTGACTCATTCGACAATCAACATATGTCTACCTTGGTTGACCAAAAAACACCATTGAATGTTACTTAATTAACACATGAACGTACTGTTAGGTGAGCCTATCCAAGTACATACACATGATGTGGTAGGGCAACCGGCCAATTGATACAACATGCAGCGATCGAGGAAAATCGGCATAAAAAAAATCGGCAATCGTCTGCGCCGCAGTGGCACTTGCACGAACCGAGCTCCTTTCCAGTTACTGGTCTATGGCGAGATCATGTTCCATGCGTCAACTTCCAAATCCATAAGCACCAACGCAGACTGACCCCGCCCGCGACCTCGGTCACGGGCCGGGGTCAGCCCCCGGCGGCGAATGTCGTAGCTACGGTCTATTACAGTGGCGACGAGGGAACTGCCGCGGGCCTTTCGGGGTCATGGCAGCGCTGTGGGGCCGTGCCCCGGAATTTGACCCGACAGTGGAGGGCTCAAAGTGGTGTTTTGTGCGTCGATTGGAGCAGTATTTCATCGCCTGTGATGTGGCAGACACGGACGCGGTGAAGCGGCGTGCTATACTGCTGAGTGTTTTGCGACCTCAGTGTTATGGGCTGCTCGAGGATTTGGTTTCGCCGAGGAAGCCAAGTGATTGCAAGTATGCAGAGTTAGTGGAGGTACTGTCCAATCATTTTGAGCCCACCGAGTCGGTGATAGTGGAACGGTTTCGGTTTCACTCGTGCCGCAGGGCTGACGGCGAGTCGGTGACTGAGTTTCTCGCCCGGCTGCGATGTCTGGCAAAGCGGTGCTCGTTTACACCGGAGGCGCTGGATGACAACCTGCGGGACAGATTTGTTTGTGGCATCGGTGACGGTTTAAGCCGGCTGCCGCTACCATCGGTGACGGACGGCTCGTCACCGACTCCTGCAGAGGTGGTAAACATGTTGCAGTTTCTAGACGCAACGCCTGTCACGGCAGCTCAGATTCGTTTGTGGACGAGCCGAGACCCAGTACGATCAGCGGTTTTGCGTTATACGCAGCACGGTTGGCCGCGTGACGCGGCACTACCTGCCGAGTTTCGGCCGTACCAGCAGCGTATTGGGGAGTTGAGTTGTCAGGATGGCTGTGTGATGTGGGGCGGACGCATGGTCATCCCGCCGCAGGCCCGGGAGAAACTGCTCAAATTGTTGCATGATGGACATGTGTGGGAGAGTCGAATAAAATCTCTGGCTCGAGCGTATATGTGGTGGCCACGAATGGACGACGATATCGTGCGCGTAGTGAGCGGTTGTCGAGCGTGCAATGAGCGACGAAACCAGTCCGCCAACGTCCCCATTCACCCTTGGGAATGGCCTGTTCGTCCGTGGGATCGTGTGCATATAGATTTCTGTGGTCCTCTGGAAGGGATGATGTTTTTAGTTACGGAGCGAGCGAAGCGAGCGTAGTCTTTCCTTAGATTAACGGAAATTTCTGAGTATGAGCGGCCGGCCGTGGTCACGCTTTTGCGAGGCTTATATCTCAGCAACCACTTGACCGATTTACACGCGGTAATTTTTGTAGGGTAGCTTCATTCCTTCTACCAAGTATTGGACTATTCCTGATGCATGTGGGTGACCCCTTATGCACGTGCCACGTGCAAAACGAAGAGGTGTCCGTTTTGTAATTGTTGCAATATCTCGGTAACTACTTGACCGATTGCGCTGAAAGTTGGCATGTAGGTAGGCACTCACTAGGCACTGCATATCCATGTGCCAGAGTTGGGGTGCTGCTGCACGTGCGCACGTGCAGGGGTCGTTTCCAGATCTCGAGAACGGCTCGACCGATTGCGCTCAAATTTGGTACACAGTTAGGGACCGGTTAGTAGGGTGCCATGCACAAGCCAGTTGGGACCCATTTTGCACGTGCGCACGTGCAGGGTGCCGCTTCCAGATCTCAAGAACGGCTGGGCCGATTGTGCCCAAATTTGGCACGTCGCTAGAGACCGGTTAGTAGGGTGCCGTGCACAAGTCAGTTTGAGGTACCCCCTCGCAATTTCGCACGTGCAAGGCCCACCCTCTCGCTCGCTCCGTTAGTCGCCCCAAAAGGCGTTATGCTGGTTATTATTGATGCGCATTCCAAGTGGCTTGATGTTTATCCAACTAAAGTAGCGACCACCGCTGTGACATTGGATAAACTGCGAATGCCGTTTGCGTCTTGGGGTCTGCCACGTGTACTCTGTTCTGACAACGCGGCATGTTTTACTTCTCCTGTTTTTGAACAGTTCTGCGTTATGAATGGTATCCGACACGTCACGTCACCGCCATATGCCCCCAAATCGAATGGTCTGGCTGAACGATGTGTGCAGACCTTCAAACGGGGCTTTAGAATGTACAAGGGTTCCGTATCAACCAGAGTGGCTCGTTTTCTGTTTCAGTACCGTGCTACGCCGCACACGACCACTCAGAAGTCGCCAGCGGAATTGTTTTTGAACCGGCCGCTTCGTACCCATTTTGATGGACTACGGCCGGATCTCTCTTTCGAGATGCAAAGTCGACAACGGTCCCAAAAACTATATCGAGATAGAGGTTCCCGATCCCGACATGTGAATGTTCGGGACGCAGTGTGGGTGACGGCAGTAACCAGGTTACAGGGGACGGGCGGCGCTTCCTGGTTGCCGGGTGTTGTGTTAGAGGTGACAAGTGTGAAGGTGACGGTTTTGTTAGACTGCGGTAGAGTGGTGCAGCCGCATCTCGACCATGTTCGCCGTGATTGTTCGGGTGTGCGCCGGCGGCCGGGTGCGGATGAGGTGTCGCTGGCTGATCCTCTGCCGGTGGTCGCTCCGGCCGCGGCGGCGGCTCCGGTGGAGTCCGAGCGGCCAGCCGGCGGGCCGGGCCATTCTTACAACTTGAGGCCACGGCCTACTCAGGGACCGCAGCGGCTGTGAGAAGGATGTTTAGTGCGCTCTGTTTTTGTTATGCCAATGCTTGTTTGGTTCGTTCCGGAGGTACCCCTAGTCCGGAACGGAGGGGGAAGTGTTATAGGGGAAGCTCCCTTCGTATGGCAGCCGTTGTACCGCTGCCATATCTGTGCCCGCTCCGTTGGTCAAGGCTGCCAACAGGGCCTATTTTAACATGTTAACAGGGGGGCTCAACAGAATTGCCCCCCTAGTCGTCGAGATTTGCCCACTATAAAAATGGGCATAAAGGAACAGGGTGACAAACATACTACGTAACTACTGTGACTTGTTTTGCAATGGATGTCAAATGAGTCAGTCTGTAAGTAATGACCAGTGGTGTATCTAAGGGTGGGTCATATGGGTCATGACCCCCCACCCTCTTGGGGCCCGGGGACACCACAGGCCTGCCAGGGGCACCACCGGCCTGTCAGGGGCACCACAGGCCTGTTGGGAGCACCATCAACCTAGCAAGAGCACCATAGGTCTGCCAGGGGCACCGCAGACCTGCCAGGGGCCCCACCGGCCTCGCAGGGGCACCACCTTGGGCCTGTCAGGGGTACCACCACAGGCCCGCCAGGGGCACCATAGGCCTGCCAGAGGCACCATAGGCCTAGCAAGGGCGCCACGGACCTGTCGGGGACACTCCAGGCTTGTCAGGAGCACCACAGTCCTGTCAGGGCCCAGGGGCACCACCGGCCTCACGTGGACACCACCGGCCTCGCAAAGGCATCATGGGCCTGTCAGGGGCACCACGGGCCTGTCGTTGGAACTTCAGGCTTGTCAGGGGCACCACAGTTCTTTCAGATGCACCGGCGGCCTAGCACCATGGCACCATGTTTGGCCGAGGTCGCGATTCGGCGTATGTCGCCTCGCATTAGCCGCGCGTTTGCAGTCTTTTCGTGGTTTCAAACGTTCAAACATGGGATATGATGTTGCTCCCATGCATTAGGGTGGGTGTCAAGATCACCGGAAGGTCAGGTCAGATCATTTACCTTTGATGACCTCGGTTCACATTTTCGAGTTTTATATGTTTCTAGGCTAGTTTTTGGAGCTGAATTCGAATTAAGCAACAATTTGACCATTTACGAAGTAGTTTTGGTGCCTTCGTAACATGTTACGAAGCTGTCAGAGGCGGTTGCCACCTACTACGAATACCCGGCAAAACCCTTACTGGTTGACCTGACCTGACCTGACCTGGCCTAAATGCATGAAGACATCATCTATGATCATAATTAACATGATATTCGTGATCAGCATCCCGAAAAACCATGGCAGCCACTCTTTACGACGCTCTAACAGGTCCCGATTTTCCCGACTTTTGGGTCAATGACCTGACCTGGAAGGTCAACCGATGACCTAGGACCTTAAAATTGGGTATAATCGGCTTCCTTTCATCACGGGCAACACGGTCGTTTTTTCCGCGAAGCTCTAGCTCGATCAGGGGCGAAACGGCAAGGGGGAGGGTCCAACGGACCCCCCCCCCTATACGCTCGCTACTGGAAACACCAATACGGGCGAGGGTTAATGGATTATTAAAGACAATTTTCCAGGTTGCCCCCCCCCCCAGTCAAATTCCCTTAAAATAGGCTCTGGCCGCCAATAAACAGTTCGTGCCCAGAGCCCGTCTCTGATCTATTACAATCAGCATATAAATTTGTACCTGTGTGCAAAATTTGAGGTAATTCGAAGGGGTTCGCTCTGAATGACCTTGAACTTTGACCCCCTAATATCACAGCCCACGGGGTTTACCGAGCTTAGATAATTAAGACGCGCAGTGGAAACTGGAAGGGGGGCGGATTTCGCCCACCCCTCCTGTTTTTCGCCAATAACTCGCGCCGCAAACATAGTATTAATTTGAAATTTTGGCTACCTGTCCAGAACTGAATTGCGGATCTTCTCGTGCAAGAAATAAGAAAATAAGTTCACAACTTTTCTAGAAATAGCGGTGTAAAGTCAAACATCTCGCCGCCGCGGCAGTGCGGCGCGGCGCGCGGCGGCCCGCGGCGCTAGCCGTTACGCGCCGCCTGAATTGTAGACTGCGCCGGGGCGGGACGGTTCCGTCTTTACATCGCGCTCCTTACCACTGATTATATTCGATTCGTGTCAGATCATGGGTGTAACTTTGTATACTTTCGAGGTCCCATGTGGGACCCCAATGCGAACATTTGGGACCCCAATTGTCATTTTGGGACCCCAATAGTGGAGGCCCCCGAGACGCATCAGCTTCTTTGCAAACGGAGGTCCGATATTCATATAAAAGGTTCTCTGTTTAAATAGGAGGCCCCTTGGATAAATCGGAGGCCCTGTTGGACAAATAGGAGGCCCCCTGAACAAGTAGGAGGCCCCCTGAACAAGTAGGAGGCCCCCTGAACAAGTAGGAGGCCCCCGGAAAACAGGAAGTCCCCTGGAGAAATAGGAGGCTCTCTGGACAAGTAGGAGGCCTCCTGGACAAATAGGAGGCCCTAGACAAATAAGAGGCCCCTAGACAAATAGTAAGCCCCATGGACAAGTAGGAGGCCCTCTGTACAAATAGGAGGCCCCCCTGCAAAAATAGGAGGCCCCCTGGACAAATAGGAGGTCCTAGACCTAGACAAACAGGAGGCCCCTTTCACAAAAGGAGGCCCCTGGACAAATAGGAGGCCCCATGGACAAGTAGGAGGCCCTCTGTACAAATAGGAGGCCCCTGCAAAAATAGGAGGCCCCCTGGACAAATAGAAGGTCCTAGACCTAGACAAAAAGGAGGCCCCTTTCACAAAAGGAGGCCCCCTGGACAAATAGGAGGCCCCTTTCACAAAAGGAGGCCCCTGGACAATTAAGAGGCCCCCTGAACAAGGAGGCCCCCTGGATAAAGAGGAAGCCCCCTAAAAATAGGAGCCCTCTGGATAAATAGGAGGCCGCTTGGAAAATAAGAGGCTACTTTAACCAATAGGAGGCCCCTTGGACAAATAGGAGTCCCCCTGAACATGTAGGAGGCACGCTGGACAAATAGGAGGCCTCTTGGGCAAAGAGGCCCCCTAGAAAAATAACAGGTCCCTTGGACAAATAGGAGGCCCCCTGGACAAATAGGGGACCTCTTGAACAAATAGGAGGCTCCATGGACAAGTAGGAGCTAGAGGCTCTCTGTTCGAATAGGAGGCCCCCTGGACAAATAGAAGGCTCCCTTAACAAAAAGGAGTCCCTTCAAAAAAAAGGAGGCCCCGGGACAAGTAGGAGACCCTTGGACAAATAGGAGGCCCCTGCACAAATATGAGACTCCTAGTCGAATAAAAGACCCCTGGATAAATAGGAGGCCCCTGGACAAATAGGAGGCCCCTGAACACGTAGGAGGCCCCCTAGATAAAGAGGAGGCCCCCTGGAAAATAGAAGCCCCCTGGATAAATAGGGGACCTTCTGGAGAAACAGGAGGCCTCCTGGACAAATAGGAGGTCCCATAGACGAATAGGAGGCCGCTTGGACAAATAGGAGGCGCCGTTAACCAATAGGAGGCCCCCTAGACAAACAGGAGGCCCTCTGTAACAGTAGGAGGCTCTCTGTACGTACAAGAGACCGGCGCTCGACCTGTAGAAGCTTAGCCGTATGTACGCTAGGAGGCTCTCTGTGCAAGTAGTCGAAGTAGGAGGCTCTCTGTACTGTACCTACAATTACAAATAAGAGGCCCCCTGGGTAACTTAGATGCAACACAAATCGGAGGTCACCTATAAAAAAGCGGGACTCTGTTGGAATACCTGATTTAATAAATTATTTTCCTGATATTCAAATTACTTAGGTAATCCTCGTCCGCACATGGGGGGGGGGGGGGGGCAGTGGTTGCCACACCCCCCACCCCGACCTAGGTAGTTTTTTCTGCTCTGCACTAAACATTTTGATTGCTAGAAGTCGGATATTTCGTATAGCTGCTGCTCTATCCTTTTTTAGCGTCCACTGAAAATTTCAAGTTTCTGTGGTTTTTGGTTTCGGAGATATGACCTTATTCTTCAGGTAATGTCATAACCCAAATGACAAATACCCAATATCTTGCGTTGGCGTTGGGTCTTGTGAGCTTTTGACACCTTGATTTCGGCCTTTTTTGTCAGTCTTACCTCCCACCTATCATGGAACATGTTGTTCAATGATGTAGAGATGCCAGGGTCAGGGTCAAGGTCAACCTAGGTCGTCTAAAAATATTGCGTTTTAGGCAAGCTGAATTTACTTTCGTGAAGTTTCTTTGACTGTATTTTTGGCAAAAGCTTCTCAGTTCATGATCTCATGTAATATGGACACATTCACAGTCGGTGCACACATCAGTATACTCGTACACACAGACACACACAGACATACAAACACATGTCATTGACCTTGAGCTAACTTGACCTGAAATGACCACAGCCAGCAAAAACCTAGTCGGATAGTGTGACAAAGAGGTTCTAGCTGGCTTGGCACCACAATACGGCAGCGTCATCGGTACATGATGAGCAGCGCACGTGATATTCCAACGGGCAACGGTGACCCCAAACAGCAACATTCTTTAGTTTGACCTGACCTGGAAGGTCAATGACTGACCTGATGAGGTAAAATTGGTATCATTGGATTCGTCACTTCCCAAAGAATCTGTTGCTCTTGACCGCAAGGCTTAAAATCTTGTAAGAAAAAATTGTGGTGATGTCGAATAAGATACCTACACAAGGAGCGGGCCAACCCATCATATACCGATGACGCTGCCGTATTAGTGCCAAGCGAGCTAGAACAGCTCTTTGTCACACTATCCGACTAATTTGCTGGCTGTGGTCATTTCACGTCAAGTTAGGTCAAGGTCAATGATATGTGTTTGTATGTCTGTGTATGTCTGTGTATGTACTGATGTGTGCACAGATCGGTTTGTGTGTCCCTATTACACTTGATCATGAAGTGAGAAGCTTTTACTAAACATACAGTCAAAGAAACTTCACGAAAAGTAAATTCCTGAAGCGCAATAATTTTAGATGACCTAGGTTGACCTTGACCCTGACTCTGACATCTGTACATCGCAGAACAACATGTTCAATGATAGGTGGGAGGTAAGACTGGCAAAAAAAAAGCCGAAATCAGCGTGTCAAAAGCTCACAAGGCCCATAGCCATCGCAAGATATTGGGTATTCGTCATTTAGGACATGACATGACCTGAAGAACAAGGTCATATCTCCAAACCCAAATGCCGCAGAAGCTTGAAATTTTCAATGGACGCTGAGAAAAGATAGAAAAGCAGCTATACAAAGAAAATCAGGTTTCTAGCTTTAAAAATGTTAAGTGTAGAGCAGAAAAACTAACTTGGGGGTGGCGACCCTCCCCCCAGGTGCCGGCGAAGGTTAACCCTCACACTTTCTGGGGTCGGCTTACGGCTAGATTCCTTGCGCAATGCTGTGCCGTTAATTTTTTTTCTATTATAAAGGCATTGTGTTTTAATGTCAAAAGTGAAAAAGCCAGAAATTTTCGTCGATTTCGGATGCCGCGGGGGATATTTACATACAATGTCACCCTGCTGGCCTGGATCCACCAGTAGGGTCAGGTGACCTACCATTTCTTTATCGATATTAAAAAAAAAATCATGGCATCAGAGCTGTGACGAAAAATAAGTGGCCTAAATCCGATGAGAAAACTGGATTTGGGGGTACCCCATGTTTGGCTTCTGAGCCTCTGGTCCCCCAATGAAAATTTCTTAGAGGAGGCCCTGGCGTGGCTCGTAAATTACCGCTTCCGCAATTGGAGGCCCCTAATTGCTTGGAGGCCCCCACTAAATGGAGGCCCCCTTGGACGTTTGGGACCCCAATGGTGATGTCAAAGTTTCACCCATGTGTCAGATTTTGTGAGAAGGCTGAGAAATGTACAGGCAATCATATGATCAAAGAATTTTGAAAATCGACCGATAACTTGAGCTATGAGTGTGTAAACACAAAATTGTGATTGCCGCGTTTCCCGCGTCGGCCGATCCGGCTTCAGTCGGCGACATCTTACCCCTAGCAGGCTTCTAACTGCCATATTTGTTGTTGAATTAATTAAAAATTCACCATACATTCTCAAAATATATGTTCTTTCGTAAAGTGAAAGAAAAAAGAAAATCGGCCGGTA
The DNA here is from genome assembly GCF_019059575.1 of Amphibalanus amphitrite. Taxonomy (NCBI): domain Eukaryota; kingdom Metazoa; phylum Arthropoda; class Thecostraca; order Balanomorpha; family Balanidae; genus Amphibalanus; species Amphibalanus amphitrite. The sequence goes on from NW_024881787.1 coordinate 137,719, forward strand.
ACTTTTTGAGTTATCGGCGTGTAAACGCAAAAAAGTCGCTCATATGGCAAAATTTGACTACATTTGACCTCATTTGACCTTGAAGATATTGACCTAGGGTCATGAAATTCACACACAACAGAGCTCCCCAGGGCCCACACCTACCCTCCAAATTTCGTCTTTCTAGCCCCAGTGGGAGCTATCTTAGGGGGGGGGCGACATCCGCCCCCCCCCCCTTCCACTGGGCGTAGTGCTCGAAACCCTCCCACTGCGCGTGTTAAGCATAATGACCAGTGCATCTAGATGTATCAACTCACAGAATTTCATTAAAATCTGAGGGGTCCGCTGCGAATGGGTCACGTGACCGCCACGTGGCTGCAACATTTGACCTGCCCGATCTCCGAAGTGAGGGCTTGCCGAGCTAAGTTTTATGGACAAGAGACTGAGGAGGTCAATGCCTATCTGCATTTAATTTTTTTTTAAAGGAATTTGAAAAGGTCCACTACCAATGACCTTGAACTTTGACCCGTCATATATCCGTAAGTAAGGCTTGCCGAGATTACATTTTGTGCTTATCGTACTCAGCAGGTCAGATCTATCATTTTTCAGCCAGACCGAAGGGGTCCTCTGAATGACGCTTGTTCAAACTGATGCCGAAACGGTTATAACGATTGGCCATCGAACAACGCAAAAAGGCGCATTGTTGTAGCGTCACGGCGGTAGCGACACGACGTTCTTGCTGGACGCACTGCGCTGAATCTCTGAGCTGCCGCGCCCTTCCAAATGTGATGAGCAGGCAACAGGCCAGTGTGTCTCACTGCATATATTATGAATCTGTTGGGCGTTGGCAGAGGCGCTGGGAGCCCCGCCGTCACAGCCTCTGTCTCATTGGCTCCCTGGGGCCGGCCGGCCGCGACACTGGACCGTGCCGGCCCAGACACTGGACCGAGCCGGCCCAGAGACTGGACCGAGCCGGCCCCGACACTGGACCGAGCCGGCCCAGACACTGGACCGAGCCGGCCCAGACACTGGACCGAGCCGGCCCCGACACTGGACCGAGCCGGCCCAGACACTGGACCGAGCCGGCCCAGAGACTGGACCGAGCCGGCCCAGACACTGGACCGAGCCGGCCCAGACACTGGACCGAGCCGGCCCCGACACTGGACCGAGCCGGCCCAGACACTGGACCGAGCCGGCCCCGGCACTGGACCGAGCCGGCCCCGACACTGGACCGAGCCGGCTCAGACACGCGCACCAGCGCGGGCGCCTATAGCGGAGCTCGGGCGCAGCGGCCGAGCGGCGCCGACCGGTCCGCGGCGGCACAACAGCACGCAGGTGGAGACAGCGCTATGATGCACAACGCTCGGCTTACAAAATGAGATTACAATAGACGCGTTTATGGACAAGAAGAGGCATACAAACTGGCTTCAAAACAACCCGCTCTACCATTCATAATTGCATGATGCATTCGGATATCAAATTGCTCCGCCAATAACTGCAACATGGCGATGAAAATATATGTTTGACACAGTATATACGTAACGATACAGGCAAAGCATATCCACAAATTCTACAAGTACGCTGAGCCGCAGCCGTGGCGCTCGGCTGAAGTATGGGTGCCGTGCGTCTCTCGGCAGTCACCGAGTGGGCGGACTCGTGCCGAAGGATCGGCTGACAGGGGTCGGCTCGGCTGCGCGCCGCGCCGCCACTCGCTCCACTGCCGCCACTCGGCCGCTCACAGCGGCGGCGCCGGCGGCGGCGGCACCGCGTGCGCGTGCGCCGCCTGCTTGTTGGAGCGCAGCCGGTCCAGTCCGTGCTTGGAGCGCGCGCCGGCGGCGGCGGCGGCGGCCGCCGGCTCGTCGTCGTCGCTGGTGCAGCCGAAGGCGGCTGCCGGCCGGCGCGCGGTGGCCTGCATCAGCTCGGCGTCCGGCGAGTCGCACGCCTCGTACAGCATAATGTTCAGCGTCTCCTCGTAGATGCGCGCCTCGTGGCACTCCACCTGCGCGCGCACGGTCAGACGGGTCGCAGTGTCAGACGGGTCACTGGGTCAGAAGGGTCGCAGTGTCACAGTGTCAGACGGGTCAGTGTCACTGGGTCAGACGGGTCACAGTGTCAGACGGGTCGCAGTGTCACAGTGTCAGACGGGTCGCAGTGTCACAGTGTCAGACGGGTCGCAGTGTCACAGTGTCAGACGGGCCACAGTGCCACAGTGTCAGACGGGTCAGTGTCACAGTGTCGGGTCACTGGGTCAGAAGGGTCATTGGGTTCACATGACAAGGTAGCTCCAATCGATTCAACACATGAATGGAGTTTTCTTGAGTCGATTTAACCTTGGACTCAAACTGCTTATACGTGTAGGGTAGACCGGGGCAAGTCGCCCCGCCGAGGTAAAACGCCTCACCGATGTTTCTCGGAACTGACAAGGTTCTGGGGAAACATCCTCTCTTCTATAAAACGTGCACTATATGATCATTATATGAGCAGACTGGAAAGAAATTGTGATGACTCTTTACGGAGATATAGCCAAAAATGTGTTTTTGGAGTGATTTTTATGTTTTGTTGTCAAATTATGCATCATGGCGTTCTTTTACAGTCCACATCAGGTTAACAACTTTTATGTATTTTGAACAACTATTGTCTAACGCTTAGAATGCCGGGTTGGTTCGTGTTAAATTATGTCTTGCTGGAGTGCAATGCGTTGTTCTCTGACCGAACTACGTGATGGGGTAAAACGCCCCAGTAGGTCGCGGGGCAAAAAGCCCCATGGGGCGTTTTACCTCATGTGTTGTTCGGACTACCCACTTCCTAATGTTCGGTAGCTGGCGGACAGTAAGTTTCTGTGCATTTATATGTACTTTTCTCAGCAACGGAATGGCAAAGGAAGTTTTTGTTAACATTTGCGTTGCAATAATTTCTTAATTTGCCTTATGAGGCAGGTGAAAAACCTGTTCATACAATAGTGTCATAGCTGAACTCCTGATAGGATGGAAGCTGTTAACGTCAGTGCCGTGCCTCCCGAGGTCTAACGGACCTCTGATATAGGATTTAGTCAACTAGCATGTTTAATCATTAATCTAGAGTATGGGGCTTCTTGCCCCAGGCCGTGGGGCGTTTTGCCCTGGGGTTGGGGCAAAATGCCCCATTTGCAGTTGCTTCACAAATCAATTCCTAGCTGGGAGTCCGATCATAAGTGAATGAATTTGAGGGGTGGAATTTAAAGTAAAATGTCCAAAGAACGCATTGAGCACAAATTTGGCCCTCCAGGTAATGTGGGACAAAAGTTATGTAGCAAAATAAATTATCTGGGGCGTCTTGCCCCAGGCTACCCTACATAGGGGAGACCGGGACAAAGCGGCCACCCTAATGTCTGTTTCTAAGCCGACGCTTCATTTTCAAACTTGGGAAGATTCTTCATTAAATTGCCTTTCATTTTAACTTCTTTTTATTTCTAAAGGCGTTCACATTAGGAGATATTGGCAATACTTTACACCTATGCATTTTGGCCACTTTGCTCCACCCCGCGGGGCAAAGTGGACACCAGCGATTTATTTGCCCCGACATGAGCAATAGGATAGTTGCCTCATACACGACTAGACTTGTTGAAGCTTGATTTAAACGAGGATGGATGTTTATTTTGTCATCTTCCCATCTTAGTTAAACAATGCAAGGGCATATTAGAAAAAAACAGTGCATTTTTTTTAACTGATGTAACCGAAAAATTGCCGAAATAAACGCATGACGATAGATTTAAATATTAATAACGTTTTATGTCCAGATGGAAACAACTTATGGCCAACTGTGGGCTGGCCACTTTGCCCCGTCCACTTTGGCCCGCGCATACCGTCCGAGACAAAAATATTTAAGCTCAGCTATTAGAGGGGGCAAAAAGCATTAAAATTGGTAGAAGATGATAGGTACGATAACCAAACAATGCATGAACGAGATCGCTTAAATAAAATTCCACACGGTTGTGGAATAAAATAACATTTAAAAATAGTAAAAATAGAACGACACCAGGGAAGAAATACCTACTTTTCCGTGTATCACAGAACAGTGGCGATGGGCCGGAAACCACAGCTTATCCGAACGACCATGAAGCGAACTATAATTGGCAACCAATAACTGGTGTTGACACCAGTTGTGAAACTGAAAGCTTCAAATACGGGGTGGCCGCTGTGCCCCGGGTGGCCACTGTGCCCCGTTCTCCCCTATGTGAATCAAATCGACTTATGACTCATTCAGCTTTCAAAGCATTTGATTCGATCCGACTCATGACTCAAAGTAAAATGAATGATTCTCAAATCGACTCATGATTTGACTTGTATAGTCGTACAAAGTGTGGAAAGAAATTACGCGAATACACTGTTCTCGTAACAATAAAAAAAAAAACGATGGTGACATGACGACTTCATCGTCTACTATATCCTCATCTCAGTGGCGGCGGAACACCTTCAAGGGAGGGGGGGGAGGGCACTGCCGATTTTTGGTCCCATTCTTTCCATGCAACGCCCATAGGGCTAATGTTAACCCTAGAACGCCTAGGGGGGGGGGGGGTTGTATCACCCCCCCCTGAGGTTTTTTCGAAGTGCACGCTAAACGGCTTGTCGTAGCGGGCTGAAATTTTCAATACCCTCTGGGGCAACCTTTGCGCATCTTCTGCCGAAAAAAATTGATCGGGTCATGTCAGGTCACGGAGTTATGACGTCATAAGAGGTACAGCCTCCGGCCGACAGTTACCAAACGTGTGCGCCGAATCCCTAGGTTTTCTGCCGGTGATACCCACATTGTTTGATGGATCATGATGAAACTTCCCATGCATGTTGGGGCAAGCATTGGCTATCGTGTGGTGCAAGAAAATTGACCGGGTCAGGTCAGGTCACGGAGTTATGACGTCATAAGAGGAACAGCATCCGGTACTATTTTTGAAAAGCGCCCGAACCACTATTTTTGCTAATTCTTGTCACCTCAATGGGAATATGCAGCAATATTAGCTTCTATAGGGAGCAAATGGACCTCCCAAATCCGAAAACACAATCAGATTTCAAAAATTTAAATTTTGATTTTTCGAATTTCTGCCGCCGACTGTGACCTTGCCGACTTCCGGCGCTCCCAACGCGCCATTTTTAGAGCTAGGGAAACGAAATACATACCAAACGATAGAGAATTGATCAAGGAACACGATAGTGAAGGTTTCAAGTCGATATCTCTCACCGTTTTGCCGCAATCGCCGCGGAAAGTTGAAAAGTCTATTTTTCCGAAAATTTGACCTTTGACCGGTCAAAAGTAGGTCAAATGTTGACCTAGGACCAAAAAAATATACCACCAATCGCGAGATCTCGTTGAGAGCAATCCGTTGGTTTTTTCCGCTAAGCTCTACGACCTTCCGTTTCGAAACGCCAGGGGGGGGGGTCGTAACAACCCCCCCCCCTGGTCGTTCGTGTTATGAGAAATGGCCTGGTCGTGCGAGGGTTAAATTGCCAAAATCAAAGGGGGGCACGGTGGCACGGTGTCCCGGTGCCCCCCCCCCCCTCCCCCTGTTTCGCCGCCTATGCCTCATCTGTGTGCGATACACTGATTAAGTGTTCCAGCACAATTGACATCAGGATCTGAAGCAATGCTGATGAAAGCTTAGCCCACGCCTTCTCGAGCTGTCTGGTGAGGCAATCGGTGCTGGTGGCTCCTAGCAGATCTCTGACGTTATCCTGACGAATCATCCCTATATTTTTGATCGAATTAAGCTCTGGGCTATTCCCAGATACGACATTGTATGCTCAGAAGGACAGGTTCCCACAGCACCAGTCTTTCATCTTTTGGCGGTGTGAGGAAGGACTTCAGCAATCATGAAGAAGATTTTCTTTGCGTCGGGCACAAAAATGGCATTAATCATCTGGCCGGTTTTTCCCATCGGTGGACTAGACTAGAGACTAGAGAGACTCGTCTGGAATGATGTTCCACTGGTTGCACCCTTTATTTTTGGTTACCTTTTGTCGCGCTATGTACAATTTTATTGACTCAGCAGTCGGGCGCTCATAAGCCCTTGGTGTGCACCTTTGCCGGATGGTGGACGGCTGAGACGGGCGGGACATCGGATGCATCAGCAGCCTCCACGCAGTTGTTATGCCGTTTTGACGGAAGAAACAGCACAAAAGATGTCTCACCCAACCACAACACCAGCTGCCGGTCCTCCTCTGTCCAGGTTTGGCGCTCTTTGGAAAACTTCATGCGACAATCCTACTGCTATTTCGTGAATGTTGGTCATATCGAGGGTATGTACAGTTAAATTTTCGAATTTGAATTGATATATGTGCGATTCGTGAGATGTTACATCGGGTACCCGGCCGCAGTAAGCCATTTAGCTGGTTTTGGGTCGACTGCCGCCGTTTTGTCACCGACTTGGCGCCCAGCCAGTCGGTGACCCGGTCCCGGTGAACCCTGTTCGCCGAGGGTTTGCTGCGGCAGACAGAGGCAGCTTTTTAACCGGCGCCGGGCCGGTGCTCGAAGCGAACCGCGCCGGGCCCGGGAGGGTGGAACACCCCGTCTAACTTCGCTCCTGGGCCACGTATAGCGACATGCGGTAAACAAGCGGCAATCGAAATCGAGCGTCAAAAATCATTCTTCGGTCATTTTTTACGGCGGGTCAAAGGTACGGTCACCAGAGGTCATTAAAGGTAAAATGTTACCTATTTAAACGTTTTTCATAAAAAAAAACCGGCGCGTAACTCGGGAACTGATAGAGCTAAGACGCCACGGAAAAGCGCATTCGATAGCCCTTTTAGGGCTTTCTGATCAAGTTCTTTAGATGTGACCATTTGACCTAGGACCAACGGTTTAGCCTCCAGAGGGTTAAAGCTGGAAAAATAACAATTTTTACAAAAAAAAAATGTAATACTATTGACTCAGGAAAAACACAACATTGATTTTGCCCGCATCGTGTTTCCCCCGTCAAGACGCGTCGAATGAGCTGTAATCTAAAAATGAGCATTTTCAAAACTTAACCTAACATCAAAGTCATGACCTGACTGGAAATGTTAATGTCGCATATCAGTCGATCCGTATCGTCGACCTGAACAAATTTAAGGTATTTTCATCGCTCTAGCATCTGTTTGTCAAAAACTATTGCCAAACAAAGTATTTGGGACATTTTATGGTCAGATATGACCTCGGGAACATAAGGAGGAGTGACGGGCGCTATTTTCCTATTGGCTATTAGGTGTTATGTTTACATGAATCACCATGTTTGAGAATGTCTAGAATGGCGTTGGTCCAAAAGAGATGCCGTTAAATTTTCTCTTATTGATTTATAATGGAGAAGGCGCAAAATTGACCTGACCCTAGGTCACCGATATCAAAATTCCGAGACGCATTTCATACATATGTTACTTTTATAAATCGCTGAAATTTTCAAGGCGATCGTTCAGTCGGTGTAGCTATGACGAGCATTCTAACCTTTTCTGAGGTAATGTTACTTGACGTGAGCTGGTGACCTGACCTTGAGCGACCTGGGTCTGAAACTTTCACAACATGTGCGGAAAAGATGCATGAACAGGTGTGCTCAAAACGACTTATCTCCGAAAGACCGCGATAGGGATGTCTAAACTCCCCCCCCCCCCGGCCCGGCGCGGGTTAAATCCTCTCAAGTCGTATTATGCTTTAACCAAATGCATGTCTGAGTATGGCTGCTGCTGCTGAGACCGTTGCCATTCCCTTCCGCTCCAGCCCAGCCAAAACCATCTCCAACGCTTTCTCTGGCAACTCCATATCGTGCTCTTTAGTATTTGCCGATTTTGGTCTTGCGCAGCGTACGACGTGTGTACCATTCAAAATCGAGACGTCCTTTCAGGTCATCGTCCAAAGTCAAATCACTTTTGGTAGATAAGGCGACAACAAACACGACCAATCAGTTCCATGACAGCCGGCGTTCATACAAATATCCACAGACGGGCAGCATTGTAAGAAAGTACATGTTCTCGTAATTGCTTTCCACTCTGTACAACCCTGCCGGATACACGGCAGCCATGGCCGCCCGGACCGTCTGTATCAGAGGCCAGTCTCGCTGAGTGGGGCCGTCTGTATCAGAGGCCAGTCTCGCTGAGTGGGGCCGTCTGTGTCAGAGGTCAGTCTCGCTGAGTGGGACCGTCTGTGTCAGAGACCAGTCTCGCTGAGTGGGGCCGTCTGTGTCAGAGGCCAGTCTCGCTGAGTGGGGCCGTCTGTGTCAGAGGCCAGTCTCGCTGAGTGGGGCCGTCTGTGTCAGAGGCCAGTCTCGCTGAATGGGACCGTCTGTGTCAGAGGCCAGTCTCGCTGAGTGGGGCCGTCTGTATCAGAGGCCAGTCTCGCTGAGTGGGGCCGTCTGTATCAGAGGCCAGTCTCGCTGAGTGGGGCAGGGGCCAGTCTCGCTGAGTGGGGCCGCCCGCGGGCCAGATGAGCGAGTAATAGGGCTGCTATAAATCACAACCCTACTACTGACTCGTCGCGCTCGCGGGCGCCCGAGCCGAGTCCTGGCGAGTCCACCGGTCCCGGTGAGCCGAGTCCTGGCGAGTCCACCGGTCCCGGTGAGCCGAGTCCACAATGCCTGGTTAGCCGAGTCCTGGTGAGTCCGGCCGTCTGGGAGCCAGCATAACGACTCTCTTCTCTGTGCGCTTAGCGGGCGGTACCTGGCGCCAGCGTACACGATGTCCAGAAATTATTTGCCTCTTGATCATTCAGCTATAATCCCACCGTGCGCTTTAAGAACTGTTGAAAATTTGCTAAGACCGTGCCTCAGGCTATCCACAGCTGTCCGTTAGTCACATGACCTAAGTCGGTCACCTGAGCTTGACACTTGCGAGGCGCCAGGGGCCAGTGTTTGATAGGCGTAACTCGCACCTGAACGTGGTATCTACTTTGACGAAAGGAACTCTTTGACAGAGCGTCCTGAAGTTATGGTGAAGACTGGAATGAAGTAGAAAGTCAAATCGAATCCTCTATCCTAATCCCAGTCGAAAACCTATGGGGAATCATGAAGGAGGAGTTCAGCAAGATTGAACCAGCTCCCATAGAAAACGGACTTTAGAAAGGTGTGGCATAACATCATAACCTGTGAAAGGTGTGGCTGAACATCAGCGCGGATACGCTGGACATCTTGATCTATGGAATGCCAAAGCGGATGAGGGAATGGGTAGGGCAGGACAGGAGATAAATCGGTAAATGACCCGGGGGTAAAACCATGACCCGGGGGCTCTTTGTTTATTTATTATGGCGGCGATTTGATGGAGGGGCAGATAATTTCCGGACACCCTGTATAGCTCGACAGCAATGGACAGCTCTGTCGCCGGTCGGGGGGGCTGTCAGCTTCGCATAGTGCAGCACGAGCACGGGTGGCAGATATTTAACTGAAGCACCTGATCTAAAGCTACAATAGACGGCCAATAACTGTCCGGCTGATGACATAGGCACTGGACGACCAGTCAATGAGGACTGTGAGGACCAGTAAATGAGGGCCAGTGCACGGCGACTGTGAGGACTGTCGCTCCGCTCCATACCTTGGTGTGCTTCTTGTCGGTGGCGTACACGATGGAGGTGCAGCAGACCTCGGCCACCTTCTGACCGCGGCCGTAGAAGGTCCACATGCAGATCTCGTTGGTGGCCGTCACGTCCTTGATGAAGAGCACGCGATGGCTGAAGCGAAGGCTCAGCTTGTCGAACATCTCCAGGTTCTTCAGCATGTTGTCGTCGGACGCGCTGTAGGACACGGGGCCGGTCAAAGGGGCGCGGCGGGACACGGGGCCGGTCAAAGGGGCGCGGCGGGCGCGGCGGGACATGGGGCCGGTCAAAGGGGCGCGGCGGGACACGGGACCGGTCAAAGGCGCGCGGCAGGCGCGGCGGGACACGGGGCCGGTCGGTCAGAGGGGCGCGGCGGGACACGGGGCCGGTCGGTCAAAGGGGCGCGGCGGGCGCGGCGGGACATGGGGCCGGTCAAAGGGGCGCGGCGGGACACGGGACCGGTCAAAGGCGCGCGGCGGGCGCGGCGGGACACGGGGCCGGTCGGTCAAAGGGGCGCGGCGGGACACAGGGCTGAGGGCCGGTCAGACGGAGTGCAGGTCCGTGACGCGGCGACGGCAAGTCACGCGCAGAGCGGTTCAACAGGCGTTCGCTACTGCCGACCGCCGATCGCTGTCTGGAGTCGAGTGTAGGTCCAACCCGCCTCTGCAGCGGCCAGCCGCGGCGCTGGGCGGCGGACCGCGCACCGCACCCACCTGGTGTACGAGTACTTGTTGTTGTGCCGGTTGATGAGCAGCTTGACCACGGGCTTGGTGCTCTGGCTGATGAGCTGGTGCTCCTCGCGCGAGCTGGTGATGAGCGGGATCCGACAGATGGGCTGCACGTCTCGGTCGGTGAGCTTCTTCAGTGCGCTGTCGCACGCCTCGCCTGCAGCAGAGGGCGGCACGGGACACCCAGTGACCGACAGGCAGCGCGCGCAGAGCCCGGCCAGAACCCACTTCAGTCGACTTATTGCATTCGGTGCCCGGTAAGGGGTTTTCAGAAGAAGGAAAAAGCATAACAATGCGTAATTAAGAACTAAATATTCCATAATCGAAGAACAGGTTGTTTACGGGCGTGCGGAGACAAGGCGGGCGTTTTTCATTGTTGTTTTTTTCCGCGGCGTTTGTGTTGTCAATGTTGCCGGCGTGCGTGCGGACGTTTCTTTGTATATATTTACATACTTTAATTTATAAGTTCTTTTTCCTTTCTTTCAAACCTTCGGTCCGGCGATGCTTAGTATTGCATTGTTATCGAAGTACAGGTTATGAGCATATTGAATTGACCGAATACTCAATATAATCTGAATAAAATGACAAAATAGCAAAAAATTCGGGTATATCCAAGATCGGCTGACAAAGATATGTGATCGATTATACCCGAATTTTTGCTATTTTGTCATTTTATTCAGATTATATTGAGGACTAGGTCACTCCGTAGCGCCTACCGGCGTTTATTCTAGGTCACCCCGTACCGTCTTCCTCCGCTATGTATTGATATACCTACTCGTGAGTAAATGAGTGAGTGAGTGAGTGAGTGAGTGAGTGAGTGAGTGAGTGAGTGAGTGAGTGAGTGAGTGAGTGAGTGAGTGAGTGAGTGAGTGAGTGAGTGAGTGAGTGAGTGAGTGAGTGAGTGAGTGAGTGAGTGAGTGAGTGAGTGAGAGAGAGAGAGAGAGAGAGAGAGAGAGAGAGAGAGAGAGAGAGAGAGAGAGAGAGAGAGAGAGAGAGAGAGAGAGAGAGAGAGAGAGAGAGAGAGAGAGAGAGCGACAAACAGCAAGCTGATCTCGGGCGGGTGAGGCGTAGGCGGGTTTAGTCTGTGTGTGCGTGTAACCCGGTCTGGTGGGGGTGGCCGTGGGGAGTGAAGCTGGATTCTGGAGTGAATTGTGAGAAGTGACAATAAATAACCAGTGGTTGAACTCAGTGGCTGTGAGAGAAGTGAGAGACGGAAGTGACGGAAGTGCGAGGACTGACGGCAGGCCACAAACGCGTGGACTGTGACCCGTCCCGTCCTACTTCCGGGGACCTCGGCTCTTCTCACCTCGTTGGGGTGTGCGAGGGGGCGGCCACCGGTGTGTCGCCAGCGAAAACCGAGGGCTTAACTCTTTTCCCGTGTTTCGCCATCGAGACCGGGGAAAGGGGCCTCTTTCCATACAAGGGGTGCGGCCAGTCGGCTTCGGCCAACCTCGCTATCGAGGCGTCGAAGTATCGGTAGATCCGTCTGCTCACAGCGCCCTCGCCACTGAGGAGCCTTGATCAGGCAGCGACTGTCGCCCTTCTCACCGATCCTGTCCCAATTTCCGACCCCCTAATCCCCCTCAGCCAGTCACAAAACACAAGTGTCGTCCGTGCATGTAAATCAGAGGATATCGTGGCGACAGTCAGGTCATCACAGGTCACGGAAATATTATATCATGCGTCGGTCACGTGACACATGTTTTATGGTCCATTTAGGCCATAGATTTCGAATTTGATGTCATTTGTGTCATTAGAGGTCAGTTTAAGTTGAATAGCTTAGGTCAGGTCACTTTCAGGTCAAAAAAGGTCAAATTTTTAAGTTGAAATTTTTCAACAAAAAAGGTGTCTATTGGATGAAGTTGGAGCTCAGGAACACGATGGTGCTATTTATATTGATGAAAACGTACTGAAAAATTAATTTCAAAAATTTATAATTATGAATTGTTTGCTATAATGCGTATGACTTGGCCATTTTTGAAGATATTTAGCTAAAACTTGCTACAGTAAGTCATAAGCATGTGTTCTATCACACATTCCGTTTTTTCTTCGATAAGTCAAAAAGTTTTTGTAAAAAATATAAAAATATAAATTTTGAATTTTATCATATATTTTCAAAATTTTAAAAATCCGAGATAGCAGTTTGATAGAGGAGTATATTCTGAGTCCTTTCATGGAAAGAAATTGGATCTAGCTTAAAAACTGAGCTCTTGGGAGCGATTGCCGTGGTTCAATGTTTCGCGTCGAAATCGGCCGAACATGACGTCATTTCCGGCCGACCTATGGTAGCTACGAAGTTGATATTTTGACACAAGCTTAAACGGGAGAAGGGCTATGAAACGGGGGGGGGGGGCTCAGTGGGGCGCGGGTTACCGCGCAATGTGACGGTGGATCCATCAAGCTTGACCGAGGAAGGGCCTGCTATAATTTGAAAGTCACGGAACCAACTGAACTGGGGAATGGACGAAGACAGTGTGGCCAAATTGGCAATAGTGCGGGAAAATCATCCCCTAATGAAAAGGATGGCATCCTCAAAATTGGGGAAAAGACATCCTCACGACTTTTTCGCTGAAATATGTCATACCTACTGTTCTGCAAGGCATCAATGTGTTTGGCAACTTCTTGCTAGGTCATAAAATACTTCTGTCTGAATAAGCACCCACTTAAATATAGGGATACACAACGTTAAAGGGACCCTCCCACCTTAACATTAGATTTGAGTTGAGATAGCCAAAATGGGGTCCCTGGCTCACAATTACCGGTTTCGGCACTCACAACATCGATAAATGCCTTAAATCGGAAATATTGAATTTCAAAATTGCAGCATTTTGATTCAGAGGGGCTAATGCATAGGAATACCCCTCTGAATGTGTGACGTCAGCGCAGATATCTAACGATTTTTAAATGTTTGACTAAAACGTTTTGTAGCACGCGGTGGTATATGCTGCTTTGCGCGCAACAAGTGCCGCACTTTCAGCTGCCAAACTATTGCTTCCAAATAAAGTCGCTAGGAACAGCGGAGATCCCAAAAAGTAAACAAAAGTAAAAGTCTAATATCTTGAAAACCGGTGAATATTTTTCGGTGAAATTTGGTAGATATTCGTTTCCGCTCTTTCTGAACCGAGCGACATCACTTTCATGCCAATTCATAAACTTTTTTGAAGGTGGGAGGGTCCCTTTAAGCAATATTCATATTCCTATGTTCTGGCAATATTGATATAAAATATAGGTTGAGGTATGTATGCAGCAAATGCAAGACGTATGGAAGAACACAAATGCAAGACCAGAGACAGCATGACATCATGCGCCTCGATAACATCTTTCGAATGTTATCCAAATTTTTCTGATCTGACTATTGGTTCCGGGAATACGTGGGCCTTTGCCCCCCCCCCCCCAACAGGACCTGGGGGCTGCCAGACCTTAACGGGGCGCGGGTTTAATATGACAACACAGACTACGTCTGACTGATATCAAACCTGAGCCTGTGTGTTCAGAACATGGCATTTATCTGAAAATATATTGTCAGGCTAACCAGGCGTTAATAGCAAGTTCATTTGATAAGACTCAATGAAACAAAGCGATTCTAAAACACCTAATTAGCATGCTACACTGTATCAAAGACTATTACAGGATAATGTGTCCTGTAACGTTTATTTTGGAGCGTGTTGTTGACGTACCGAGCTCCTGTATGCAGTAGTACTTGGCCTCCGTGTATAGTTCGGCCAGCTCGCGGGCAGTGTCCGGCAAAGTCACAGTGCCGTCCCTCAGGTAGTTGAGCACTGTGCCAAAATGCTTGCCACAACGGTCAACCAGAATCCAGCCTGTCAATGACAGCAAACAAGAGTCATCAGACATATGTCATGCCATTTTTGGGTAGGGGCTCCATCGGCATGGGTATGAGGGGTGGGGGGAGGGGAATCTGCATGAGGGGGCCAGTCTGGAGCCCCTTCCATTCATTAGCCTTCCACTCCAGACGGTGGGTGGGGGACATTTTTTTGCCCTCCCCTTTAGTCTTTTTTTCGATATATCTCCAGAACCACTGCGCCGATCGTCACCAAACTTTCAGTACCCTCTCGTGAATAGCTATTGCAGATTGTGACAAAAAATCCAAAGGCTATGATAGGTTGGCCGCTAATGACGTCGGAGTGACGTCATTAGCCTACAGCTTTGGAGATACAGAAAAATGTTTCAGACATAAACAGTGCAAAATTAATAGGGCTACAAAACTGCCATCTCGGATTTTTACATTTTGGATTTTGACCCACAAAAATCAAATAAATAGATTTTTTGAATTTAATACCTAGCTGAAAAATCCACAAAAAAACGAATTTCGAAAAAATACGGAATATGTGATAGTCCTTACCGCCTTTTATCCACATACCAAATTTGAGATCGATACGTCTTTTTTTAAACTGTTCAAATTGATGACGTCAAATTTTCAAACTCAATTTTTAGCAATTCTAGACCACGTAGCGCAAAACAACGACCACCATTAGACTCCCCGTGACGAGCTGCATCAAATCAATGCCCATTTTATGCATAAATATCAACTTTGAAATTGGACCTTTTTTACCTGACCTTGGCCTGACCTCCATCCAGAAGGTGACCTAAACCGTACCTGATGGTCTTAAAACCAACATCATTAAGTTGGAAATGAAAAATTGGCCATAAAACATGCATCGCATAACCTCAGTAAGGTTGGGTTCATGTGCTGACCCTTGGTGACCTGGTATTGTCAGTGACCTCTAATAGCAACATATGTGCTAGGCAACTGACGCCCTATCGCTGATTTTCGACAAAATGCGTTTTCCTCGGTGTTATAGCGTATTACCTAGAAGACCCGTGAACGGTGAAACATTTTATCTTTGACCTGACCTGTGACGTCATCAGTGACCCCAAGGTCAATGAAATTTGGTTTCCATCGACAAATTTGACAGGGCTATCGAACACCGTTTAAATTTTACGGATCCGTCCAGTAGTTTCGGAGATACGGGGGGGGGGGGGCAAAAAATGCCCCCCCCCCCACCGCGCGGAAGGTGGCCGGGAGGCCCACCGCCTGCCGGGTTAATCCTGTGCCCAACTCATAGGCGTCGTCAGACATTTTGGGTTAAGGGGGGGGGGCAAAATAAATTTGGTGCTGCTGTTTCAGCGGCCAGCGCAAGATATTTTGAAATATCATTCCATGACGCATGCGCAGTAGGCATCAGGGGCGGAGCAAGGGGCCAAGCTTCCAACATGATGTCACGGCAGAATAGCATGACAGATTTTCATGATGCCAATTGTCTTAAGCTACTAAATGATGCCTAAATTGTTTTGCTTCTCAATGAGAGATTGAATTGTGGTGCATTTCTTTCTTACATGGATGTGGAAGCTGTAATAGCATGAATTGGTGAGTAACTACCCTACAGAATATGTAAGAAACACAGTAATATGTTGTTTTCTATTCTTTTGTATGAAATCGTTTGGCATTGATGGTAGGCGATTACCACATATTGCTGGCCATGTTTCACAAAATATTTTGCATCAAAAGTCTGCAAGGTCATTTCTTTCTTGCGGTCCCGTAGCTCAGTTGGTAGACCATTGGACTCCGCGTGGTGAGAGCACTTGTTCCTTTCGAACTTCGAAGCGCGACAGGCGCTTGACAACTATGGGCCTCCTGACAGGTATGGTTGTGGTTGGTGGCAGGCCGTAGCCAGGCGAAGTCAGTGAGGGGACCGGCCGTGGGCGGCTATGTGCGCACGTTAAACTTTGGACTCTAAATTCTGCCATAGAACTGGAATTGCACGATCGAGGGTAGGTAGTGGGCAGGGTCACCGCAACAAGCTTCGCTTAGCGGTGGCTCTTTCCTTGTGAATCCTTCTTATCAAAAGGTTCGGACTAAATTTATAAAAAAAGCTCACCAGACGTGTGATGTCATCACACCCAGCAGAATATTCTGCCAGCCACGTTGGTGTCCCAGCAAACTATTTTGCAGTGTGAAGTCATTGCATGCGATGATTTCAGCCGCCTCGCTCCGCCCTCTCTCTGCCGGCCCGCAAAGCCGAGGGCCATGTCAGCATTATTTGACACACAGCGAACCGTGGTGCGAATTAACTGATGGTTTTTGTTCAACAATTGAGTAAAATGTGTTCAAATGTGGTTAATAGCAATGTGTCATTGAAAAGAAAGAGAATAATGCCCAAAAAACAACATACTAACCACTTACAATAAGCAATACAGGAAGGTTAACTTAAATCTGCACCACTTTCGCCTCCTGCAGCTATTTTGTCCTTGTGCAAAACTTGAGTTTGCACGAGCCTACGTCACATGTGACATGTGTGACATCATACACCAACACCGAAGGGCGGAGCTTGGCAACCGATGGACCCCAACTGTGCATAAGTGGTGCAAAAATTTTCAATGGTATGTGCTCCCTGACCACAGCTCAGGCCTGAACTGGTCCTCAGAGCAGATTCACCACAGAGCCAATTGTGTAGGAACCCCACTGCATTGTCCAAATGTCTCTGCATCCCATGCCTACAAGACTTTGCAAGATTGCCATGTTCTGCAGTCTGGGGCATATGAAAGGTCTAGAATGTTACAACTTAGGGGAAATAAGACAATGTAGGTAGGTACCTACCTAGGTACGGCCCTCCAGGTATTACATGGTTGGTTGCCGACATCACATTAATCGATCTACATTGACGAATACATCTAATGGCTGTTGAAAACCATTGCCGAAGTGTGTGCACGAACCCTCTTCTCAGTTCTATTGAGTCATATTACAGGTGTGTCTCTGTCATTCAAAGTTATTACACCAAAAGCACATAGGCTAACCACCCACTCTTTTGCTGAAGGGCCGTACCTACATGTCTATAGATAGCGAAGAAAATACCAACCTTCTGAATCTGTAAGAACCTCCATTCTTCCACTAAACATTGCCTTCAACATGTTATCATATTTTGTAAGAGTTGCTATGGTTGCGTAATATAACGTCCCTCCAACATTGAGCTTCACATATTGGGAGGGACTACCTTTGATCATAGTCCTTTGGTCCCCAGACATTTGATGACACGAAACACAAAACGACGTAGATAATTAATTTCCAGCGATATTGAAGTCTAAGCAGCTACATCTAATAACCGCGCGGCATAAAATAGTGAACGACTAGTCTCCACCGATCCACACCACACGCAGCGATCAATACAGACAGATACTCTGATTCATCCACCGCCCTAGGCTTTCAGCAAAATCAATACACAAGAGCATCAAGAGTTAAATAAATTCGTACTTCATGTTCGGAAACACTGCATTGTTGTTTTGAAAAGGTTGGTATTTTCAAACAAATAATAAAGAATACTTAGCTTTTGAAATCTAAAAAATCGACAAAAAACTTCCATAATTGGTATAACCCTCGCCGGACCTATTGGTTTTCTACATACGCGCCGGCCGAAGGGGGGGGGGGCGGGTACGACCCCCCTCGCCGTTTCGCCCCTGGTGGAGCTAGCGCATCGCGGAAAAACGAGCGTGTGCGCCGTTACGAGACGCAGAGATTGGTAACCGATTTTAAGGTCCTAGGTCAGCCGGTGACCTCTGAGGTCAGGTCAAGTGCCCCAGGGTACGGCTCAGTTTTGATGAATAACTTCGCAAAAAACGGCCGCAGAGCCGCGATTTTGGCAGCATCGTGTTCGCCTCGCTCAGGCGCGTCGAATGATATACTTTTTCAGGGTCAGGTCAACTTAGGGTGTTGACCTCCCCAGCAAACATGCCCACATGGTTCCCATATGGGGCCCACATGGGCCCCCCACCTCTTACATATGGGTCCCACGTGGGCCACTCATGTGGGCCCCACATGGGAATGGCAGTGGGTGACACGTGGGACCCATATGGGCCAGCCCACGTAGGCCCCATATGGGACCCATGCGGCGCCCACATGGGACCCATATGGGCCAGCCCACACTGACCCCATATGGGACCCATTTGCCACCCACCTGGGAGTCCACATGGGACCCATTTGCCACCCACATGGGACCCATTTGCCACCCACATGGGACCCATTCGCCACCCGCATGGGCTACCCCACACTGGCCCCACATGGGACCCACTCGCCACTCAGCACCCGCCCTGTCCTACAATGCCTGCGCCACCCGGCCCCATTTACGCCACCCACCTGAATCTATGTAAACCCAATCCGCGTTACGCTCCCATTTGAAAGTGCCCCTCCCAGCCTGACGTTCAGCGGTGCTCTCGCACTGTCCGTCAATGTGCGATGTCATGCGAGACGAAATATGCTTCCTTCCAGCACTTTATTCCCATAAAAACAACATACATCAGGCACAGTCCTGTATTTCTTTCTGCGCTCATCGAGACACAAGTCACTGGGCGGGCGGACGGCCTCGCCCCCGGTCTGATCGCTGGCCGTCACGGTCGCGGCAGTTTGTCAGCCACTTGCCGACGGCCTTTTCGAGATCCTTTTCTTGGCAGGTCACCGTCGGGTTCAGGTTGACAGCGTCTGTGAAATAAATAGGGCACACTAAGAAAGCCACAATGTAAGCACATTATCTGATAAGCGTTAAATGGACAGTCATTATAAAAAAAAAAATGGAAGCCAGGGAGCCTCCTTATTTTACTACCGTTGCTGAATTTCCATGAATCAAAAATGGATAGTTTGAGGACCAAAAATCGGGGAAACATTTTGCAAGAGCTTTTTGAACGAACCGTCACTATCAACTTGTTAACTTTTTTGCGAAGTGAAAAGTCCTGGGAAATACCTACGAGTATTTAATGGAAGTGAACGTTGAGGATAATGTGGGAAAAACGTGTTGACTTTATAAAGTTTAAAGAAAAGATCCAGGAAAGTTTTGTTATTGGAGGCCAATTCGAAACGGCGCACACATTGAAACATTGAGGATATTGATGCGATTTTTGCGATTATGCGATTATTGCGATTATTGCGATTATTGATGCGACACATTGAAACATTGAGGATATTGATGCGATTCAAAGCGTGCACACATTTCGTACATTGAGGGGCGATAGCGGGAGAACGGTGTCGAACTTCGAGAATCGGTCTTCAGCTCCTTGAACAGAAAGGTGGGGCCTACGAAATATCAAATTTAAACATGACATTGTCCCTTTAACTAATATTCGAAACAAACATTAAATGTTTCCCGTAATTTTCGCAGCCACTTCAAACGGAGGACCAGAGACCGACATTGGCTAGTTTTGATACAGACGGTGCGGAACGAGGAGCGCGATGTTTACTCATTAAATCGAATATCAACGCTGGTGTCAAACCATTTGTGACTGATGTCACGCATGGAACCTTTATTATGCTTTTCTAATTGACAAATTACTTATTTGAATGACCCATTCCCATGGTCGAACAGATTGGTGTGACCACCAAACTGTAAGGTACTCACGGAAGATCACCCGGAACAGCTTGGTCTTCCCAAGGCCGACCTTCCCGTGGCTTAATAAGGCTTTATTGGACACGCACACCACTCAGAGTCTGAACGCCAACTGGCCCGCCCAGACGCCGCAGCCCCGACAGCCGACCGGCCGGTCGGCCGGTCACCACCCCGGGCGGTGCAGAGGCGGCCCCAGGCCCCGTCCGGTGGGCCGAGCTCCGCCGGCGGGTCGCCCGCGCAGGGGCGGGCTCAGGCGACACAATGATACGACACAATCACAACATTGACTATCCAATATCAGCCGTAGCTGGTCTCACAAACATCAACTATGCGACTTCCTCACGTCGTCGAAGTGTATTTTGGAGGCATGAGACTAAACAGCGAGTTCTTGTTTCTTGTAATATCATACACATTGGACAATGAAAAAATAAATAATGGGTTGCCCACATCCAGCCCACCTACACCCCACTACATGGGCTGCCCACGCAGTGCCCATGTTAAGCCCACCATACAGGAACACCGCGTGAATGCCTTTGTTCACCAAAATTCCTGGATATGCCCTCGTACATGGTGCAGGCAATCTCATTATCAATCATTATGCCTGCCAAAAAATGTGGGCAGCCCATGTGGGGCCCACATGCAGCCCATCTCTAGCCCATGGCCCACCTAGCCCACCATGCCCATCAACTGCCCATGTGGGGCCCACATGGGCATGCTGGCTGGGCGTTTGCCCATTTGGGCCCCATGTGGGCCCCGGAAGGATGTGCCCAGCTTGCTGGTGCCCAGTCTGCCCACATGCTGCCCGCATCCAGCCCAGATAGGTGTCGGGTCAGTTAACAAAGTTTTGTAGTAAAGTTTGCCCATTTGGGCCCCATGTGGGCCCCGGATGGGTGTGCCCAGCTTTCTGGTGCCCAGTCTGCCCACATGCTGCCCGCATCCAGCCCAGATAGGTGTCGGGCCAGCTACCAAAATTTTGTAGTAAAGGAAATGTTCATATCCCAGCAAACATGCCCACATGGTTCCCATATGGGGCCCACATGCCCCCCCCACCTCTTCCATATGAGCCCCACATGGGAATACCAGTGGGTAACACGTGGGAACCACATGGGCCAGCCCACGTAGGCCCCATATGGGACCCACGCGGCGCCCACATGGGACCCATATGGGCCAGCCTACATTGACCCCATATGGCATCATGTATGAATTTGATATACTTGGAGTCCAAAATACACATGAACAACAGCCACCTTTTTTGCTTTTATGCACTTGGAGTAACTTAAATGGGGCCCACATGGGTGATCCATATGGGACCCACATGGGATGCCCATCTCCAGCCCACATGCGTTTGGCCCACCTGGCCCATTTATATCCCATATGGGGCCCATATGGGTAGCCCATCTGTAGCCCATGTCCCATGTGGGCCCATCTGGCCCATGTTCACCCCATATGGGACCCATGTGGGCATGTTTGCTGGGTCAGGTCAAGGTCAGGTCAGCACCCCCAGGTCACGAAGCTGGTCGAAAGAGGTCATGTCGCATATCATTCGATTCGGCAGGTCTTCCTGAGTCCATTGGTGGCTTTCCCGACTCGCTAGCTCAATTTGATCAAGAGTTATTTTGACGAAAAACTAATATGACCTTGATGACGTCATAAATGACGTCACGCAAGTTCAACATTGCAAAAGTGACGCATCTAACCTTGCAAGGAGTGCATCAAATCACGATTCTGTATGCTTGAGATAGTTGGAGATCGTTCCCGGCGCCAGAATAGCAGTTTTCATTTTTCCCCATTGATCCTTATAATGGTGAGGTCACGAAAATGACCTGACCTCATATGACTTTTAGGAAAAATCCGAGATATACAAGTTGTGAGACTCATAATGGATACTAGATCCTGCAAGTTTCATGTCCCTGTGACATCACCTCTGGCAGTGAGGGCGTTGCGAAGTTGCGACATCTGAAGACCGTGCAGAGGTTCACTTATGACGTCATAGGTCAGTGACCTGACCTGACCCGAAAATGCGGTTGGTGTCAAAAGATCCGGCTTGAATCAAAGTCAGGTATGCCAAGTTTCAGCTCTCTATCGCCAGCGTGTTCGGAGCTATCGCGAAAAACCCTATGGGGGGCGGCACCCGCCCCCCCCCTCGGCCGGCGAGGGATAAGCGTGGGATAAAAAGAGCGTATTTGGAAATTCCGACCTCGACGAGCATCTGCGGTAGAAAACCACCACTTTGGTAGGAGAAACTACTGCTGTCCGCTACCAATTGCACTGCATGTGTCACTGCCTATAGCTGCGACATCTATGCCTATACATGTAGGTAAACCGCGACATCTGTGTGCGCTGATTCTATTTCGCTAAATATTTAGCGATTAGCTAGGGCACCAGGGTGGATCCAGACTTTCAGTTTGAGGCAGGGCCGGAGTGCAGAGCCGGAGCCAGAGCTGGAGCCGGAGCCGGCATATTTTGCTCGGAGCCGGAACCGAAGCCGTGAAACAATATAGCCCGGAGCCAGAGCCGGAGCCGGAGCTGTCAAAACAGGGGGCGACTCCGGCTCCTTTTTTTTGAAGAGGAAAATTTTTTGACCGTTTGATTGATTATAGTTCGGTTCGTCAAACCGAACTGCCTTGAACTTGCAGTTCCAGGCAGTAAAACGGGTGTAAGTAAAGTTCCAGGCAGTAAAACGGTTAAAACGGTAGCTCCGGCTCCGGGTAAAATACCGGGTAAATTTTTTACAGCTCCGGCTCCGGCTCCGTCTGCGGGTTATATTGTTTCACGGCTTCGGCTCCGGTTCCGGGCAAAATATGCCGGCTCCGGCTCCAGCTCCGGCTCCGGCTCCGCACCCCGGCCCTGCCTCAAACTGAAATGTCTGGATCCACCCTGGTGCCCTAGCTAATCGCTAACGAATCAGCGCACAAACAGGGGCGTAACTTTATATCTCTTTGGGGGGGGCTTGAGCCCCCCCCCCCCCCCTTGTGCTAAACTGAGCCCCCCTGGGAAGCTTAGAGCCCCCCATGATTAATTTTCAATACTTGACAATACACGCAAATAGAAAAACAGTAACATGCAATATGTCCATAAAGTTAGCGTCGTATTCGTATTCGGATTCAAATTCGAGTAATGATTTCGAATCCCCTCGTGATAGGCACTCGAGCGATTCTATCCATGCAGTGGACACTAAACACTGTCACATCATCGGAGGTCGATGAAGCACTTGCTAGGAGAGAGGCATCCACTATGGCGTCATCCAGCCAGCTGTTGGCGGCAAGAGTCTTCCAACTATCATTGGCGACGACGATGTTTCCCACATTCAGCGGAGCAGCAAGTTCTTTCATCTGTTTGGCGTCACTGGAAACCAATGGTGATGATGATGGTTGGGACTCAATTTTTGGCTTCGTCACCTCCTTCAGTATATCGGGTGGGTCCCTCTCCCTGTACGGCCGCTTGCTTACGTTCCGCCTCCTTCGCTTTGGACCCCATCTTTCCCTCGCTCTCTCAGGAGAGAGTCCACATGATGCCTTTTCATGAGTCCTTTTCCTTCCTGTACATGATGCCTTTTCATGAGTCTTTTTTCTTCCTGCTTTTTTCTCGTCAGATGCTTTAGCTTTCTCGACTTTCTTGGACATGATATCTGCTTTCACTCTGGCTGACAGATCATTCAAAACCGTACGAACAAAGTCTCCTGCCAGCAGACCCGTGCGAGATCTTAGCAGACTTTTCTTCATTGTCTTGAAAAACGACTCAACTGCTGAGTTGGACGGCAGACGCTCATCGCCGACAAGGAGCTTTGTCCATAGTGGCACTAGCGGCATGAATGTCACTTGGAGCTGCTTCAGGAAGCGCGGTGAGTAAAACCTATTGGCAACAGGTCCACTCATCTTAAGCTCCTTGCGAACGTCTTCCTCCAGTTTGCTGAAAAACCGCCCGAAAGGTGTCCCTGTCCGCAAAGTTGTCTTTCCTGCTGGTATTGGATACGCAGTGGGCTCGGTGCTGAGGTTTTCTGGCTCCGCGACATGCGGGATGTCTTCACTCATCTCAACAGCTTCGTGTGACAGTGCCAGTATGCACACTTTCTTGAACTGCTCTGACAGATCGGCTAGCTCTCGACACCCCATAAGATGGGTCAGAAGCCACATGTAGCTCGCACGCACTACTTTTTCACGGACATGTTCTCGAAGAACTCGGGCGAAATTGTTCGCAAGATGGGTCGTACACAGAAAAACCAGGGTTTTTGGTTCATTTCCACGTGATTCTTTCTCCGACATGTGCCTATCCCCCAGACGCCGCCACGCCTCTTCCAGGTACGCCCTGATGTCCACTTTGTCGAAGGCGGCCAATGCTGAGTGGATTAGCGCCCAACTAAAATCCACAACAGCCACTGGCGGCGACATTGCAACATTGTGCACCTTTTTGAAGTCTTCCGCGAGTCTTGTGAGGAAGTACGTGATCGTACTCGTCGAGTGTCCGTTGGAGAGCATAACACCAAGTGGCTAGCCGCCACTCTCGCTGTCAGCGATTACAGCGTAACAGTACACAGTTTTGCCCCTGACATGACGTACCACTGAGCCGGTGGCGTCAATGTGTATAGTGGTAGGGTTTAACCGGTACTTCCGTAGCATATGCTCTTTATAGATATGAACAAAGAACGGTTTAGCGCCGAGGGCATGGATGGTACCAGACAAAACTGTCGAAGAAGTGTCGCAGCATTTCGTAGTCCGCATCGTAACGTCGATGTTTTCTATGACGTCTCTGCTGAACCGGTCATTTCTCCGAACTTCGCTCGCTGCCTGGCGGAGGACTCCTAGATTGGGGACACTGGTAAAGTTGCCTTCTTTGAGCGGTTCCTCTTTGGCATCATTGAGCATTGCCCGTCGTGCGTTGTACATGCCTTCTGACGCCTTACGCGTTGTGCCGACGCCTTACGCTCTGTACGCCTTACGCTCTACGCCTTACGCTCTGTACGCGCCTTCTGAGAGTGTCACTTTCGCGGCGGCAGATCTAGCACAACCACTTAGGTGCCTACTACTCGGCGGACCTTCATGAGCTGGAGTGCCGCGCCGAGTAACAACCAGTCTCAGCTCAGTCTCATTTTCTTTCGGGGAATCTTGAGCTTTGAGTTCCACTGTCGTAGGACATCCTTTCCTGGTGCATCTCGCGTAAGCACGGAAGTAATGCCCACGCTTCCGTTTGCTTCCTTTTGGGGTCACACATGAATTAGTAAACGCCCAGGTGCAGTGATGGGGCAGCGTAGGGTTCAGTTTTGCCGCAATGCTGTCGGTCCAGCCTCTGCAAAGTGTTTCACCATTTTTGGTCAAAAGGCTTTTCCATTCATCCAGGTCTATTCTCAGGCGGAAAATAGACTTTGACCTCCTATCCTTAGTTGGAGGTTTTAGTGCACGAGAGCTGCCGGCCAGAGACACATCATCCAGGTCCTCATTTTCTCCACCTTCACGCAGAGAACCAGCCGGCGAGCTCTCCACCTTCACGCAGCGAACCAGCCGAAGAGCTGCCGGCCAGAGACACATCATCCAGGTCCTCATTTTCTCCACCTTCACGCAGAGAACCAGCCGGCGAGCTGCCGGCCAGAGACACATCATCCAGGTCCTCGTTTTCTCCACCTTCACGCAGAGAACCAGCCGGCGAACTGCCGGCCAGAGACACATCATCCAGGTCCTCGTTTTCTCCACCTTCACGCAGCGAACCAGCCGGCGAGCTGCCGGCCAGAGACACATCATCCAGGTCCTCGTTTTCTCCACCTTCACGCAGCGAACCAGCCGGCGAGCTGCCGGCCAGAGACACATCATCCAGGTCCTCGTTTTCTCCACCTTCACGCAGCGAACCAGCCGAAGAGCTGCCGGCCAGAGACACATCATCCAGGTCCTCGTTTTCTCCACCTTCACGCAGAGAACCAGCCGGCGAGCTGCCGGCCAGAGACACATCATCCAGGTCCTCATTTTCTCCACCTTCACGCAGAGAACCAGCCGGCGAGCTGCCGGCCGCAGACGCAGCATCAAGGTCCTTTGTCCAGCTCGCTCTCACGCAGAGACGAGCTGCTGGCCGGAAACGCAGCATCGAGGTTCTCTCTCTGCTTTCCTTGGCGCAGAGAGGATGACTGATAACCAATGATTATATCATTGATTTCCGCCGCGAAAGCTCTATCCCTTGTGTATTTAGCTTGTAGTTTACGACTTAGGAGGCGTGCTTTTTTTTAACTGCTTGCCGCCGTTGGACGGAAGGACTGCAACTGAGACGTTTCTCCAAAAGATGAGAGAGGACGGGCGCTCTCTTTGGACTTTTCTGGCTGATAGGACGGTCTGGAACAGGGAGAGCAGATCAAGGTCTGTTACACCTCAACAATGAGCTAACAAAGTCACAATGGCAACAAGCCAAAAAGAACAGCAGTGGCAAATGGCAATTGGGAAATGTTGTTATGATGCTGCCAAGAAGTGGCAACACCTTAGGTAATAAATGTCAAAGACAGTGCAAAAAAAGTTTTAAAAAATCGGTGAAAATCAATTGAATTGGTGATCGACGCCGTCACGCCGGGCAGCGCCAGTTCGGCGTGACCACGTGCAGCGCGTGCTCGCTGGTCTACAACATCGGAGACCCGGAGGACGAGGCGACACGCGCGCCACCACACGGGCTACGTCAGCGCGCTCAACTACCCGGGCTGGAAGAAGGAGCGCGAAGTAGGCAGCTACGGTGACGGCCGGATCATCATGGTGACTCCCAAGGACCCGCCGCACGCCTGAAGGAAGGTGGACAGCGTGCTCAGCATCGTGGACGGCGAGCTCGGCTTCGTCGGCAATCGGAGTCCGAAACCAGGAAGAGACCAAGGTTTTCTACTACGTGGTGGGCGGCAGATCGTGGGCTGCCTGGTGGCGGAGCCGGTGAACCGCGGCTTTCCCGTCCTGCCCAGAGAGGGCAGCACGGGCGCGCATGCATATGCATTTTTGGACAGAACTCACATTGAGTGCCCCGGAAAGGCTTAACAAAGGTATGAAGTGCTGACACGGAGTCTTGCTAGCATTACCTTGCGTGCTGAGTTTGGACAGAAGGTGAGCTCAGTTGGTGATCGCTGGCCGATTAGTGTGGTCCGCTAACCCAGCTGCTTTATGTGCGGGCTCTCGATTTCGAGTGGTCCGAGTAGAGGGGGAGCGCATGTGTCTATAGCGGCGTAATAAGTGCCTTAAGAGTTTGTATAGCACCAGCACATATATTCCCAGCGTGTCGCCACGGGAGGGGGTTGTGTCTGCCAGTGGTGCAGCCTGCCAACGAGCTCGGAGCGGCCCCGTCCCCACACCGGGGCCCTGTTTCACGGCGGAGCGCTGCAGTGCGCTGCGCGCGTCGGCGCGTTGGGTTTCCATGGCAATATCAACAAACTTCCCTCTGACGCTACGCTATGACGTCATCGTAAAACGCTAGCACCCAAGCGCCAGCACCATCAGCACGCTAGCAGCATTCGCACTCAAACTTCTGCTCTCTCTGTACTTAGTTCTTTAGGACCTCTGTTCCAAACGTGATTCATCATAAGCTAACGGATCGCACGCAACGTCATTCGAGTGACGTCAGGGGTACGCCTCAGCTCCCAACGCGCTGCAGCGCGCGCAGCGTCGGGCGGTGAAACAGGGCCCTGGCCCATTACCGCGGCTTTGTGACATAGGCTGCGAGCGTTTGGATGGCCACGTTCTTTGATGAATAAAAGCGAAAGGAATCTAAATAAAGCCTTTTGTACCGGAGCGCCTCTGAAAATTCCGAGCAACAGCGGCGACCAAAAGCAGTTTGTCGGCAGAACGGTACAGGAGATGCGGCGACGCCTGCTGACGGTAAGCATCGCTGACATCGTGACGCTATGCATTGGATGTGGGTCTAATTGTCTTAATTGATAAATCGAAATTTCACGTGCGTTTTTCACAGATACCTTATGAAAACAAAGATCGTATATATGGTTTTAACTAGCACCTAAATACAGTGGATTAGGGTTTTTGTATGTGCTACTGCTTCTCGATGAGACGAACACAGTGGTGGCCGAAATTTTCCGATAGCTCCAAAAATGAAGATTTTATAGGGTACGGCGACTAAAATTTACGTTTAAAGTGACCTTTACCTTGACCTTTGACCTTGACCTCGGATTTTTTGAATGTGCTACTGCTTCTCGATGAGACGAACACAGTGGTGGCCGAAATTTTCCGATAGCTCCAAAAATGAAGATTTTATAGGGTACGGCGACTAAAATTTACGTTTAAAGTGACCTTGGCCTTAACCTATGACCGTGACCTCGGATTTTTTCGAATGTGCTACTGCTTCTCGATGCGACGAACACAGTGGTGGCCGAATTTTTCCGATAGCTCCAAAAATGAAGATTTTAAAGGGTATGGCGACTAAAATTTACGTTTAAAGTGACCTTGACCTTGACCTATGACCTTGACCTCGGATTTTTTTAAAATGTTCTACTGCTTCTCGATGAGACGAACACAGTGGTGGCCGAAATTTTCCGATAGCTCCAAAAATGAAGACTTTATAGGGTACGGCGACTAAAATTTACGTTTAAAGTGACCTTGACCTTGACTTTTGACCTTGACCTCGGATTTTTTTTAAAGTGCTACTGCTTCTCGATGAGACGAACACAGTGGTGGCCGAAATTTTCCGATAGCTCCAAAAATGAAGATTTTATAGGGTACGGCGACTAATATTTACGTTTAAAGTGACCTTGACCTATGACCTTGACCTCGGATTTTTTTTATTGTGCTACTGCTTCTCGATGAGACGAACACAGTGGTGGCCGAAATTTTCCGATATCTCTAAAAATGAAGATTTTATAGGGTACGGCGACTAAAATTTACGTTTAAAGTGACCTTGACCTTCACCTTTGACCTTGACCTCGGATTTTTTTTAAATGTGCTACTGCTTCTCGATGAGACGAACACAGTGGTGGCCGAAATTTTCCGATAGCTCCAAAAATGAAGATTTTATAGGGTACGGCGACTAAAATTTACCTTTAAAGTAACCTTGACCTTTGACCTTGACCTCGGATTTTTTTGAATGTTCTACTGCTTCTCGATGAGACGAACACAGTGGTGGCCGAAATTTTCCGATAGCTCCAAAAATGAAGATTTTATAGGTACGGCGACTAAAATTTACGTTTAAAGTGACCTTGACCTTGACCTATGACCTTGTCCTCGGATTTTTTGAATGTGCTACTGCTTCTCGATAAGACGAACACACTGGTGGTCGAATTTTTCAAATCGGACCATAAACAAAGATTCTACAGGGTACGCAGTATTTTGACCTCTCAAGGTCAAACGGTTTGACCTTGGAAAAAAGGTCACCATTTTCGAACTCAGCGTGCCATGGGCTATCTGTATGCCAATTTTGAGCGAAATCATTACTCGAATTTGAATCCGAATACGAATACGACGCTAACTTTATGGACATGCCCCCAAAGGAAGAACCTCTTCTTGCAGCCAAAACCCTGACCCAAATGACCTTTGACCTACTTTCCGAGACCATGTTTGGCCAGAATCGTGATTCGACGTATGCCGGTTTCAAGTGTTCAAACATGTGAGTTAATGCTGCTCCCATGCATTAGGGTGGATGTCAAGGTCACCTGAAGGTCAGGTGAGGTCATTGACCTATGATGACCTCGGTACTTTTTCGGATTAGGTATACGTGTTTCTAGGCTAGTTTTTGGAGCTGAATACGAATTTAGCAACCATTTGAACAGTGGCGGCGGATTCGATTTTGGCGTGGGGGGGGGGGGGGCAAGATCCCAGTCGAGATGATGTCATAGGCGGATCCAGAAAGGCGTTTTCGACGCTGTAGGGGACATACCCCCCAAAAAAGTGTCCAAAATCCAAAAACTCCTCGGATTTCGATTTCTTACGGATCTACTGCTGAACGGTATAAAGCAAAAAAAAAAAAAAAATCCTGATAAAAGTGTTATCATTAGGAAACATAAGGCACCACGTTCTGTCTCTTTCAGGCGATGCAGGGGCCAGGGGAGGGAGAGTAAATATTTGCTTTAAATGCCCGCTCCCTGGATCCGCCAGTGGACGATGTAACGCTTTTCGTATTGCTGTATTAGAAAAAAGCTCCAATGGAAAAAGTTGTGCTATAACCCGATCGCATATCAGATTTTGAAGAACGGTTCCAAACCTTTTGAAGTAGGCGAGCGCTATTCTTCAATGAGGTAACTCGTTACCATTTCCTCTGTTCATTTTACGTTCGATTTCCGTTTAACCTTCCTTTAAAAAGTATTTCTGAGACAGATATCAACTGAAACTAGCTCACAGCGGGAGGAGACCGCTCAAACATTCAGAGACAGTCGGTCGCATCTAAACCTATTGGGACAGCGATCCGCCAGAAACCCTCCCCAAGGCAGTTAGTTCGCCAACTAAGCTCACCGAGACGGGCTGTCTCGATGGGTTTATACAGTTAGCCTACAGCAAGGCTTAACTAAGGCCCAAACGCTCGTCAAGCTGGGAACGGAGGGCTGAGGTGAGGGAGCGTGGCGATGAGCTGGGGTGAAGGAACGGTGGACTGGAACGAGAATCCAGAAGTTCTGGGTAGGGCGTTTCTTTATTATGGCTTTAGGGTGCGCTGACTGCGGTAAGGTCCAAATTATCACACCAAATTTTGCCACGACATCTACCGGTTCAGGCACTCGAGAATCAGCGGCCAGTGATACCTGCAAAGACGAAGCATTGCCAACCCAGCTTCAGCCTGGTGTCAGGGACTCAGGGTGCCTCAGGTGGCTTTAATTACAGTTGCACATACCAAACGACTTCAGTGCAGCCAGTCTGTGGCCGAAACCATTCGGAACAGACTTCAACAAAAAGTGAGACAAGGTTAGTGCTATCGTTAAGTGCCATTATAGACTTGGGCCCGTTGGCTTGATCCACTGGAAGGTAGTAGTTATCGGACGCTGCGGGGCATACTCATTTTTCCAAAATGTCTCAGATTTTGCTTTCGTGTTCATAGGCGGCGGAACGGGGAGGGCACCGGGGCACCGTGCCCCCTTTGATTTTGGCATTTTAACGTTAGCCCTGTGAGCGTTGCATGGAAAGAATGGGACCAAAAGTCGGCAGTGCCCCCATCCCCCCTTAACCCGCGCGGGACTGGGGGGGGGTAAATTTTACCCCCTCGCGAATTTTTGCGCAGCGCCGCCAAACTTTCAGTACCTTTTCTTACATCAATTTGACACGTTCCCTGAAAATTTGAGCGAAATCCGTCGGAAAATTTTTGAGAAATTGACGTTTTAGTGACGTCATGTTCGCCATTTTCGCCTCAAAGACGGCAATATTTCAAACGCCGCTAACATCTTCATTTTTTAAGGAATCATGACGTAACAAAAAAAGGTTATACGTAACTCTACTTTGTCTATCAAATGGCTATCTCGGTTTTTTGAAAATTCTGGATTTTGGCCCAAATTTTTTTTTCTCGAAAAACTGAATTTTTTGGGAAAATAACTATAAAATCCAAAATTTTGAGTGTATTGAAAAAACCGGAATATATGTCAGAGTATGTGCACCTACATACCAATTTTTAGATGAATCGGTTCAAAAATGTGGGAGTTATTGAAAATTTGATGACGTTACGACACACAAAAATTTTGAAAAATGATTTTTTGGAAGTTCTAGACCTCGTGCGGAAACAAAAATAGCACCATTCGATTCGCTGTGAAAAACTGCATCAGATAGACACCATTTTAGGCCTTAACAACCAACTTCAAAATTTGACCTCACTTGACCTGACCTTGACCTGACCTCGACCTGAAATTCATCCAGAGGTGGTCCATATCACTTATTGAGTGTGCCTATTGAATTCTATGAGTAAAATGACCCATAAAACATGTGTCGCACATGCCCTTTTCTATATTTTGTTTTTGGTGACCTGACCTGACCTGACCTGACCTTGACCTTGACCTCTGAATGATATTGTATGCAACGAATATTGTCTTGGTAGCCTAAGAACACGTTTTGGGCAATCAGTTTCAGTCCATGACTGATTCTTCGGCAAATACGGTGCTAGGCCGATACTGTAGAAACTTGCAATTTGTACCCTTAACCTGACCTTGACCTTTACCTCAAAATTTAAATTAAGTACATGTTTTTAGTTATTCGTGATGAGATCTTTCGATTGGAGTTTGAATTTTCCAAATCGGACCATTAGTTCGGGAGATAACAGGGGGGTAAAATTTATACCCCCCCCCCCCAGCCCCGCGCGTTCGGCTGGAGACCCCAGCCCCGCGCGGGTTAATTGAAGGTGTTCCGCTGCTACTGTTCGTGTTTGATGCTCTTTATTTAAAAAACGACAATATATTCAAATACACAATTAAAAAACAGAGCTTTCGGTAACAAATACCTTGATCACTTGGAAGTGATCAAGGTATTTGTTACCGAAAGCTCTGTTTTTTAATTGTGTATTTGAATATATTGTCGTTTTTTATATATATCTGTCATGGATAACACACAATGCTCTTTATTCTATAGTCAGCCTTTAGACAGAGGGGGCCACTAATGATCAGTGCCCTAACCCTCAAAAGTTTCCAACATTAATTTTTACTTTTTTAATAGTGAAAACTGAAATAAAGCGGATACTGAACTGTGAACATCCAGTTTTCACACTGGCCCCACACAAGCCTCCGAATGCCCAAAGCAGATCTCTGATGACTGGCCTTTGGGTGTCATACCATACCGTGCATGGGTCAATGTCATCGATGTGTACTACCTCGGCGTTTACCATTTTATGCGCTGGAAACTGTTGCGCTCGAAAAAATCAGGGGAGTGGCTTATTATGAGCGCTCATCAGTCCTAACTACCCGCAAGCGAATGGCTAGCCCTTCCGTCTCCGCTCGCTTGCGATTTGGCACTTATGTAGGTACAAAATAGAGGCAAACGACCACTGAAGGTATGAGTTGCGTCTCTTGCACACATCTATAAATCGAATCTGAAAAGACCGTATGATGAAGTATATGGGCATCTGGTTACATCTTCAGATG
This sequence comes from Amphibalanus amphitrite, assembly GCF_019059575.1. NCBI lineage: Eukaryota > Metazoa > Arthropoda > Thecostraca > Balanomorpha > Balanidae > Amphibalanus > Amphibalanus amphitrite. The sequence goes on from NW_024881787.1 coordinate 170,331, forward strand.
ATCGAACAGAATAATCAGGCATATGGTTTCTTGTCTAAGCTTTGTCACAAATTATGGGGGGTGGCAAAAAGATACTTTTGCCCCCCCCCCACGAGTTTGCCAGGGGGGGGGGGGCAGCTCCCCCCCGAATCCGCCGCCCCTGCATTTGAACATTTACGAAGTAGTTTTCGTGCCTTCGTAACATGTTACGAAGCTGCCAGAGGCGGCTGACAGCTATGACGTAGGTACACCTTTTTGCATTGTTCGATGGCCAATCAGCAAAACCCATTCGTCTGATCTGCACATAGGTGGCGCCAGTGAGTATAATGTGTGGATGACTCTTTGTTGTGGGATCAAACGCTGGAAAAATAATTCTGGCATACAATGAACTCCTACACCAGCATAACGCCTTTTGGGGGCGACTAACGGAGCGAGCGAGAGGGTGGGCCTCGCACGTGCGAAATTGCGAGGGGTACCTCCAACTGACTTGTGCACGGCACCCTACTAACCGGTCTCTAGCGATGTGCCAAATTTGAGTACAATCGGCTCAGCCGTTCTCGAGATCTGGAAGCGGCACCCTGCACGTGCGCACGTGCAAAATGGGTCCCAACTGACTTGTGCACGGCACCCTAATAACTGCTCCGTAACCGTGTATCGAATTTGAGCGCGATCGGTCCAGCCGTTCTCGAGATCTGGAATCGACCCCTGCACGTGCGCACTTGCAGCAGCACCCCAACTTTGGCACGTGGATATGCATTGCCTAGTCACATTGCCCCAAAAGACGGTAAATAACTTTTGAAAATACCTATCTCCAATTTTGGTGTTTTCTGAACCAAAATTTTGCGAGGAATCCGATGGTGTGGTCCCCGAAATCTGAAAAATTTCCATTTTCGAGATAGCACCTATTTTTTGAAAAGAAAATATTCGTCATGCACAAAAGTGAAATAAATTGAAAATATAATGAGTGAATATTTATATTAACACTAGAATGTATCGAACATGAATTAGTGATATATTTTAGCTGAGATGATACTATATCTGCGCATACATGTACATGAACTAGTACATTAACCCTCGTCGGCCGAGAAGGGGGGCGGGTGCCGCCTCATAGGGCTTTTCGCGATAGCTTAACCCTCGCCCGTAAACGGCGATCTGCCACCTTCGCCCATGCAGGGGGGGGGGGGGGGGGGTTGGTGCGACCCCCCCCCCCTTGGCGTTTGAAAACGGAGCGTCGTAGAGCTTAGCGGAAAAGACCAACGGATTGCTCTCGCCGAGATCTCGCGATTGGTGGTATATTTTTTGGTCCTAGGTCAACATTTGACCTACTTTTGACCGGTCAAAGGTCAAATTTTCGGAAAAATAGACTTTTTCAAATTTTCCGCGGCGATTGAGGCAAAACGGTGGGAGATATCGACTTGAAACCTTCACTATCGTGTTCCTTGATCAATTATCTATCGTTTGGTATGTATTTCGTTTCCCTAGCTCTAAAAATGGCGCGTAGGGAGCGCCGGAAGTCGGAAAGGTCACAGTCGGCGGCAGAAATTCGAAAAATCAAAATTTAAATTTTTGAAATCTGATTGTATTTTTGGATTTGGGGTGTCCATTTGCTCCCTATAGAAGCTAATATTGCTGCATATTCCCATTGAGGTGACAAGAATTAGCAAAATAGTGGTTCGGGCGCTTTTCAAAAATAGTACCGGACGCTGTTCCTCTTGTGACGTCATAGCTCCGTGACCTGACCTGACCCGGTCAAGTTTCTTATACCATATGATAGCCAATACTTGCCCCAACATGCATGGGAAGTTTCATCACGATCCATCAACCGATGTCCGTACCACCGGTAGGAAACCTCGGGCGTTGGCACTCAGTTTGTGAAAATCCGGCCGGAGGCTGTTCCCTTTGTGACGTCATAACTCCGTGACCTGACATGACCCGGTCAATTTTTTTTTTATCAAAAGATGCGCAAGGTTTGCCCCATAAGGTACCCAAAATTTGGCGGCGCTGCGCGCCGCCGTTTTTGCACTATTTCCGAAAAACCTCAGGGGGGGTTGCACCAACCCCCCCTACATGGGCGAGGGTTAAAACTCGCTTAGGGTAGACAGCTGAAACTTGGTATACCTAATCTTTTATTCAAACTGGATCTTTTGACCTCAACTGCGTTTTCAGGTCAGGTCAGGTCACTGACCTATGACGTCATAAATAAACCTCTGCGAGGTCCTCAGATATTGCAACTTTGCAACGCCCTCAGTGCCAGAGGAACTTTCACAGGAAGATGAAAGTTACAGGACGTAGTATCCTTCTGAGGTCTCACAACTTGTTTATCTCGGATTTAACCTAAATGTCACATGAGGTCAGGTCGGTCACGTGACCTCACCATTATAAGTCAATGGGGGAAATATTGAAACTGTTATTTTGGCGCCGGAAATGATCTAAAACTATCCCAAGCACATGAAATCGTGGTTCCATGATCGGACCTTACAAAGAGTGCATCAAACCACGATTTCATGTGCTTGGGGCAGTTTTTAGACAATTTCCGGCGCCAAAATAACCGTTTTCATATTTCCCTCCATTGACTTATTATGGTGAGGTCACGTGACCGAATTGACCTCATGTGACATTTGGGAAAAATCTGAGATAGGTATACAATTTGTGAGACCTCTAAAGGATACTACGTCCTGTAAGTTTCATCTTCCTGTGAAAGTTCCTGTGGCACTGAGGGCGTTGCAAAGTTGCAACTTCTGAGGACCGTGCAGAGGTTCATTTATGACGTCATAGGTCAGTGACCTGACCTGACCTGAAAACGCAGTTGGTGTCAAAAGATCCAGCTTGAATAAAATATTAGGTATGCCAAGTTTCAGCTGTTTTCCCTCAGCGTGTTTTGAGCTGTCGCGAAAAAACCTATGAGGCGGCATCCGCCCCACCCTTCTCGGCCGGCGAGGGTTAATGTACTAGTTTATGTACATGTATGCGTAGATATAGTATCATCTCAGCTAAAATATATCACTAATTCATGTTCGATACATTCTAGTGTTAACATAAATATTCACTCATTATATTTTCAATTTATTTCACTTTTGTGCATGACGAATATTTTCTTTTCAAAAACTAGGTGCTATCTCGAAAATGGAAATTTTTCAGATTTCGGGGACCACATCATCGGATTCCTCCCAAAATTTTGGTTCAGAAAACACCAAAATTGGAGATAGGTATTTTCAAAAGTTATTTATCGTCTGTTGGAGCAATGTGTAGTGTGGGTGCCTACCTACATGCCAACTTTTACCAACTTTTAGCGCAATCGGCCCCGTAGGTACCGTCTACCGAGATATTGCAACTATTACAAAAGTGACACCTCTTCGTTTTGCACGTGGCACGTGCATAAGGGGTCACCCACATGCATCGGGAATAGTCCAATACCTGGTAGAAGGAATGAAGCTACCCTACAAAAATTACCGCATGTAAATCGTTGCTGAGATATAAGCGTCGCAAAATCGTGACCACGGCCGGCCGGCCGCTCATCCTCAGAAATTTCCGTTAATCTAAGGAAAGACTACGCTCGCTTCGCTCGCTCCGTAACAACTCTGTGCGGGACGAATGGTGTCGTGTTCAACCCGTCCAAGCTCATTTTCGGGGCAGACACTGTCGACTTCGCGGGCTTTACGGTCACCCCAAGCGGGCGCGGCTACAGGCCGACTGCGCAGCTGCTGAGTGCCATCCGAGACTTCCCGACACCGACCGATATCACCGGGGTCCGCAGCTGGTTCGGGCTAGTGAACCAGGTCTCATACGCCTTCGCACAGTCAAAAGTAATGGCGCCATTCAGGGAGCTCCTAAGAACGAAAGAAGGCAACAAGTTCTACTGGGACGACACCCTGGACCTGTTGTTCAACCAGTCGAAAAATGTCATCACACAACCTGTGGAAGACGGAGTCAGGACATTCGAAATGAACTGTCCAACTTGCCTCTCCACTGACTGGAGCAAAACGGGCATCGGGTTCGTCCTGCAACAGAAGCACTGCAGCTGTAGCCTAAAGGATGCCCCTCACTGCGGACCCGGACATTGGAAGCTGATCTTTGCTGGGAGCCGCTTTACCACTGAGGCGGAGGCTCGCTATGCCCCAGTCGAAGGAGAAGCCCTAGCGCTGGTTTACGGTCTCCAACAAGCCCGGATGTTTGTGCTGGGATGCCCAGATCTGATCGTTGTTGTAGACCATAAGCCGTTGATGAAGCTCTTCTCTGACCAAACACTTGAAAGATAAAAAAATCCCCGTCTGTTCTACCTGAAAGAGAAGTCTCTGGATGTTCCGGTTCAGGATAAAGTACGTTCCGGGCAAACTGAACTCTGGCCCTGACGCTACATCCAGGTATCCAACGTCAGGTGGAAGGGACGCGCTGCTGGCAGCTCTATGCGTCACTCCCACAAGTGAAGAAGCCGAAGCCGCTTCCGGAATACACCAATCAATGGTGGCCGGCGCTCGAGTCGCGGCGTCTTCAGTACCGTCGGATGACTTCCGCGCTATCTCGTGGGAGATATTGAAAGCGCAATACGCCGCCGATCACGCCACGCCTCTGACTACGCCTCTGCCTGCCAGCTCCTCAACCTCGAGACGCTGAGTGAGCGTCGCGAATCGCGATGCTGCTCTCTGCAAGCTGGCGGCCGACGTACTCGCCAACCCCGCCCACCCACTGTACCCGGGCGAGCAGCTGGCAAATGTGAGGCGCCCTCTGCGCCGGCAGCGAAAGTTTATTTATTTATTTATTTGTTTATTTATTTATTTATTTATTTATTTATTTATTTTACATCGTGAGCAATTCCGTCAAAACAAGCGGCTATTACATGCTCGTGTCAGCATATAGCAATGGACTGGGAAAACGAGACTACATAACGCACATACTTGACACATGCTAACAGAACAGGAACAACACTACATCATCGCAGAATGCAGCATCACATTCCATGGTTGACATGCTGGGGCTCACGCTGGTGTTCTATCAAGAACTTCCTGAGCGGGGGCTTAAAGACAGCCGGAGTTGACTCTCGCAATGTCTGGGGCAGCTCGTTATAGTCAGATACCGCCGAGTAGAGAAAGCGGCGCCTCCCGAACTCCGACTCAGGGGTGTCGTTTTCCAAAAATGATTGGTAGGGCCCAAAGGCGGCGGCCGGCCATATGTGACGGGGCTTAAAAGGTAGGGTACCCCCATATCTGCCTTTCTCATCGGATTTCGGCCACTTATTTTTTCGCCCTGGTCATTGACAAAACAAACCAAAATCTAAAAAAAAAACATTTTGGAAGTCTAGGTCCTCACCGAGCTCCATGCACAAAACGTGCAGTTAAATAGGCAGTTATGATACTGTCGGAGGAATGCACGCCATTCTTAAAGAGGCCCACGCCGACTTAAAAGCACGGCTGTGCAGAAAGGGGCCAGGAACGGTTTTGATGGCCCAAGCCGAAGAAAAAGACGGCTGCGGGGCCAGAAACGGCTTTGAAGGCCCACGCCAATTGCAGGGTTCGACAACTAACGAGGTCTCGAAACACCACGATAGTTAGAAAAACCTGCTTGCCAAAATAAAAGGATGACAGTACGAGCCGGCATTCCGAAAGTTACATGCCCGACCATGATGAAGCAGAGAGATACATCATCGACTTATTAGACCAAAAAGTTCATTTATTCAAATAACCACCGCTAAGGCCGCGTTCCCACTACGACCGTTCAACATCGTAAGTTGCAACAACGGGAGGAAATGGACGAGATCGTTGATCTAGAGACTTTTCTAAAAAAGTTGAACACTTCCCTAGATCTGGTATACGGGGCAAGATGGGGAAACATCGTGAGACATCGGCAAACGGCTTGGACAAAGCCAGTTGAGAGGAGCGATGATGAAGGAGGGATCGGCACAGTAAGCTATTGTACAAAAAAAATCAGAATATAAGTATTTGACGTGGTAAAAGATCCCATGCAACTGAATTAATGATAAAATTAGCCCGGACTGTCATAACCGGGAACGCGTGCTCTCACCACGCGGAGTCCAACGCTCTAACCAACTGAGCTACGGGACCGGCGAGATGCATGTCCCAGCATCCAAATCGACCCTCCACCAGTATTTGAAGACTATCTTGAAGCTGAAGCTGCTCAGCTTCAGGATGCAGACTTGGCCTACCGTGGTCCAGAAGTGCAGGCAGCTGGATTTCGCGAAGACCCACAAAAACTGGACCATTCAGGACTGGAGATGCGTCCTTTTCAGTGACAAGGTGCCCTTTGTGGTCTCTAAGCCCCTAACTGCCAGAACGATCGAAATGTGGGCCAACGGCAGCTCTGAGGAGTCCGCTGTCGTCTGTCGAGAGTCGAGACGGTGAAACGTCTGCTGAAGAATATCATTTGGAGCATGATGAGCTACAGAGGCGCTCTGAGCTTCACGAGGTGCCTCGGGGACAGACCGTGACTGCGTATTACTATGTCAACGAGGTGCTGAAGAAGACTGATGCCACAAAGATGCTGAGGGAAAAGGTAAATGGTTCAAAAACCAGACTCCAAAGTCTCGGCTGGGGGGATCCAGAGCGTCGTAAGCCTCGTCGTAGCTGCGACGTGTCGCAAGTTGTGTAGTAAGTCGTTTTTGAACGGATCAATCGATGAGTAGCGTTACTTAAGTAGTAAAGTCTATCGCAAATAGCCTGATTTGCGACACAACTTACGAATTTGAAATAGCAGTCGTAAGTTGTGTCGCAAGTTGACCTTGCCTTGAGGAAGAGGTCACAGGTCACAGGTCATTCGGGTCATGGTCACGAAATTTACATGGTAGGTGTAAAATTGTTTAAACTTTAGATCCTAAAAATTTGGCTGCAATCCGTTGACGCTAACGCGAGTTATAGAGCTTGAACTGACGGGTCGTCTATGAGGCCTCAATCCGTGCCAGCGGGAGTGTTGAAAATGGTGCATAATATGTTATATTCACATTTATTGGGTATTCGGGGATATGAAGTAGCCTAACACCATTCCAGCAACTACTGGCGAATCCAGAAAGGCGGTCTTGGACGTTGCAAGGGGCATCCCCCAAAATATTCTCCCAATTCCAAAAACGACGTGTCCCAGCTGACCTCGATGACCTCCAATGAGCTCTGTGATGACCCCAAGTTGACCTTTTTTGACCTGACCTGTCCCAGATGACCTCCGTGACATCCTTTTGAGCTCTCTGATGACTCCAAGCTGACCTCTGTGACCTGACGTGTCCCAGATGACCCCATGACCTCCAATAGAGCTGTGATGACCCCAACATGACCTTTATGACCTGACGTGTCCCAGATGACCTCCGTGACCTGCAATTGAGCTCTCTGATGACTCTAAGCTGACCTCTGTGACCTAAAGTGTCCCAGATGACCTCCATTTGAGCTCATGTGATGACCCCAACTTGACCTCTGTGACCTGGCGTGTCCCATATGACCTCTGTAACCTCTAAGTGACCTCTATGATGACCCCAAGCTAACCTCTGTGACCTGACGTGTCCCAGATGACCCTCATGACCTCCAATAGAGCTCTGTGATGACCCCAAGTTGACCTCTGTTACCTGACGTGTCCCAGATGACCTCCGTGACCTCCAATTGAGCTCTCTAATGACTCTAAGCTGACCTCTGTGACCTGACGTGTCCCAGATGACCTCCAATTGAGCTCTCTGATGACCTTTAGTTGACCTCTGTGACCTGACGTGTCCCATGTGACCTCTGTGACCTCTAAGTGACCTCTCTGATGGCACCCAGCTGACCTCTGTGACCTGACGTGTCCCAGATGGCCCCAATGATCTTCAATTGAGCTCTGTGATGACCCCAAGTTGACCTCTGTGACTTGATGTGTCCCAGATGACCTCCGTGACCTCCAATTGAGCTCTGTGATGACCCTAGGTTGACCTCTGTGACCTGACGTGCCCCCAAGATGCCCTCTGTGACCTGACGTGTCTCAGATTACCTCCGTGGTCTCCAATTGAGCTCTGTGATGACCCCAAGTTGACCTCTGTGACCTGACGTGTCCCAGATGACCTCTGTAACCTCCAATTGTGACCTCCATCTACAAATTTCTTACCTCTCTGTGACCTCAAACTCTCGGAACTCATTTCTTCTAAAGCATCGATTCTAGATGCCCTATAGCAACGAATCTCCTGTGATCGATCCCAAATTTTATGGCAAATCACGTGAGCGTTAGCAACCACAAGTCACCCAGTTAATAGAAAGCTTCAGAATCAGAGAACATGCTTGACCTTGCTGTCTCATAAGCTCGCAAACCAGAAAGGCGAATGTTCCCTTATGCGTGATAGAGTTTTCGACTTTACTGACGTTTACTACGGGATCAGCTGATCGTGTAGCCTTTTAAATTCTCCAGTAAAGCGGGTATTTAAACCTCGTCGCAGCTACGTTCTGTCGTATCCTCCGACAAACCCCTCTTTCCTCAACATCCCTCCTTTTCCGCTACGACACAACTTGCGACGGCATATGTGTCGTAACTTGCGACGTGTCGTAGATGGACTTGCGACGCCCTGGATCCCCCCGGCATCAAACTTTTGTCGGACATGTCCAGGGCCATTTTCCAGCAAGAAAGGGCTCCAGCTTATCACGCCAGGAATACCCAGGACTGGTGCCGAGCGAGGCTCCCAGGCCTCTGGGAGAAGGGAACATGGTCTGTCAACAGTCTGGACCTGTCCCCGATCCAAATTATCTGGACGATCGTCAGAAAAGAGCTCAGCAAGCTTCCACGGGCTAGCTCAGAGAAGAGGCTGTTTCAGAAGATATAAGCGGCATGGGGTTGTTTCAAAGGAGAGACTCTTGACAACCTGAAACGTGATACGCTAGAGTGCAATAGGCCGTGTATGCAACTGAATGGGGGACTATGATAACATATAAGCCGTGAGATAAATTCGAGCACTTTATAAGTTATTGAAGATAGAACAACCGCGCATCAATTTCGGGACACCCTGTAGAGCAATATTGGGGTCACCAGAGGTCATCAAAGGTCAAAGTTTGCCAATGGTCATTATATTTTTCAGAAAACATGCCGTTATCTCAGGAACTATGGTAGCTAGAAAAACGCATGGTAAAGAAATCGATAGCTTTTGAACTCTTCTTTTCATAAGGTCATTATCAATATTGACCTCAGGTCAACGGTTTAGCCTCCAGAGGGCAAAAACTCCAAAAATAGCTGTTTTTACGAAAAGTGTTTTTCGACAATAACTTTCGACTTAAAAAAGCCACGACATTTATATTGCCAGAATCGTGTTCCTCTCGCCGAGACGCGTCGAATGAACTATAATTTGACCTTGAAAGGTCAACTTGAAAATTTGACCTCAGGTCAAGGTCATGACCTGACCGGAAAAGGTTATGTTGCATATCAATCGATGCGTCTCAACAAGAAAAACACAATTAGATCATCCCCAGCGTTCTATCTCTTTCCAATCGCGAGTTATTGGCAAAAATCTGTTTGTAGCCTCAAATGACCTCGGATGACCTTTCTAGAGGCTATCAGCAAAAATGACACCTTAGTCATCACGGGTGGCACCTTGGGTCACGGGTGATTCTGAAATATTTGGACCGTTCCTATGCGTACACACGGATCTAGAGGCATTTTCATTTTTCTCCATTGACTTGTAATGGAAAGGTCACGCCACTTACCTGACCTTAGGTCACGGATATAAAAAAATCCGAGATATACAAATGGTAGGCGCCCATAACATCATGCAATCCACCAAGTTTAAAACCTTTCTGACAAACACTGCAGGCTGGACATGATTGCAAACTTTTTTAGGCTTGGTCAGTTAAACTTGACCTGGTGACCTGACCTGACATGACCTGAGGTCAAAAATTTCACACATTGTCCAAAATTGATGTACCAAAAGCTACCCCAAGCGGCGTGGCGCTACGCGCCGCGGTTTTTTAGTCACACGTAAAAAAACGCGACAGGGTGGTAACATATGCCCCCCCCCCCCCCCCACTGGGGCGAAGGTTAACGATTTGGAAAATTGTTTCGTCATTCGTTTATATCCCTTCGTCATTAACCAAAACACCAACATAAAGCTGCATAAAGCTTATGACCGCGTTTTTGCAGTGCAGTGCGAGGCATAGGTGGCGAAACTCGTAGGTCATTTGTCCACATAAAAATCGGTAGATGTTCATGAGCGCTATAGGTTCAATGTATGTACATGGACGCAGCTGACATGTTATCGGCTGATTGAACAGTGAACAGGCAACAGAGCGTTTGTAAGTCAGCCCCGCCACAACACCAAGGTGTTGGGCGGTGGGCCGGCCGGGCCCGGCTCGCCATCTGTCAGCCGTTCCCCGCGAGTCCGACCGGGGCGCGGCCGCTCGAGGCGTTGTCCCGTGACAGCGCTCGGACAGTGACGCGATGATGACGGCCGGCTTCGTAGTTTGCACCGAGGCGCCTAGGAGTCTGACGCTCGACCGTCTTCATACCTACTCGAAATTGCGCCGGTAGTCTCCTCGTAGCTATCGCATACTGCCTTTTTCGGAATCCAATGGTTGATTAGTTAATTGGTCAGAGGCCAATTAATGCAAATTGCGCTGGAACACGTCGCAAGCCTCGTCCATGAATGTGTGATAAACGTTAAAGGTAGTGTGCCAGCTTTCTTGGACCGTATGGAGTTAATGGCCCAGATAAGAAGAACCGGATTTTTAGAACTTATCCATACCTTCAAAACTCATGGAAACGTCTTAAATTCTTCAAATTTTGAGTACCCCAGTGCGAAATTCGCCCCGACGGGTTGTCGGTCGTACCCCAGCCACATTTCACACCACTATGAACAATAAATGCACACACTGAAATCGCTATTACCGATATGCTCATCCAATCAAGTTTCGATAAACCCGTTCATCATCATCTCCTGCGGTTTCGAACACGCCTGTTAGGTGGCTTCTGATGCTCGTCGAGGTCGGAATTTCCAAATACGCGTGGTGCGTCGGGCCGCGCGCTCTGACTTCGGCCAAGAAAAATGCGTCAGCTGATCATTGTCATTTCTGCCACTTGCGTGTGGTGAAATGGGGTCATAACTTATAAGACGGCTTTTTCATATCAATTATTTTACATAAAATCATATTTCAAACCATAAATAATGTTCGACAGCCAAATAAAAGAAACAATACCAATACGGGCTTACAGTTTAAGGCTCGACATTGTGTTGTCTACGATTAGACAGCTGATAACTCATTCCCGTACGTCGTATGGTCGTAACACTATAATGACCTTTGCTTATTGTCACAAGTGCGCCGCATTCGCGATTGTTGCCCGACGCCTGTTTGCAGGTGAGCCCGTGCTACAGTTGTTATACATATCTAAAAACCGAAAAACTTTTAGGCGAAAAAGGCACTATTCCAGGCCCATTTTTGATTTTTTTTTGCGATATTAGGTAAAAACAGAAGCTTCTTATCCTAGGACAAATAAAATGGGAAATCTTTCAAAGGTGGCACACTACCTTTAAACATTTAATATGACTAGATAAGCACTACATCATTGACATTTTGATCATTGACGAAAGTTTTAACCCTCGCCGGACCTATTGGTTTTCTACATACGCGCCGGCCGAGGGGGGGGGGGGGCGGGTACGACCCCCCCTCGCCGTTTCGCCCCTGGTGGAGCTAGCGCGTCGCGGAAAAAACGAGCGTGTGCGCCGTTACGAGACGCAGAGATTAGTACCCGATTTTAAGGTCCTAGGTCAACCGGTGACCTCTGAGGTCAGGTCAAGTGCCCCAAGGTACGGTTCAGTTTTTGGTGAATAACTTCGCAAAAAACGGCCGCAGAGCGCCGATTTTGGCAGCATCGTGTTCGTCTCGCTCAGGCGCGTCGAATGATATACTTTTTGTCCGGGTCAGGTCAATTTGGGGTGTTGACCTCAGGTCAAGGTCAGGTCAGCACCCCCAGGTCACGAGGTTGGTCGAAATGGGTCATGTCGCATATCATTCGATTCGGCAGGTCTTCCTGAGTCCATTGGTGGCTTTCCCGACTCGCTAGCTCAATTTGATCAAGAGTTATTGACGAAAAACTAATATGACCTTGATGACGTCATAAATGACGTCACGCAAGGTCAACATTGCAAAAGTGACGCATCTAACCTTGCAAGGAGTGCATCAAATCACGATTCTGTGTGCTTGAGATAGTTGGAGATCGTTCCCGGCGCCAGAATAACAGTTTGAATTTTTCCCCATTGACTTATAATGGTGAGGTCACGAAAATGACCTGACCTCATATGACCTTAAGGAAAAATCCGAGATATACAAGTTGTGGGACTCATAATGGATACTAGATCCTGCAAGTTTCATTTCCCTGTGACATCTCCTCTGGCAGTGAGGGCGTTGCGAAGTTGCGACATCTGAAGACCGTGCAGAGGTTCACTTATGACGTCATAGGTCAGTGACCTGACCTGACCCAAAAATGCGGTTGGTGTCAAAAGATCCGGCTTGGATCAAAGGTCAGGTATGCCAAGTTTCAGCTCTCTATCGCCAGCGTGTTCGGAGCTATCGCGAAAAAACCCTATGGGGGGGGGGGCGGCACCCGCCCCCCCCTCGGCCGGCGAGGGTTAAATCAACAGTCATTGTTTACGCACAGTAACGATGAATTTTGCACATCGAGTAGCCATTTATTGAAATGTCAAAGCATTATCACAATCTGACGGAGTGTTTTGCCTGTGACGAACATTGTGCTCAATGACAAAGAGTTATGCAGAATGGTTAAATGGAGTCCAGCCTGTTTTGCCGACCGTCAAACAGCGATGCACATCGCCGATGGGTTATTCTGAAATCTGAGTGACGCTTGTCCAAACTGATGCCGAAATGGTTATGACGGCGCCATCGAACAACGCAAAAAGGTGTACTACGAATACCCGGCAGGACCCCTACTGGTTGACCTGACCTGACCTGACCCGACCTGACCTAAATGCATAAAGACATCATCTGTGATCAAAACTAACATTATAACTATTCGTGATCAGCACCCCGAAAAACCGTATAGCAGCCACACTTACGACGTCCTAACAGGTCCCGATTAGCATCATAAGGATTCAGATGGATAAGGATGCAGATGGAGTACGGATGAATTTACCGGCCGTGCTGTAGGCAAATTTTATTTACATAAGGTTCTGAGCGTGATTGGGAGCGACTGGGACCAAACTGGGACGACCAGCATCCAACAGGTCTTTCTTCTTTATTATTCAAAAATTGCTTAAGCAACGATTTTTGAATACGTAAGCAAGGTCTGAATCAACTGAGTGATGTCGATTTTAATTGTAAAATGACGAGATTGAATGTCTCCTGTTCAAATCCATGTCTTAAACGACTAAATGTAAGGGACGCCGGTGAAAACAGGGCGCCGGAGGGCATATTATTCACGTGACATTTGGAGCTTCTCCCCCTCCGTGGGCCTTCTACATACAACACGGCACGTGTGAATTTCACGAACCTTGATCAAATCGCCCCAGGCGCCCTGTTTTCACCGTCGTCCAATGTAAGGCCTTGTCGAAATTGAATGCCCCTTGCCGAAATGTTTACCGGGGTTAGTTAGTTAGTTAGTTTATTGACACTTGATAAAAGTTACATGAGCAAGTAAATGCGTATCAGGAACGGATTTTCCTATTCGCTCACCATTGTAGTCCGTTTGTAACAGGCACGTACCCAGGATTTCGCCCAGGAGGGGGCCACCTGCTTTCGAAGGGGCCCCCTAGGTCACCCGGGGGCCCCCGGGAGTCATGCAGAACCTTTCGATGGTGGGGGGGGGGGGGGCATAGTGGGTCCGGTCTCTCCTGCAGACGTAGGTGAGAAAACGCCACGTGTGTGGGAAAACGCAATTCAGTTCTTTACAACCTAATGAAGCATACATTTCGTACCCGCAATCCTCGCTTCGCACCAACCGCCGGCCCAAATCCCTATCTTCCAGCCAACTATCGGCTGTGTATGTACCGCGTGTACCGCGTGCACGACTTTCTGCTGCGCCGCGTTATGATTGTGCCAAAATAGTCCATTAAAACGCTGCAGTATTATGATTATCATTATATGTTTCACAAGGAATCGAGCGCAATTGTACTTTTAGCCAGAAAATAAATGCTTGGGTAATTCTGGGACATCCTGTATTAACCCTCGCCCATGTAGGGGGGGGGGATGGTGCAACCCCCCTCCTGAGGGTTTTCTAAGCTACACGCCGAACCGTTTCAGATAGCCTGCTCAAATTTTCAGTACCCTCTGGGGCATCCTTTGCGCAACTTTTGGTATTTTTTGTCAAGGTCATGTCAGGTCACGGAGTTATGACGTCATAAAGGGAACAACCTCCGGCCAGATTTGCGCTAAATTGGAGATTGCTTCACATTGGTATAAATGCCGACTGACCTGACACACTGATGGATTGTTTTAGAATCACAACTGGCTGATTTGACATTGGCACGCACAATGTCCGTCGACATTTTGAAGGTTACTAAAGGTCAAGGTAAGGTCAGTGACTTCGGTTGACCTGTAATGACTTCTTGCACTTGTATGCCTTTTCGGGGTATTTTGATGCCCTGAATTCGAATTTGCTATCCATTTCAGGCATCGTCGGTTGTTTCTTGTAGTTCATTTTGGGTCGGGGTCAGGTCAGTGACGTCACACGCCTGACGTGACCCAATGCACAAATGACCTTGCAGACTTCCGATGCTCCCAACGCATCATTTTTAGAGTTATGACATCGAAATACACACCAAACGATAGAGAATTGATCAAGGATCACGATAGTGAAGGTTTCAAGTCGATATATCTCTTACCGTTTTGCCGCAATCGGCGCGGAAATCTGAAAAAGTTAGATTTTTTCCGAAAATTTGACCTTTGATCGGTCATAAGTAGGTCAAATGTTGACTTAGGACCAAAAAATATACCACCAATCGCGAGATCTCGTTGAGAGCAATCCGTTGGTCTTTTCCGCTAATCTCTACGACGCTCCGTTTTCAAACGCCAGAAGGGGTCGCACCAACCCTCCCCCCTGCATGGGCGAAGGTGGCAAAACACCGTTTACGGGCGAGGGTTAATTGGAGGAATAGGACTTAGCAGGAAATGCGATTGCAAATCGACCCACATCCCTGTGTTAGCCAATGACGCCTTTGGGGCCAAGGTTAGGGGATATTCAGTTTAGCCTTTTTGTTTTTCTGTGATATCTCCGGCACCGTGAAAGATATTGGCTCCTTCATATAAGTGCCTACTCCAGTCTCTACCTATATCCAGTAGCCAGTAGCCACTCAGATGATTTGGGATCAATCAGGCGATAAGCGTTCTTTCAGACGACCAGGGGCCCCAGGCGACCAGGGGAGCCCGGACGACCAAGCCCCCTAGGCGACCAGGGGGCCCGGGAGACCAGGGGCCCCTCAGTCGACCAGGGGTTCCCAGGCGACCAGGTCCCCCAGATGACTAGGGGCCCCAGGCGACCAGGGCGACCAAGGGCCAATGCGATCAGGCCCCAAAAGCGATCAGGGGCCCCCCAGGCGACCAGGGGGCCCCATGCGACCAGGCCCCCGGCTACCAGGGGCCCCCAGGCGACCAGGGGCCCTCTAGGTGACCTGCAGCCCTCAGGCGATCAGGGGCCCCAGGCGACAAGGGGCCCAAGGCGACCAGGGTCCCCCAGGCGACTAGGGGCGACCGGGGGCCCCAGGCAACCAAGGGCCCCCATGCGACCAGGCCCCCCGGCTACCAGGGGCCCCCTGGGCGACTAGGGACCCCCAGGCGATCAGGGGCCTCATGCGACCAGAGACCCCCCATGCGACTAGGGCCCCCTAGGCGACTAGGGGCTCCCAGTCGATCAGGGGCCTCATGCGACCAGAGGCCCCCCCATGCGACCAGGGCCCCCTAGGCGACTAGGGGCCACAGGCTATCAGGGGCCCCCATGAGACCAGGTCCCCGGCTACCAGGGGCCCCCTAGGCGACTAGGGGCCGGCCCAGTCGATCAGGAGCCTTATGCTACCAGAGGCGGCCCCCATGCGACCAGGGCCCCCTAGGCGACTAGGCATAGGCGCGGGAGCCGGGGGGGGGCAGTGGGGGCAGCTTGCCCCCCCCCAACTCTGGGGCCGTGGGGGCGGTGCCCCCACAGCTTTGAGACGGAATACCACACTTTTTTGCAAATGTTTTCTTTTTTTGTTGAAAAAGCCGAGGGGTGAAAAATAAGTGGCCTAAAACCGGTGAGAAAGCTAGATTTGGGGGTACCCTAGGTTGATCTCTATTATGGTGTGCCCCCCAGTCGGAAAGTAGTTCCCGCGCCCCTGCGACTAGGGGCCACATGCTATCAGGGGCCCCCATGAGACCAGGCCCCCGGCTACCAGGGGCCCCCTAGGCGACCAGGGGCCCAGGAAACTGGGGGCCCTTGGATGACTGCAGGGGCCCCTCGGGTAACCAGGGCACATACATGAAACTTTAATATCAATTTTTCTTCCGGGTAAAAGACGTTTTATCCAGTGTTTAAAGAAAAATATCCTGGGGCCTGAGGGGCCCCCTGAGCGCCGAAAGCGCTCAGGGGGGGGGCATGGCCCCCGTGCCCCCCCCCCCCCTTGGGTACGTCACTGGTTTGTAATGCTTTGTAACTCTGCTCATGTAACCCCGAGCGGCGAGCGTTGACTGATATCGATGGGGTGTGCCCGATGTCAAAGAAGAGCCCATATGACGAAATGATATGCCCCTATTCGAAGCAAATGCAAGATCGCTAAAGTTGAAAGCAGTTCGCCGAAATTGAATGAAAAAATGTTTTTTTGAGGTGCAAAAAGGTATAATTAGTACAAAAATATGAATTTTGGTAAACAAGAAATTATATGTAGAAAACATTTCACTTCACGGCAACGCTGCATACTTGATCAAACTTTGATATTGTTTACGACTGGTGTTTGGCTATGTCAGCTGGGGAGGATCCCCTGCTAAAGGCAGGACTTCACTTCGATGACCTCCATAAGTTACGTATCCTAGATCCTGAGATAGCTCAGCAGACTACACAGCTTAAAGATGAATGTGGGGAGTTCATGGAAAGTGAGTATGAACCCGTTTCCAACTATTGTCGTCTGTCGCATGTGCGCAGTATTTGTCAGAATTTCCGCTTTCTGCTAGAATCTCATGCTTGGAAGCTCATATTTTCTTTCAGGTCCTGGAATTCAAGGCTTGGAGTTTTTTATGTGGGCGAGGATGGATGACATGATTATGATTAATATAAGGAGGCTTGAAATGATCTCACACGTGTCAAAGTATTTTTATTTTAGGCAAAATAAATATCTAAAGCAGTAAAACAAGCTTTCAGCATTACGCCATTATCAAGTTTCAGGTTAAGTACGTAGTTTAATGGCATTATGCCATTAAACATGCGTGAGCTCATTTCAAGCCTCCTTATATTGGAGTTTTTTATGAAGTAATGCGAACAAAACTTTGTGGTACCTTAATCTGTAGATTTGTTTAGTCAAGCAGCGCCAGCTTTTACCCTCCATTGGCAAATCCCACCTCACAATATCATTTTCCCTACTGTCCAGTCCTTACTCCTGCTTGTCCTCCCTGCTTATGGTTTGTTTGTTATTCTTTTCGAAAGGACTCTGGCTCCAAGTATGTTTTTCAAAGAAGCATGTGTTCTAGTGGGCAAAAACAACCTGAGAAAATCGAATGTCAATTAATTTAAACATTTGATTTCTTCCCGATAATTTCCATGCGTGCGTTTTGGGATTTATATTAGAACAGTGGTGACATCATGCTGTCAAACTTGTATTGCAATGTAATGTATAAATACCTGTATTAGGAGAGCAGATGTCACACAAATATTTTCCAGCAAGGAGAGGCGCTATACCCGTAGGTGCTACTTTCTAACAAAACCTAAACAATCCTAACGTAACCTGACCTAACCTAACCTACAACCTACAAACCTACAAACCTACCCTACAACCCAGAAACCTACAGTGCCTCTGCTCAGTTGGAAAACCTTCGTGTGACGTCTGCTCTACTAATGTCTAAATATTATGGACGGAACCGCTTACTCGATTATAACCTCAGCAACAGTGAAAAACAGTTTTCCCCAATATCAAATTCTTATCTGTATTCAATGTAAACGCGTTTCGATTATTTCTTTATCAATACATTGATACAATACAGATAATGTCAATGTATTGATAAAGAAATAATCGAAACGCATTTACATTGAATACAGATAAGAATTTGATATTGTTTTTCATTAAAGTAAACATTTGTCAAAATGAACAATATACAGTTTTCCCCAAGTTTGTCGACACTTTGTTCCATTGAACGGACATTGGGCGCCTGCTGCCACCAGTGAGGTCATCATAATATGTTAATTTTTCAAGACACAATTTCAAGACTGACATCTCCATGGAAACCCAATTTGACTTGTGTAATAGCAGTGTGCTGCATCATCAGTGAAATACCACCATGGTTGCATTCACGTTGTGTGTGTGCCCATGTGTGGTACCTATAATAGCTGGTACCTATAGTAATATCAAGGGGTTTAATGGGTTACTATTTTCGTGTCTTTGTAAATTTATGCGACATCTAAGCATCATATACTGTATGTACAGTCATCAGCTGATCATTCACTTTGCTCTTAGTAATGGATTTCCTGGGCTGGCTGGAATTTTATTTGCTTCCTAATCCTATGTTACCTCACATAGCTACATATATAATATGTACTCATATCAGCTACCTGTATTGAATATGTAGTAACTTGATTTTTCATGCATGCTATTTCCCACTGGCCTCTATCAAGTAACCACACTCCTATGATAAGTTATGATGCCACAGGGTTCAGACCATCTACCTGTAGCTCTCTCTATATTCAGATCTATATTCCACTTATTGTATTCAGATTTGTGGAACTTCACAAAACTTATCACATTATATGTGATGTGTGGTATCATATGGACACCAGCTGTGACATCACTTGGTCTCCCTGCTGGATATCTTCATTTCATGATCATAATCTCTATGATTCAATAATGTGAGATTTAATTCTCACGCTGGCTCTGGTGAATGGCTGTGAAAGTGGCTGACCCTAATTATCATTCTCACATCTTGATGCATCATTAGGTGCCTGTGAGTGGAGTGCAAAGACTGTGTGGTGCATCTTTTGCATTTGCATGGTGTACCTCCTTGGTGCCTCTAAATGAAGCAAAGTGATTGGTGGTATGAATGATGAGCCAGTGCTTTGGCACCAGGACCAGCAATGGATTCCTTTTTAAGTTTTGCATGGATGGATGGATGAGCACCTCTGGTGCCTAGCCTTCATGGCTGTTTTATCAAGTTTTAATCTGAATGGAGTGTCTGAGCACTGCAGTGAACTGAGGAATGAATGAACACTGCAGTGCCTGGCTTGGCAGATAAGTCATTTTATCCTTTTAATCAGTGTGGGATATGGATGAGCGCTTGCGCCCAGGCCAGGCAGAATGGTCTTTTTATGTATGAGTGCTGTGATGAAGAATGCATGTATGACTGTGCCAAATGCCTGTTACTGAGACCCTGCTGGCTGACGCAGGGTCTCGGTGGCCTACCTATAAATGGGCCAAACTGAGAGGATAAGATGAGTTGGCCGAAAAGCATACTTGTCATTCACCGGAGCTAAATTGCTTAGTATAACTCAAAATATGTGACTGAAATGTTGACCTCCTGCGTCTGACTGGGTTTTGTACGCGGCTGAACAGTGCTCTGTTCTTACCAAATGTAATTGTCAGAAAATGGAATGCATTTGGCATGCCACCTCATAAAGCACATACCTATGTTGATAAAAAATGGTGAAGTTGTAACTTCAAATCAAGATTTTCTCACATGATCCGTTTTAAGAGAGCTATTGGGTAGCAAATGATATTCATTGTCTACTGTCTAGTACACCCACTAATGCGTACAGCTTATTCCAACTGTATGCCTACTTGTGTACGCAAGTAACGACCATACTCCCAATCCTGCACTGTTTTGTATCAAATAATCCTATCGTCCAGCCAGCCCGGGTGTCCTGAAGTATATGGTGCTTTACATCAGTATCTTCATCTCACCATGATATGTTTCGGTATTGGCCTTTGCTCTCTCCCGGTGGGGCGGCCTGGCGAATCCTCGGGCTGCCGTCTGGGGGCCTGGACGCTATTGGGGGGGGGGGGGGGGCGGTTGGACGGGGGTTGCTGCCCCTTTTCAGCTGCTGCCCCATCGTCTCGCTGGTCGGGTATGATCCCTCTGCCTCCTTCGGTTGGTGGTGCGAGTTTTTCTGCCGGCCGCCGGCGCGGCTGCTGCTCTCGAATCGGGCTCCTTTCCTTTTCTGGGTGTGCTGGCCCTGCCCGTTCCGGGGCCCTCCGGACCCGCTTGTGGGCGGCGGCGCCCTCGTGGTGCTGGCGCGCTGCGGGGGTGCCCCCGACCGTGGGCGGCTCCTACGGGGCTGCTCGTCGGGTGCGGTTTGCGCGCCTGGGGATGGTGGCGTCTGGGTGGGGGTGGCCGCGGTGCCGCCGCTGACGCGTGGGCTGTTTTCCGGACCACTGCTGGGTGGTGCTTTGGCTGGCTCATCGGTGCGGCTGCCGCTAGGTGGCGAAATGACAGCTATACAGATGGCGGTAATGTAGTCTAAAGTAGCCGCATCCTTGCACTCTGCTTAGCACTCTCATAATCATTGAGTTCGAGCATTGGGCCCCCGCCCCTATGACCCATCCGGGCCAACCTGGGTACCGGTCCCACTTGAAAGGGACCGGTCGGCCGCCCGGGCGGGCGGGGCGCCGGCCTGTCGGGTCGGGTCGGCGCTCCCCTCGCCCGGGCGGTGGCTAGGGGGCACCCCCGGGAAAGATGTTTTTCCGGGGGTGCGGGCGGGGGCTCGCGGCCCGTCTGCACCCGATGAGCCTAACACTTGCATTCCTTTCTTAGAGTGTTATGCATATACTTTATGCACAATTTATAAGATGCTGATTTACATTGTGAATAATGTAATGAGCACGTACTTAGATCCCGAGATGTTGACATAGCATATTTCTGCTAGTACCTACCTATACTGATATTCATATTACCCACTCATCCCAAGCACAATCGATTGCTTGCTGAGTTTTTTTCTTTCTAGTTACATACTCTGTGGTATAACCCTAGTGTTGTATGCCACTGACTAGAATTAATGACAATGAACTACCATTGTTATATGACAAGGTATTTCATCCATTCCAAGATACTGATACTTATCTTGATCATGATGTTAGTAACGAATTCGAATCTATACGAACCAACTGTAAATATTACACTGTCACAACAAATAACAACACCTTTTCTCAAGACACTGAGAAACTTTCTATATTGCACCTCAATACTCGTTCTCTTTTAAGTGTTGAGAAATATGAAGCCCTGAATACCTTTCTGCATTCAACTGGTACACAATGGGACGTGATCTGTGTATCCGAAACATGGTTACACGATGATGTTGATAAATATCGCAACATACCTGGCTATACAGCATTCTTTCAAAATCGCACAGGTCGCACAGGTGGTGGCGTGGCTGTATATGTTCGTACAGCCAGTGTAGTTTCTACCATGCGTGTTCCCATTGACTGTCCAACTGGTACGGAAGCAGCCTAATTCTGCAGTGCTGTCTACCTTATTCTAAGGTAATTCTTGCACAGTTCTACAGACCCCCTGATACTTGTCTAGGCTCTTTTTTGTGAACAGCTGTCAACTATACTCGACTCCATGGATATCTCATCCAGCACAATGGTCGTCACTGGTGATTTCAATTTTGACCTTTGCACGCTGGACAATGATCATGATGCGGAGATATTCTTTAATATGATGTTGTCCTATGGCTTTCTTCCTCTTATATCCCTCCCAACCAGACAATGTGAAACAAGACTATCTCTGCTAGACAACATATATTGTAACAACACATCACTTGCTAACGACACTGGAGTAATTTACGATGACCTATCTGACCACTTCCCAATATATGTCACCCTAAAAACATATAAACCAAGAAATACGAGACCGAAGAAACAAATCACATCATTTAATTATAACAGAATCACTGACCTACGAATGCATCTACAATCTGATTTACTACATCTCACTGATGTAACTGATCCTAACTTAGTTTGTGAAAAAATAATTCGAGCCTACTCAGATGGAATACAAAAGTTCAGCGCAACTTTTGTGCCGTCGCGGAAAAATACGCCTATAAAACCCTGGATCACGCCTGGTATCTTGGCCTCGATAGGCAGAAAAAATGAATTGTTTGTGTCAAAAAACAGAGAGCCGGTGCTTGAAAATGCCAACAAGTATCGCAGATATCGCAATTTACTTGTGAAAATAATAAGAGAGGCAAAGAAAGCATATATTGAAGCTAAACTTAAAACATCGGACTCTAAGAACACGTGGAATATCATCAAAGAATTGTCCACGGGCTCCACCGAAAACATTAAATTGCCTAATGCGTTCAAAACCAACAGAGGCGTAGTGCAAGACACTAAAGACATAGTTGATAAGTTTAACACATTTTTCACGAACATTGGAAAGGAGCTGAAAAGTAAAATAAGAGATACTGAATGCAACCCAATTGATAACCTCCCTAACTTTGTGGGAACACCACTTCATCGATTCTCTGCCACGAACGAAGATGAAGTAAAGAAGATCGTAAACAATATGCGTAATGTGGGAAGTGGCCATGACAACATTAATACTAAGATATTTAAATTAACGTATGCATCAATACTTACTGAGATTGTACACTTCATGAATCTCTGCCTTGATCAAGGTGTGTTCCCCACTCTATTAAAAAGAGCTGTTGTAAAACCAATCTTTAAGTCTGGGGATAAACAGTTATTCAACAATTACCGACCAATTTCGCTACTCCCGGTTATCTCGAAATTATTAGAAAAAGTGATTTATGCTCGATTAAGTGAACATTTGACTCAAAATAACATCATTTGCGACAATCAATTTGGTTTTAGGCAAGGTATGAGTACCTACATGCCTATCGTAATTCTCCAAGAAAAAATTGTAAGTGCTCTTGAAAACAACCAAAGCACATGTGGAATCTACCTTGACCTCCGCAAGGCATTCGATACGGTGGATATCGAAATATTACTATGCAAACTGTATAAATATGGTGTATGCAATGAAGCGCATATGATGTTAAAATCATACCTAAATGAACGCACTCAATGTGTACAAATTGATGGTACTCAATCATCTATTCTTCCGATAAACATCGGAGTACCACAGGGATCTATTCTAGGTCCACTTCTTTTTATATTGTACATAAATGATTTTATCTCCATATGTGATGACCACATATCTGTACTTTTATATGCGGATGATACTGCCATTTTTATAGAAGGTGAAAATGAAAACGTACTTCAAGCCAGATTAAATATACTAATGCCTAAAGTTGCTGAATGGTTCGCTTCTAACCAGTTGTCCTTAAATTCTGATAAATCGTATTATCAGATATATGCTAATAAACGAACAGATTCTGAACTAGCAATTCAAATTGATGGTGCTGGAATTGCTCGTACTAATACCGTTAAATACCTTGGTGTATTTATTGATGAAAATCTAAAGTGGAAATCACATATAGCCAAACTTCAAACCATATTGTCAAGGAACATCGGAATCATGAATAGGCTGAAGTACCTCTTGAGCTCAAAACACCTTTTGTTGTTGTATCATTCTCTTTTCTTGAGTTATATTAACTACTGTTGCTTTATTTACACAAATACATATCCAACTAATCTGAGTGAATTAGAAAAACTTCAAAAACGAGCGGTAAGAATCATCGATGGACAGCCGAGACTGGCACATACTTCGCCAATATTTAGGAAACTCAAACTCCTTAAAGGTAGTGTGCCAGCTTTCTTGGACCGTATGGAGTTAATGGCCCAGATAAGGAGAACCGGATTTTTAGAACTTATCCATACCTTCAAAACTCATGGAAACGTCTTAAATTCTTCAAATTTTGAGTACCCCAGTGCGAAATTCGCCCCGACGGGTTGTCGGTCGTACCCCAACCACATTTCACACCACTATGAACAATAAATGCACACACTGAAATCGCTATTACCGATATGCTCATCCAATCAAGTTTCGATAAACCCGTTCATCATCAGCTCCTGCGGTTTCGAACACGCCTGTTAGGTGGCTTCTGATGCTCGTCGAGGTCGGAATTTCCAAATACGCGTGGTGCGTCGGGCCGCGCGCTCTGACTTCGGCCAAGAAAAATGCGTCAGCTGATCATTGTCATTTCTGCCACTTGCGTGTGGTGAAATGGGGTCATAACTTATAAGACGGCTTTTTCATATCAATTATTTTACATAAAATCATATTTCAAACCATAAATAATGTTCGACAGCCAAATAAAAGAAACAATACCAATACGGGCTTACAGTTTAAGGCTCGACATTGTGTTGTCTACGATTAGACAGCTGATAACTCATTCCCGTACGTCGTATGGTCGTAACACTATAATGACCTTTGCTTATTGTCACAAGTGCGCCGCATTCGCGATTGTTGCCCGACGCCTGTTTGCAGGTGAGCCCACTACAGTTGTTATACATATCTAAAAACCGAAAAACTTTTAGGCGAAAAAGGCACTATTCCAGGCCCATTTTTGATTTTTTTTTTGCGATATTAGGTAAAAACAGAAGCTTCTTATCCTAGGAAAAATAAAATGGGAAATCTTTCAAAGGTGGCACACTACCTTTAAACTTAGGGATCTTGGACAACAACAAATGCTATTACTACTGTTTAGAAAACTCAATGGAAGCCTGCCTACTGCTATTGCTGAGTTATTTGTAACCTCTGAATCTAGTAGAACAATTCGCTCCATTAAACATTTCCAAGAATCATTTACATGTAGAGTCTATAAAACACACACTTTATCATGGACTGGGCCTAGAGTTTGGAACAGAGTAATGGTGCCTTTATTTCCTAGACTATCTACGGTACCCAATTCGAAATTCATTATCAAAAAGCTCTCTAAAGCTTTCTTCCTAAGTCAGTATGATTGATTCACTTAACCCGCGCACCGACGGGGGTCTGCGCCAACTTAGTACCGACGGGGGGGGGGGGCGGATGACCGCCCCCCCTGAGATCTCGAGAACGAAGCAAGATAGCGACAAGCGGTAAACGGCATCGGATACGCACGGCCAAGATCTACAATTTTTACTAAGGTCATTTTCAGGTCAGGTCAAAGATGACGTCACAGGGGTCGAAAAAGTCAAAATGGCGGCGCTAGATATGGAGAGAGTTTTTCTCGAATAACTTTCGAATTAGTCAAGATAGGAACAAACTAAGGGCATCATCGTGATCCTCTCGTCAATCCGCATCGAATGATATATATGTTGACCTCGAAAGGTCAAGGTCAAAGGTTGACCTCAGGTCACGTGACCTCGAGGTCATCATGTATATCATTCGATGCGTCTTGACGAGCTGAACACAATGAGACCATCCACGCGTCTGTATCTTGTTCCTGTACGGAGTTATTGGCCAAAAACCTTTGGTGACCTTTGATGACGTCACATGACCTCACAGCTGCCCAACAGCAAAACAGACCTCAAGGTAGTGAAGGTTGATCGTATATGAAGTCATGTATGGTATATGGGGCCATTCCGACCCGTTTTAGTGGTAAAAACAGGGAGTTGATTTTTCCCCCATTGACTTATAATGGGGAGGTCGCGAAATTGACCTGACCTTAGGTCACCGATATCAAAATTCCGAGATATACAAATTGTAGCTACTAATGACCTTATAATATCCTGCGACTTTCAAAGGCCTCCGACATCTACTGTAGCTCTGGCACGGTGACAAAGTTGCAAAAAAGTGACTTGAGGTTGGGTCATTCAAAGTGACCTGGTGACCTGACCTTAAAAGGTAGGAGGTTCAAACTTGCACACCATGTGTAAAATTGATGAGGTTATAGTCATACCAAATTTCGCGGCGCTACGCGCCGCGGTTTTCCCGCTATTCGCGAAAAACCTCAGGGGGGGGGGGGGCGGATATCCGCCCCCCCCCGTCGGTGCGCGGGTTAATACAGTAGCTTTCACCAATATACGCTTCTAGCAAATAAATAGTACGCATGTTTTTTTATGCACATTATTTAGGGATTCATTTTCTCCAACAAAACGATTTGCCTAAAATAGACAGGTGTTGCGGACAGTGTACGGCAGATGTGGTCTGCTGTGGGGCCAGGCGGGCTCCGCCGGCCTGGCGGAGCCCTGAGTTGCCGAGCATTGGGCCCCCGCCCCTATGACCCATCCGGGCCAACCTGGGTACCGGTCCCACTTGAAAGGGACCGGTCGGCCGCCCGGGCGGGCGGGGTGCCGGCCTGTCGGGTCGGGTCGGCGCTCCCCTCGCCCGGGCGGTGGTTAGGGGGCACCCCCGGGAAAGATGATTTTCCGGGGGTGCGGGCGGGGGCCCGCAGCCCGTCTGGCCGTCAAACATTAAAACCACGTTTATTGTAGGGTAGTAGTTCTCTTGCCCGTCTTTCCTTCCCAACTGTATTCCTTCTCCGTTTTTTTTTTCTCTCGTTGATGTTACCTCTCATTTTCGTTATATTGCTTAACCCGCGCCCTGCTGGGGGGGGGTGTTTGAACACCCCCCCTTGTGGTTTTTCGCGAATATCTCAAAAACGGCGGCGCGAAGCGCCGCCGTTTTTGGTACACCTTATCATACATCAATTCTACACATGTTGTGAAAATTTCAGACCAAGGTCATTCAAGGTCAGGTCACCAGGTCACTTGAAGTGACCTCACCTCAAAAAAACTTTCAATGTCTGTCATAGCTACACCGAGTGACCGATCGCTTTGAAACTTTCAGCGATTGCTAAGAGCAATAGCATGTACAAAATGTATATCTCAGAATTTTGATATCGATGACCTAAGGTCAGGTCAATTTTGCGACCTCCCCATTATAAGTCAATGGGAGAAAATTGAAATGCGCCTCTTTTGGATGATTCACATTATAAACACTCCCAAACACCGAATTACAAGTGGTTTAGACACACTGAACTTGAAAATTGTGTCCGTGACCCTTGTTTATGCCCTGAGGTCATCTTAGGTCACGAATGGTATCTAACAGTTTTTCGCAAATAACTTTTGATAGAGGCATGCTAGAGCGATGGAAACGCCTTAGATGTGTTCAGCTTGCCGATACGGATCGACTGATATGCAACATGACCCTTTCCGGTCAGTTCATGACCTTGACCTGAGGTCAAATTTTCAAGTTGACCTTTCAAGGTCAAGTTATAGTTCATTCGATGCGTCTTGACGAGAGGAACACGATGCCGGTAAAAGTAAGCTCGTACAAGGCTTGGGTCAAAAGTTATTGCAGAAAAACTGTTTTCGAAAAAATCGGTTATTTTTGCAGTTTTTGCCCCCTGCAGGCAAAACCGTTGACGTTAGGTCAAATCTGAGGGAATTATTCAGAAAGGGCGTTAATAGGGCTATCGAATGCGCTTTTCCGCGGCGCTGTAGCTTTATTGGTTCCCGAGTTATGCGTTGGCTTCTTGGAAATTTTCGACATTCGACCTGGAAATCGGCGAAATTTTGCCTTTAATGACCTCTGGTGACCTGACCTTTGACCTGACCAAAAAATTGACCGAAGTGATTTCGTCATTATTTTTTACGCTCTTTCGAACGCCGCCTTCCGCGTATCGCTACGTGGCCCAGGAGCCGAGTTACAAGGGGGGGTGTTCAAACACCCCCCCCCCCCCCCCAGCAGGGCGTGGAAATCCAGGACCCCCAGCAGGGCGCGGGTTAAATTGCATTAATTTTCTACTCCAACCACCTCGGAACTGGCCTCTGTGGGCTGTCTGACAACAAGCTCTGCTTAGTTGGACAGCTTTACAGAGGCTCAGTGAATGACCTTGCTTGAATTTGACCAGAAATGACCATCTACGACCATCTTCCATGTATGTATGACTGCTCCCCCTCTAATCCCTTCCTCCCACTAACAATACCCTGTGTAAGTGTGCATCAGTGGGCGTTTCAGGCGTAGAAGGGCAGTCACCAACTGTTTTCAGTTGTGACTACTTTGCTTCTCTTAAGCTACTATATTAACAGCATGCATACTCCACTGATATTTCTCTCGTTTTTTGCATTTTTTTTGTTTTTTTCCTTACTCTTAGCTGGGAGTGCCGCGACTTATCATTTTAAGTTCACTGGTGTTAACGTAAGGTTCTGTGTGTCGCTGGGATAGAGGGAGGGGGCACTCCTGGTCACCTGTTCATGGGTGGCGGTGTAGAAAAAAATCTGGTTTCAGGACATCAAATAATGTGAGATTGTGTAATTTGTTTGAAAATTGTACTTTTTGTAAAGTAAATATTTACCAAAATACATACCATTCTTTTTCACAGGGATCAAAGACTTCAAAACAATTGTTGATGGATTTATTACAATGGTTGATGGACTCTCAAAAGCAGTGGAAGAAGAAAAAATCAAAGCAATTGGAGCCAGAAATCTCCTGAAGTCAATGAGCAAACAAAGAGAAGCTCAACAACAACAGCTTCAGGTTGGTAATCTCCATTTTTGCAAATCAATATGTGGTCTTCAAGTCACAGAACTAGAAGTGATGGTATATGTAGGGCTAATAATTTTTTTTTGCATCTAACATTATAACAGGTAATGCAGATTAATGAAACTTAAATCACATATTTTGCAACAATTATGCATGTGCACACGGGCGGTTGCAGACAGCGTTTGGGGGGCCAACTTGGCATAGGGGCCCCTGCTGACCCTCGGGGGGGGGGCTGTGCTTGCTTTAACCCGCGCCTGGCTGGGGGTCCTGGATTTCCACGCCCTGCTGGGGGGGGGGGGGTTGCTTGCTTGAACACCCCTCTTCTAACTCGGCTCTTGGGCCACGTAGAGATACGCGGAAGGCGGCGTTCGAAAGGGCGCCAAAAATAATGACGAAATCACTTCGGTCACTTTTTTGGTCAGGTCAAAGGTCAGGTCACCAGAGGTCATTGAAGGCAAAATTTCGCCGATTTCCAGGTCGAATGTCGACAATTTCCAAGAAGCCAACGCATAACTCGGGAACCAATAGAGCTACAGCGCTGCGGAAAAGCGCATTCGATAGCCCTTTTAACGCCCTTTCTGAGTAATTCTCTCAGATTTGACCTAACGTCAACCGTTTTGCCTGCAGGGGGCAAAAACTGCAAAATAGCCGATTTTTTCGGAAACAGTTATTTTTTTAAAATTTAATTTAATTCTTTTTTAAAAATTTAGTCCAAACCTTTTGATTGGAAGGATTCACAAGGACAGAGCCACCGCTAGGCGAAGCTTGTTGCGGTGACCCTGCCCTCTACCCTCCGATCGCGCAATTCCAGTTCTATGGCAGAATTTAGATTCCAAAGTTTAACGTGCGCACATAGCCGCGCACGGCCGGTCCCCTCACTGACTCCGTCTGGCTACGGCCTGCCACCAACCGCAACCATACCTGTCAGGAGGCCCATAAATGTCAAGCGCCCGTCGCGCTTCGAACCCGGACTGTTATAACCGGGAACGCGTGCTCTCACCACGCGGAGTCCAACGCTCTACCAATTTAGCTACGGGACCGGCAATAACTTTTTTTTTGCAATAACTTTTTACCCAAGCCTTGTCCCAAGCCTTGTACGAGCTTACTTTCACCGGCATCGTGTTCCTCTCGTCAAGACGCATCGAATGAACTATAACTTGACCTTGAAAGATCAGCTTGAAAATTTGACCTCAGGTCAAGGTCATGATCTGACCGGAAAAGGTCATGTTGCATATCAGTCGATCCGTATCGTCGAGCTGAACACATTAACCCTCGCCCGCACATGGGGGGGGGGGGTGGTTGCCACCCCCCCAGGCAGTCTTTCTGCTCTGCACTCAACATTTATAGAGCTAGAAGGCTGATTTTTCGTATAGCTGCTCGTCTATCCTTTCTTGATGTCCACTGAAAATTTCAAGTTTCTGTGATTTTTGGTTTCGGAGATATGACCTTGTTTTTCAGGTCATGTCATGACCCAAATGGCCAATTCTCAACATCTTGCGTTTGCCATGGGCCTTGTGAGCTTTTGACACCCTGATTTCGGCCTTTTTTGCCAGTCTTACCTCCCACCTATCATGGAACATGTTGTTGGACGATGTACAGGGGTCAAGGTCAGGGTCAAGGTCAACCTAGGTCATCTAAGATAATTGCGTTTTAGGCAAGCTGAATTTACTTTTTGTGAATTTGTTTGACTGCATTTCTGGTAAAAGCTTCTCAGATCATGATTTCATGTGATATGGACCCAAAAACAATCGGTGCACACATCAGTATACACACAGACACACACAGACATACAAACACATATAATTGACCTTGACCTAACTTGACCTGAAATGACCTCAGCAGCAAAATTCTGGTCGGATAGTGTGACAAAGTGGTTCTAGCTGGCTTGGCACCAGAAAACAGCATCGTCATCGGTATTTGATAAGCAGCGCACTTGATATCCAACGGTGACCCAAAACAGCAACATTTTTTAGTTTGACCTGACCTGGAAGGTCAATGACTGACCTGAGAAGGTAAAACTGGGTATCATTGGATTCGTCTCTTCCCAAAGAATCTTTTTGGTCTTTACTGCTAAGCTCTATCTCCAACAGGAACGAAATGGCGCGGGGGGGTGGCAACCACCCCACCCCCCCATGTGCGTTCTAGGATGGGAAAATGGCATGTGCGGGCGAGGGTTAAAGGCGTTTTCATCGCTCTAGCATGCCTCTATCAAAAGTTATTTGCGAAAAACTGTTAGATACCATTCGTGACCTGAGATGACCTCAGGGACATAAACAGGGGTCACGGACACCATTTTCATGTTCAGTGTGAATAAGCCACTTGTAATTCAGTGTTTGGGAGTGTTTATAATGTCTCGTCCGAAAGAGGCGCATTTCAATTTTCTCCCATTACTTATAGATACCTAATGGAGAGGTCGCAAAATTCATCTGACCTGCTTAGGTCATCGATATCAAAATTTTTGAGGTATACATTTTGTACATGCTATTGCTCTTAGCAATCTCTGAAAGTTTCAAAGTGATCGGTCACTCGGTGTAGCTATGACAGACATTGAAACTGTTTATGAGGTGAGGTCACTTTAAGTGACCTGGTGGCCTTACCTTGAATGACCTTGGTCTGAAATTTTCACAACATGTGTAAAATAGGTGTACGAAAAACGGCGGCGATCCGCGCCGCCGTTTTTTTTTTTAGATATTCGCGAAAAACCACAGGGAGGGGGGGGGGGTGTTCATGAAGCTGAAGTCAGCGGAGGGTCATCTGATGGGTCGGACGAGACCACTGTTATCGGCCGAGTGTTCAGCAGCGCCTCAGCACGACAGAAGGCAGTCTGCAGCTCTTCATCAGTCAGATCAGCGCTTTGTAGCGTTTTGCGCAGCGCTGTTTTAGCGAACTTCACCATAGCTTCACAGCCGCCATTGAAGTGTGGTGCTCCGGGAGGGATGAATTGCCACTTGATGTAGAGATGTGCCGTCTTGTCCTGGATTTCATCTTCCTCCAGCTGACGTAGAAGTCGGCGTATCTCCCTGTCGGCGCCCACGAAGTTGGTGGCATTGTCGGATGTCACATGGCTCGGCTTTCCTCTTCTCGCGATGAATCGCATGAAGGCGCGAAGAAAGCTGTCTGTGTCTAGGCCATATGCCATCTCTAAATGAATGGCCTTCGTGTGTAAGCAGTAGAACAAGCACAGGTAGCGGTTCTGTCTTGTTTTTCCGCGTCCTTGTCGGGTCTCGAATGGTCCAGCAAAATCCACTGTTATGTGTTTAAATGCTGGGTAGGTCGGCTGCACGTGACACTGCAGCTTCGAGCCCATCTTCTGCACCACTGGCGGGCTCCGTCTTCTCACGCACTCTGGACAGGTGCGTATGGCACGCTTCACCGTCTCTCTGGCAGCGACTATCCAGAACTGCTGTCTCAGCTGAGACACGGTGTGCTCCACTCCCATCTCGTGGTCTCCGTCCTTGTGTGTCTGTCCAACGATGAGACGCGTTACATCATGCCGCTTGGGTAGTAGCGCCGGGTGTTTGGCTTCAAATGGTAAGTCTGACCGCTGCATACGACCGCCAACACGAATGATGCCATCTTCATCAATGAACGGTGACAGTCGCCTGATGCTACTGTCCTTCAGCTTTATCTGACTTGAGTTTTCCCGCCGAGTGATGAGCTGCTGCCTTTCCGGTTCAAACTCACTTTGAGCCTGCTTAATCCAGAATACTTCTGCAGTCTTCACCTCTGAAGGGTCCAGCGGAGGTACAGATGAAGCGCTTGAGGTCTTCTGATGCTCATGGCCTGACCGTCGCTTCAGATTTGCCACGAACCTGAGCACGTAACCAGTGATTCGCAGCAACTTCTTCGAGGTTGAGAAGCGAGAAGACTGCAAGCGGCAGTCCTCGTCCATCGTCTTCACCTGGGTGTTCTTCACGACACATTTCGTTCGTCGATCTTCACTTTTGTCGAAGTTCTTCAAGAAGCCCAGTCTTGCAGGCCATCTGTCGGCCGTCTCGCACAGAAAGCTGGGACCTTTCCACCACAACTCGCTGGCTGTCATTTCGTCCAAAGACTGACCTCTGGTAGGCAGATCAGCTGGGTTGCTGGCCCCAGGAACGTGCTGCCACTGTCTTGGTTCCGTCATCTCTCTGATTTCTGACACACGATGTGCCACAGAACTCTGAGAAATCGGCTGACCTCGTTGCGAACCCAGCACAGCACATTGACTGAATCTGACCAGAAGAAGACTCCAGCCATTGGGATGTGCATCATCTTGCACACTTTCTTCACCAATCGAGCACCAAGAAGTGCTCCCCATCAGCTCAAGGCGCGGTATGCTCACTTCTCTCGACTTCGGTGCTACCCTGGCTCTTGACATGGCCAGTCTTGATGACCTTATGTCGCCCTGCTGACTCACCACATATATCGCAGCGGCGTAAGCTGACTCAGATGCATCAGAAAACACATGAATTTCCTGTCTGCTGACATTTTCGAACGGGTGGAGGCAGCGTGGCACGGTTAACGCTTTTTTAATGTCGGCTTTCCATTTCCTCCATCTGTGCTCCAGCTCTGGTGTGAGGTCATCATCCCATCCCAAGTTCAGCTACCAAGTCTCTTGAAACAACAGCCTTGCGGTGATCGTAAATGGAGAACAGAGACAGAGAGGATGGAATACGGATGCCAGTTTTTTGAGACAGTGTCTTTTTGTCTCCCTGTTTTCTCCATCTTCATTTGTCTTCGAGCTGGCTTCATTCGTCTTCAGACCGGAACTGACGCCGAGTGTGTCTTCTTGAGCCATCCAGATGACTCCCAACGTCTTGTTTGGAGAGGAATCGTGTTCAATCGTAACTGCTGGCCGCTGAGCCCTGTCTTCAGACGGTATACTCTCCATGACATCTGTATGGCTGCTCATCCATCTTCGAATCTCCATTCCCGCCTCTTCCATGAGCTCTGTCAGCTGCGTCCGAGCCTCCACCGCCAGGCGCCATCTCTACGTTTTCAGAGGAAGTGATTGCGTCATCCATGTAGAAGGAGTCTGTCACGACTTTTGAAGTGATTGGTAGCTTCTCTTCATGGATCCTGGCATTTCCGTTGACGACAAACTGCGCCGCGAACGGAGCTGCTGCGTTTCCGAATAGCCATCTGTTTGCTTCATACCGGGTGGCCCAAAAACAAAAAACGTTCCCAACTTTAAATCAATATTTCTCAGAAAGTGATAAAGATACAACATTGAAACTTCGAATAGTCAATGCGGCACACATTTTCAGTAAATGGTGCGATTTTCATGGTGTTTGGTAATTTACTTCTTAAACGGTTCGTGTTTCAAGCATGCCATGTAAAAATTACTTTTTTGCTCCGATGCTTACTAGAAAATTTTAGTGAACGGGTCACTTTCACCCCGCGACACCGCGGCCTAGAGCCATGACTTCAACTGGCAGCTAGTCTCATTGATGGTTCGGGTATCAGGATGACACATTCCCTCAGGCAACCACGATGGGTCTGTGCCAGCGGCATCGGAAGAAGTTTCCAGTTTTCTAACCATCTTGTGGCTCAAATGCTTTCCTGGCTGAATAGCCATCTGTTTGCTTCATAGATGTCGACTTGATGTTCTGGATCTCCATTCCGCCACAGCACCCTGTGGTACACCTTCGATCTTTAGCTGGAAGCTTCACTTGGAGAAACATCTCCTTCACATCCCCTACCAGCGCCACCGGGTGGTGACGGAATGCAAGCAGAACTTCAATGAGATCGTTGCATATTGATGGACCTGCGTAGAGTTCGCTGTTCAGACTTCTTCCCTTAACCCGCGCACCGACGGGGGGGGGGGGGCGGATATGCGTCCCCACTCCCCCCTGAGGTTTTTTGCGAATAGCGGAAAATCGCGCCGCGAAATTTGGTACGACTATTCTCTCATCAATTTTACACATGGTGTGCAAGTTTGAACCTCCTTACTTTTAAGGTCAGGTCACCAGGTCACTTTGAATGACCCAACCTCAAGTCACTTTTTTGCAACTTTGTCACCGTGCCAGAGCTACAGTAGATGTCGGAGGCCTTTGAAAGTCGCAGGATGTTATTAAGTCATTAGTAGCTACAAGTTGTTTATCTCGGAATCTTGATATCGATGACCTAAGGTCAGGTCAAGCTCTCGACCTCCCCATTATAAGTCAATGGGGGAAAAATCAACTCCCTGTTTTTACCCCTAAACCGCGTCGGAATTGCCCCATATACCATACATGACTTCATATACGATCAACCTTCACTACCTTGAGGTCTGTTTTGCTGTTGGTCAGCTGTAAGGTCATGTGACGTCATCAAAGGTACCAGCGGTTTTTTGCTAATAACACCGTACAGGAACAAGATACAGCTGCGCGGATGGTCTCATTGTGTTCAGGTCGTCAAGACGCATCGAATGATATACATGATGACCTCGAGGTCATGTGACCTGAGGTCAACCTTTGACCTTGACCTTTCGAGGTCAACATATATGTCATTCGATGCGGATTGACGAGAGGATCACGATGATGCCCTTAGTTTGTTCCTATCTTGAGTAATTCGAAAGTTATTTGAGAAAAACTCCATATCTAGCGCCGCCATTTGGACTTGTTGACCCCTGTGACGTCATCTTTGACCTGACCTGAAAATGACCTTTGTAAAAGTTGTAGACCTTGTCCGTGCGTATCCGATGCCGTTTACCACTTGTCGCTATCTTGCTTCGTTTTCGAGATCTCAGGGGGGGGGGCTGTCATCCGGCCCCCCGTCGGTTCTAAGTTGGCGCAGACCCCCGTCGGTGCACGGGTTAAATCTGGCGACAGCGTCGTACACCATTCTGACTTTTGTCGTGGAACGATCGTTCCTAACGACCGGGAAATGGGGGGCAAAAACCAGCCGTCCAGTTCAGCTGCCTGTCGTTCCTCGCCTTCAAGCTTCTTCATGTATCCTTTGGACAGCTAGTCTTCAAATATGGCGTCATACTCCGTCAGCAGGTCGGCTCTCTTCAGAGACTGTTCTGTCTTGGTTAGCCTTTTTTTACTGCTTGGTCATAGTTTCCGCTCAGGTTTGGTCTGTCAGCTCGCCATGGCACAGCCACCTCGTATCGTTCGCCATCAAACTTCATGGAATCCTTCACCTTCTTTTCTGCTTGTTTTTCCTTCATGTGACAGAGCTTCTTCATCTGAATTGTGCAGTGTGCACCCCAAGAAGATCCAAGCTGTTCATGACTTTCATGGCTTCGATTTCTTCTTTGTTTTCTTTTTCCAGTTTCAGCGGAGCTCGTACATCATCAGGTATGTGCATCTTTAGATGCGTTCTCATCGTCTTGCTATTGCTCCCCTGCTTCACATCACCCAGCGGGCCGAATGCCGTCTACCCCAGCAGCGTCTTGATTCCCACTGGATCACATTCGCCACCTCTTACTGTCTCGAATGGAACAAAGAGGGACGTCGTGTTCTGTGTCAGCCCGATGAGCACATCCGCATCATTCTTCTCCGTGCCCGCTGGAAATGGCAGGGACTTCAGATGCTCCCACTTGAACTTTATGCCGTTCCAGTCCGCTGTCGTAAAAGCGCTGGAGAGGTCGTCAATGATGAACATGTTGACCTCGGTCCTCAAGCTGTCGTCAAGAGAACCCATCTTCACTTTCGATTTCTGCATGGTCACGTGCTTGTTTCCTTGCACTGTTCCCAGTTCGAGCTTCTCTTTGAACCCACTGAGGCCAAGTTCTTCAGTAACAGCTTCCGTGACAAAAGTGGCGTCTGAACAGGAGTCTAGGAGCGCGTTGACCACCACAGATCGGCCTGCCCAGCTCAACTTCACCGGCACTGTTCGGAATGCTACGGAGCTGGCTTCTTCAGATGTATGTTCTGTGCTGAAGACTTGAGAAACATTCGCGTTTGTCCTCTGTGGTGTCTCCAGAACAGCGGAAGTCTCGGCAGCTGGTGCCTCTGGCTGTGACGTTACATTCGTTTCAGCATGCAGTAGCGTATGATGATTGCCGCCACACGTCGAGACTGAGCAGCCGGGATATCCGCGGCAATTGCGCCCGTGGTGAATCCCTGACAAACAGCGGAAGCAGACACCTTTTGCCTTGCAGAAATGGTACCTGCTGCCGACTGTCCACTGACGGAACATTGGACACACCTCCAACATGTGTTCTCCACTGCAGTATATGTTGAAAAGCTTTCAGAGCTTTTAGCAAATCAGCGTTTGGCTCAGCTTGAGCTTATTCCGTAGAAGTGAAGAAATGATAGAGACACACTGAAAGGATAATACATGCACTGTCAGGCGACAGCTCATGCAGCAAAAGGGACAACCGACGGCAAGCACATGCAACACACATAACCAAGCATTTACAGCCAGCATGCTAAGCGACACATGCGCTAGCACCGACAAGACATCATAACGGGTACACTGTTTCTGTTTACTTTCCTTGTCGGAGGCTGTGGTTCTGGCATTGAAAGTCTTGTTGTCTTTCATCATGTTTTGATCTTTTTCATTGTTTTCTTTCTTCGAACTGACTGTTGCCACTTCCGGTGCCACTTCCGGTGCCACTTCCGGAGCCACTCATCTCTTGGGCGTCTCTCTCGCATACTGCTTCATCTGCCAGCCAGCTGGCAAAAAGTGTGAAGCTGTCCGTTTCCTTCTGGTGTTGAACCCATCGCTTGTAGCTTTTAGGTAGCTGGCGGGCAGCTTTTCCTGAACAAGGATGTAATATGCAGAAATATGTGACAAATCTCCGGCATAGCCATGTTCTTCCAGGTTTGTACTCTGCACTCGGTCGGCTAAATCTTCCAGATCTCTGTATGAGCCGTGACGGACTGGCTTTAGCTGACGGATTTCATCAAGTTGGTACCGAATCCGCCGTCCCACTCCTCCATACTTCCGGTCTAACTCGCTTCTGGCCTTGCTGTACCCAGTTTCATTGGGGCTGTATCTTTGAACCATCTTCAGGGGATCTCCTGCTAGACAAGTGCGAAGTTGAATCATTTTAAATTTGTCCGGGATCTTTTCATTGCCAACAAACGCATCAAATGTGTTTTTCCAGTCTTCATATTTGCGTTTATCCCCAGAGAACACCGGCAGAGACGGACACTTCAAGCCATGAGCGCTCCAGTCTATACGATCTGCGTCTTGCTTTTCTCCCGTCGGTGCTTTCGTCGGTGTTTCCGGCACTTCATCACATCTCTGGGCATTCGCAGAAGCTAAACTCAGTTTATCACGAATCATTTTGTTTGCAAAACGGACCGATTCCCTTGCCTCCTTCTCCATTTGTTCAACTTCAGTCATCAGCTCCTCTCTTTCCGTTTGATCGCTCATCTTCTCACTTAAAGTTTCTCCAATTTCGTTCAATTGCTCAGTCAGCTGATCTAGAGACTCAAAGATGTCATCTGCTTTTTCTGCCGTTATTTCTGCACTTTCTACCAGTGAGTTTAACCTCCTCTGAGCCCTATGATGCTCTCTCACTGTCATTGCCATCTTCTTCTTCAGAGACATTTCGGTTTCTTCCGCGGCACCAGAGTCCCCGGGAAGTTCCGTTCCTTTCCTTTTCTTCCCTGCCATCCTTAAATCTTGCTGAATATGAATATTAAATCTTAAGCTCTCCAATAAGTGACAACTTACTGCTTACTTTATTTGTTAGCCTTAATTCAACTCAAACTTCAGAGTCACATTCATATCAGCTACTCAGGCACATTCATATCAGCTACTCAGGCAAGGTTCAAAGGCAATGTCAAGTCACACTAAACCCGCGCCCCGCTGGGCTATTCAGCCATACGCGCCCTGCTGGGGGGGGGGGGGGCAGATTCTGCCCCCTGTCTAACTTCCGAACCGATGGTCGTAGAAAGACGGGGAAAACGACAATCGGAAGCTCTCAACAAGGCAGATCTTTAGAGCCCATTTTTTTTGCTTTATTAGGTAAGAGGTCAGTTCAAGGTCAGGTCAAGGGTACAAAATGCAAGTTTCTACATTATCGGCCTTGCACCGTAGTTGCCGAAGAATGGACGGAGACTGATTGCCCAAAACGTGTTCTTAGGCTACCAAGACAATATTCGTTGCATAGAATATCATTCAAAGGTCAAGGTCAAGGTCAGGTCAGGTCAAGGTCACCAAAAACAAAATATAGAAAAGGGCATGTGCGACACATGTTGTATGGGTCATTTTATTCATAGAATTCAATAGGCACGTTCATAAGTGATATGGACCACATCTGGATGAATTTCAGGTCGAGGTCAGGTCAAGGTCTTGCAAGTGAGGTCAAATTTTTAAGTTGGTTGTTAAGACCTAAAAAGGTGTCTATCTGATGCAGTTTTTCACGGCGAATCGAATGATGCTATTTTTGTTTCCTTATAAGGTCTAGAACTTCCAAAAAATTATTTTTTTCTCAAATTTTGTGTGTCGTGACGTCATACAATTTTGAATAACTCCCACATTTTTAACCGATTGTTCTAAAAATTGGTATGTAGGTGCGCATAGACCACTTCTCTGACATATATTCCGTTTTTTTTCGATACACTCAAAATTCAGGATTTTATAATTATTTTTCCACAAATCTTTTTTTTTTTGGAAAATATTTGGCCAAAATCCAAAATTTTCAAAAAAAAACCGAGGTAGCCATTTGCTAGACAAAGTAAAATCACATATAACCTTTTTTTGTTACGTCTTGATTCCTTTAAAAATGATGATAGCGGCGTTTGAAATTTTGACGTTTTTGAGGCGAAAATGGCGGACATGACGTCATTAAAACGTCATTTTCTCAAAAAATTCCGATAGATTTCGCTCACATTTTCAGGGAACGTGTCAAATTGATGTATGATAAGGTACTTGTCGAAAAACGGGAGGCGGGGCATATTCTGCCCCCCCCCCCTATCGGGGCGCGGGTTATTAATGCTTCAGAAACTCAATGCTATGTTTTAATTTGGGTCACATGCACCATTGTTAAATGGACCCTCCCACCTTAACATTAGATTTGAGTTGAGATAGCCAAAATGGGGTCCCTGGCTCACAATTACCGGTTTCGGCACTCACAACATCGAGGAATGCCTTAAATCGGAAATATTGAATTTCAAAATTGCAGCATTTTGATTCAGAGGGGCTAATGCTTAGGAATACCCCTCTGAATGTGTGACGTCAGCGCAAATATCTAACGATTTTTAAATGTTTGACTAAAACGTTTTGTAGCACGCGGTGGTATATGCTATTTGCGCGCAACATCTGCCGCAAACGCCGCTTTTCTAAAATAAAGTTGCTAGAAACAGCGGAGATCCCAAAAAAGTAAACAAAAGTAAAGTCTACTATCTTGAAAACCGGTGAATATTTTTCGTTGAAATTTGGTAGATATTCGTTTTCGCTCTTTCTGAACCGAGCGACATCACTTTCATGCCAATTCATAAACTTTTTTGAAGGTGGGAGGGTCCCTTTAACCGTCGCCCGCACATGCCATTTTCCCATCCTAGAACGCACATGGGGGGGGGGGGATGGTGGTGGTTGCCACCCCCCGCGCCATTTCGTTCCTGTTGGAGATAGAGCTTAGCAGTATAGACCAAAAAGATTCTTTGGGAAGAGACGAATCCAATGATACCCAGTTTTACCTTCTCAGGTCAGTCATTGACCTTCCAGGTCAGGTCAAACTAAAAAATGTTGCTGTTTTGGGTCACCGTTTGATATCAAGTGCGCTGCTTATCAAATACCGATGACGATGCTGTTTTCTGGTGCCAAGCCAGCTAGAACCTCTGTGTCACACTCTCCGACCAGAATTTTGCTGCTGAGGTCATTTCAGGTCAAGTTAGGTCAAGGTCAATTATATGTGTTTGTATGTCTGTGTGTGTCTGTGTGTATACTGATGTGTGCACCGATTGTTTTTGGGTCCATATCACATGAAATCATGATCTGAGAAGCTTTTACCAAAAATGCAGTCAAAAAACTTCACAAAAAGTAAATTCAGCTTGCCTAAAACGCAATTATCTTAGATGACCTAGGTTGACCTTGACCCTGACCTTGACCCCTGTACATCGTCGAACAACATGTTAAATGATAGGTGGGAGGTAAGACTGGCAAAAAAGGCCGAAATCAGGGTGTCAAAAGCTCACAAGGCCCATGGCAAACGCAAGATGTTGAGAATTGGCCATTTGGGTCATGACATGACCTGAAAAACAAGGTCATATCTCCGAAACTAAAAATCACAGAATCTTGAAATTTTCAGTGGACATCAAGAAAGGATAGACGAGCAGCTATACGAAAAATCAGGCTTCTAGCTTTGAAAATGTTGAGTGCAGAGCAGAAAGACTGCCTGGGGGGGGGGGGGTGGCAACCCCCCCCCCCCATGTGCGGGCGAGGGTTAATGTGGTAATCTACCTTGCGTTGTGTTCTTAATGGACTTAATTCCTTTGTCTCAATTACTTCATGAACATAATAAAAACTTAACCACTTCCCATCACATGCTTTATTTTTAGCTGCCCCCTAAAAACTTCCATTTTTCGGCCACACCATTTCAAGTACGAAAATATTTTCATAACGCGTGCCGAGTTGCACCCGCACATATGGCGGACGTTCCTCTGGAACACTGAGGTTTCGCCCTGAAATTGCAATTGTGTTGGAAAACAAAGACCAAAACAATGCAGTATGATCATTAATGAACAAAATGTATAGGTTTCATTGCACTTCCACAAAGTTCGATTTTTTACCCATGTCGTGCTAGAACTGGCGATCCGCCCAGTGTGCGGTGGCGGGCAAGATCTGATGCTGGGTCCGTGGTGTCATTCCCAACAAGCTGAGCTTGGCGTGGCACCCGGGCCCAAAGCCCAATTCATCCATTCGGAAGAAATTTAAAAAAAGTATAATATTGATTTACAAATTAATTAGTTCACTTCGCAAAGAATCGTTTTGGATCGAAGCTTTCGAGATGTGATTTCGAAAAGCTACGACCCGAAGCGATTCATGTGTGGTTAAGTTGTTTACTCGATAACTTTTCCAAATTTTGCGTCATATCATGAGATGTATCGGTTTGCAAATACAGGTAGCTGTGTTGTTTTGCCCCCCCCCCCCCCCCCCCCCCACACACACACTTTAACCACACTTGTCTGACTCAGCTTCACGGACGTTCAGATATGATCTTCTGTTGTCACAGAGCCTCATCACTGAAAAGAAGATGGAAATGGAAAGGCTTCGAGTGGAGTACGAATCTCTTCTGAAGGTGCAGGCGGATCAAGAACAATTAATAGAGGACTTCGTGTCACAGAAGTGATGGACTTTGGTCGTTGAAGCCTGGCTGTCCGGTCCCAGGCAAGGAGCCCGGGGCGTGATCTCATGCATCCGTCCGTCACTCTCGCTCTCAACTCTTTTTATTGCAATGGGCCATTGTATGGGTCCCTGACTTGTCTTTGCTGCTGTGTTATCGGCGCTCAGAAATTTTCACCGTGCCCTGATTCTTACAGCTGCACGGCGTGAAAGCACTACTGAATTATCGGGCCATTGTCGCGCACTCACTGTTACGCTCCGTTGCCGTGCATATCTGCCAAGACGCTGAGCGCTACGAACAGCGGACGGCAGTTATGGCACGAATTTATGTAATCGTGTACAGAAAAACGCTTGGACGTATTAGGGGTGGCCGCTAGCATGTATGACGTGTTAATATATCCACCATTTTAGTGAAAATGTTTGCAGGTAACAGAAATTATATGCTGATGATTTTTCTTAGTCTGAATGACACTGAGAAAAAGGGAGAGAGGACCAATGTTCCAGTCGAGTTCACTGAGGAGATGTAGGTCCATATACGCGTATGCCCTTGGACCCGTATGTTAACCCTCGGCGGCCGAGGAGAGGGGGGCGGGTGCCCCCCCCCGGGTTGTTTTCACGATAGCTCCGAGCACGCCTGCGATAGAGAGAGCTAAAACTGCATACCTGACCTTCGCTTCACGCCGGATATTGTGACACCAGCCTTATTTTCAGGTTAGGTCAGGTCACTGACCTATGACGTCATAACTCATAAGTGAACCTCTGCAGGTCCTCAGATGTCGTAACTTCGCAACGCCCTCGGTGCCAGAGCAGCCTTCACAGGGAGATGAAACTTTCAGAACTAGTATCCTCCAGAGGTCTCACAGCTTGTATATCTCGGATTTTGTTTTACCTAAATGTCACATGAGGTCAGGTCGGTCACGTGCCCTCACCGTTATGTCAATAGGGAAAAATGAAAACTGCTATTTTGGCGCCGGGAAAGATGTCAAACTATCTCAAGCACACGGAACCGTGATTTCATGCGCTTCTTGCAAGATACGATGCTTTACTTTTGCATTGTTGACCTTGCGTGACGTCATTTATGTCGTCACTTAGGTCATACGAACTTTTCGTCAGTAACTTCCGATCAGATTGAGCTAGTGAGTCGGGAGAGCCACCTAATGGACTCGAGAAGACCTGCCGAATCAAATGCTATTTGATATAACCTCCGTCGTCAACTTCGTGATCTGGCGGATCTGACCTGAAGTTGACCCGAGGTCAACACCTTAAGTTGACCTCAAACGAACAAAAAGTATACCATTCGACGCGCCTGAACGGGCGGACACGATGGTTCCAAAATCCCGGCTCTGCGGCCATTTTTGCGAAGTTATTTACCAAAAACTGAACCCGTGCCTTCGGACACTTGACCTGACTTCAGAGGTCACCGGTTGACCTGAGATCTTAGAATCGGGTACCAGTCGCTGCATCTCGTAACGGTCGTGTTTTTTTTTTCGGCGAGACTCTGGCTCCAACGGGCGAAACGGCGGATCTGTGTGTGCGTGCGTGTGTGTGTGTGTGTGGGGGGGGGGGGGTATACCACCTCTCGCCGGCGGGTATGTAGAAAACCAATAGGTCCGGCAAGGGTTAACATTTCTGGAAAGTTTGTCATTCAGACCACGTAGCCTGTTCCCAACGTTCATTTGAACCTGCACTTAAGCTTCCAGGCGGTGGGGGGGGGGGTATTTTTTGCCCCCTTTAGTTTCTTCGATATATCTCCAGAACCGCCTCGCTGATCGTCACCAAACTTTCAGTACCCTCCCGTGAATAGCTATTGCACATTGTGATCAATTTTTTTTTTCCAAAGGCTATGATAGGTTGGCCGCTAACGACGTCGGAGTGACGTCATTTCTGCCATTTTCGACTCAAAAAAGGTTTCGCGGGAAGAGCTGTCAGGCCTACAGCTTTAGAGATACAGGAAACTATTTCAGATATAAAAGGTGTAGAATTAACCTTCCAGGCGGTGGTGGTGGTGGGGGGGCATTTTTTGCCCCCCCCCCCTTTAGTTTTTCGATATATCTCCAGAACCGCTGTGCCGATCGTCACCAAACTTTCAGTACCCTCCCGTGAATAGCTATTGCACATTGTGATCAATTTTTTTCCAAAGGCTATGATAGGTTGGCCGCTAACGACGTCGGAGTGACGTCATTTCTGCCATTTTCGACTCAAAAAAGGTTTCGCGGGAAGAGCTGTCAGGCCTACAGCTTTAGAGATACAGGAAACTATTTCAGATATAAAAGGTGTAGAATTAACCTTCCAGGCGTTGGTGGGGGGGGGGGCATTTTTTGCCCCCCCCCCCTTTAGTTTTTTTCCGATATATCTCCAGAACCGCTGTGCCGATTGTCACCAAACTTTCAGTACTCTCCCGTGAATAGCTATTACACATTGTGACCAATTTTTTTCCAAAGGCTATGATAGGTTGGCCGCTAATGACGTCAGAGTGACGTCATTTCTGCCATTTTCGACCCAAAAAAGGTTTTGCGGGAAGAGCTGTCAGACCTACAGCTTTAGAGATACAGAAAAATGTTCTGGACACAAAAGGTGTAGAATTAACCCGCGCCCTGATGGGGTCTGCCGAGCAACGCGGTCTGATGGGGGGGGCATTTTGCCCCCCCCCCCCCTAAGATCTTGAGAACCACGCAACATAGCGACAAGCGGCAAACGGCGTTGGATAGCCCCAACGGAACTACCTTTTGACCCAATTTCATTGACCTCGGTCTAACCGATGACGTCACAGGTCAGGTCAAAGGTCGAATTTTCACCGTTTATAGGCATTTCAAGAAATGCGTTGTACAATCGAGTAAAATGCATTTCATTGAAAATCATCGATGGGGAAATTTTCGTCACACACATATTTTGCTATTTGAGGTCACTGATACCAGGCCAGGTCACAGAGGTCAGGTCACTGAGGGTCACAAATTGAAAATATCATGTGATGCATGTTTTATGGTCAATTTTATATGCCAAATGCGATTATGTGGGACAGGCTTTATGTGGGATCAACTTGGGGTCAGTTGATATTATGTTTTGGTGAAGGTCAGGTAAAGGTCAGGTCAAATTAGGTCGAATTTCAAAGTTGATATTTTTGCATAAAATGGGTATCGATTCGATGCAGCTCGTCCAGGGAAGTTCAATGGTGGTCTTTG
Source organism: Amphibalanus amphitrite (assembly GCF_019059575.1). Lineage (NCBI taxonomy): Eukaryota > Metazoa > Arthropoda > Thecostraca > Balanomorpha > Balanidae > Amphibalanus > Amphibalanus amphitrite. Next base: position 215,185 of record NW_024881787.1, read on the forward strand.
TTTTGCGCTACGTGGTCTAGAATTGCTAAAAATTGAGTTCAAAAATTTGACTTTATCAATTTTGAACAGTTTTTTCGCTATAACTTGGCCAAAAAAGTAGGTATCGATCTGAAATTTGGTATGTATATCGAAGAGTGCAGGGACTATCACATATATTCCAGTTTTTTGAAATTCGAAATTGTTTTGGGATTTTTTGAGTTTTTCTAAAAAAATCGATTTTTTATTTCTGAGGGTGAAATCCCAAACTTTTGAAAATCCGAGATAGCCGTATTGTTGCGCCGTCTTTTCTCTACACAACCACATAAAGAACCTAATTGCTTGTTAACCCGCGAGTTGCTGGGGGGGGGCGTTAAACGCCCCCACTTTTTTCGCCGGGCTATAGCATAAAAACGGCGCGCCGCAGGCGCGCCAAATTTTGCGTACCTGTAGGGAATCGATTGAAGTTTATTTTGACAAAGTTTCAAAAAAATCGGTCGGAAAAATTTTTGAGATATCGAGGTTTTAGTGACGTCATGATTTCTGAGTTTTCGACCAAAAACGGCATATGTTCAAAAAATCATATAAAATCACAGAATAGACATACAGACATGCCGTAAACGCCATCAGACTGCCAATACTATGAAAAATCAAATGGCTATCTTCGATTATTGATTATCGTGCCGCATTTTCCAAAATCTTGAAGTGAATCTTGGCAATTTCTCGTGACTACTTCACGACCATGATACATGCATTTCTTAAATTTAACTTTTTGAGCCAAACACGTACACATATGATAAAATTAATGTCACCATCGTGTTCTACGCCCCAAATTACCCATAAAACATGTGTCACAGGCTGCGAATATCAGTTCTGATTTTCGGGGATATGTGCCTACCCGGTTGACCTGACCTTGACCCTGACCTATGCTTGACTGACCCCTACATGGAGCTGACACTCTTGTAGGCCTTATATGATGGATTGTGCACCGTTTTGACAGAGTTTATGACGAGAGGCGCCCATTGCGAGGTCCTGAAGTCCATGCTACTGAAAGCCCGATTTCAGGTGTTTGACCTGACCATGACCCGACCTGTGACCTCAAATTCAAATTTAAAGTACTCATCTGAAGCGTCTCGTCGCGTTCTTTCGTTTGCCGCCTCGTGCGTTTCGCTGCGCCTATTGGTTCTCGAGTTATCGGCTGGGGGCGTTTAACGCCCCCCCCCCCCCCAGCAAACGGTGGGTGGCGAAATACCCCAGCAACTGCCGGGTTAACTGTAGATTTGGTGAGTGTTTCAAGATGTCATGTTTTTTGCTCATTTTTACTTGAACATGACCTCAGTTTGACCTCAATAACTCCTGACCCAAGGTGACCTGTGACTTGAAATTTTGTGTGAATGTGTCAAATTGATGCGCAGGAAGGTAGGGGAGAGTGGGGTAATTTGGCCGCTTTTTTTAGAAAACGATGTAACTAAAAATCGACAACACATTTCTGCATTTTCTCAACGCTGACAGGTGTGGCATACACTTTACTTTCTTGGACAGGAAACTTTAAATGATAGAGTTTCTACTTATATTGAAATTGTGGCGTATTACAAAGGTCTGCAAAGCGGCCAAATTGCCCCACTAGCAGGGTTATTTGGCCGGGGGTGTGGGGCAATTTGGCCGGTGTTAGTTTGAGGCCATGATTTTTGTTATAGGCGAGTCAGCTTCACATTCAGCAATGACGCGTGTCCTACGACGCATTTGAAGCATTTTGGAGGTTGACTCAGCCGTCACAGGGGTCGAAAATAGTCAAAATAGCGGCTCTAGATGCGATGACAGTTTTTTACGAATAGCTTTTGAAGTAATCAAGCTAGGCCAAAACTAAATGTACCATTGTAATTCTCTCGTCATTCCGCATCGTAACATGTATGTGTTGACCTCGAGAGGTCAAGGTCAAAGGTTGGCTTCAGGTCACGTTACCTCAGGTCGCTTGACCTCAAGGTAACGTGATTTCAAGGTCATCATGTATATCATTCGATGCGCCTTGACGAACTGAACACAATGAGACCATTTGCGCGGCTGTATCTTTTTTCTGTAAGTATTTATTAGCAAAAAAGCGTTAAGTAACCTTTGATGACGTCACATGCCCTTAAAGCTGTCCAATAGGAAATATGGCATCAAGGTAGTCAAAGTTGGTCATACATTATGTCCTTTATGGTATAATTGACCATGACAACTCGGCCGTTCCAGCATAGTGACTCTGAGCGCACCGGCCAAGTTGCCCCGCTAGTCCCGGCCAAATAACCCCACATTGCCATTCTGAAAATTGTTGTCTATAAAGTCGTCATGGCTGTACAGAACTAGATAAAATTGCTCTTGGAACCGCTGAACACCCTCAAAAATGGCGCTATAATGTTGGAATTCGTTTACAGCCCAAATACTACGTGTTATATAAGTTTTTAAACGGAAGTAAAAGTTACCATTTTTTAACGAAATTCACCTTTTATTTATTTTGAATAAAACTAAGAGGGGGAAAGTTTTGACATTTGTTCTCGAGTTAGTTCTGCCGATGACAAATTAATAGAGACTAAAGTTATTTCATTCACTTTTATCAGCTTTCGTACAGGTGGGGGCGGCCAATTGACACCACCGGCCAAATTACCCCACTCTCCCCTACTCAAAATTTGCCGGATCTGCGCGCCGCCGTTTTCTCGCTATTAAAGAAAACACAGGGGGGGGGGGCAAAATTGCCCCCTAACAGGGCGAGGGTTATAAGGGCTACAACATTGCGATCTCGGATTTTTGAAATTTTTGGATTTTGACCCCAACAAAATAAAAATAGATTGTTTGAATGTAACAGCCAAAAAATCCAAAAAGTTTTTCTTTTTGAATTTCGAAAAACCGGAATATATGTGATAGTTCCTATCGCCCTCTATCCACATACCAAATTTGAGATCGATACTTCTTTTTTGGCCAAGTTATAGCGAAAAAACTGTTCAAAATTGATGACGTCATAATTTCTGCGGCGTCAAAGGGCCCTGAGCTCGCGTCAAACGACCCTCTGAAGGCCTTAAAGAGTCCTTAGCTTGTGTCAGAGGGCCCCCAGCTGGTGTCAGTGAGCTCTTCTCAGCTGGCGCCAAAAGTCCATCTGAAGGCCTCGAACGGTCCTCAGCTGGAGTACAACGGTCCTTAGATGCCGTCAAGCGGCCCTCAAAAGCCTCAAGGAGCCCTTATAAGGTCTTAAAGGGCCCTCATTTGGCCTCAAAAAGCCCTCAGCTGGCGTTAACTGGACCTCAGAAGGCCTTAAAGGGCCCTTATCTGGTGTCAGAGGGCCCCCAGCTAGTGTCAGAGGGCTTTCAGTTGGCGCGAAATGGCCATCAGAAGGCCTCAAATGGTCCGTAACTGGAGTCCAACGGTCCTCAGCTGGCGTCAAGCGGCCCTCAAAAAGCCTCAAAAGAAATAGAGGGACTTGCTGAGAAAAAGGAGGCCGCAGTGTGCCGACGACCTTAAACTGTACGGCAACGCCAGACAAAGGTAATCAGGGGGCGCTCAGATGATCGGGAGGTTTCAATTGATCAGGGACCCACCAGGTGACCAGGGAACCCTCTGATAACCAGGGGCCCTTCCAGTAACCAAGGACTCCTTCAATAACCAGGGACCCCTCAGTAAACGGGGGCCACTCAAGTTACTGCAAGAGACAGGAGTCCTTATAACCAGGGGCCGGCAAGGTCTCTCAGGTCCGTTTTTGACAAAGCTGTTATTGACGTCATGTGCGAGACTTTTGCCACCAGCAGAGGGCCTTTTCAAGCCTTTTTAGGGCCGTTTAACGTCTCTTGAGTTCCCTTTGAGGCTAAGGGCCTCTTCAGCAGCCGAGGGGTCTTTGAGGCCTTTTTGAGGGCCTCTTAACGTCAGCTGAGGACCGTTGGACGCCATCTGAAGACCGTTTGGGGCCTTCTGATGGCCAGTAGATGCCAACCGAGGGCTCTCTGACACCAGCTGAGGGCCCCCTGACACCAACTGGGGGCCTTCTGACACCAGCTAAGGGCGCTTTTATATCTGACACGAGCTCAGGGCCCTCTGACGCTAGCTCAGGGCCCTTTGACGCCCTTTGAGACCTTCTGAGGTCAGTTTGACGCCTGCAGAGGACCCTTTGCTGCCTTCTAAGTGGCCTTTGAGGCTTTTTTGAGGGCCGCTTGACGCCAGCTGAGGACCGTTGGACTCCAGTTACGGACCTTTTGAGGCCTTCTGATGGCCATTTCGCGCCAACTGAAAGCCCTCTGACACTAGCTGGGGGCCCTCTGACACCAGATAAGGGCCCTTTAAGGCCTTCTGAGGTCCGGTTAACGCCAGCTGAGGGCTTTTTGAGGCCAAATGAGGGCCCTTTGAGACCTTATAAGGGCTCCTTGAGGCTTTTGAGGGCCGCTTGCCGGCATCTGAGGACCGTTGTACTCCAGCTGAGGACCGTTTGAGGCCTTCAGATGGACTTTTGGCGCCAGCTGAGAAGAGCTCACTGACACCAGCTGGGAGCCCTCTGACACAAGCTAAGGACTCTTAAAGGCCTTCAGAGGGTCGTTTGACGCGAGCTCAGGGCCCTCTGACGCAGGTTAAGGGCCCTTTGACGCCCTCTAAGGTCTTCTGAGGTAGGTTTAACGTTGGCTGAAAGCCCTTTGAACCCATCTGAGGGCTCTTTGAGGCCATCTTGTGGCCCTTCATTTGGCCATCTGAGGGTCCTTTGACACCAGATGAGGGCCATTTGACGCTAACGAGGGCCCTTCGAGACCATCTGAGGACCCGGTGACCCCATCTGTGGGCCCTTTGAGGTCTTTTGAGGGCCATTGAAATTTCACCACAATACCCCTGGCTGCGCTACTGGGCATTTATCGATAGGCGTTATCACAAGTGTATTCGCGGCCATTGGGGCGACGTAAGAAAAGAAGAAACCAACTGGCCCCAAGAACTTTAAATTATCATTAGCATGCACCTTTCCTGATTTAGAGAATTTTACCATATTTGTACAGAAAATTGCATTTTAAATCTTCCATTTTGTTTTTTTATCGTTTGCACAATATGTTCTTTTACTAAGCTAGAAACACTAATTAGAAATAGTTCCCGCATCATCAAGAACAATAGGGAAGGCTTGAAGTGAATAAAATAATTTAAACGGTTTTGTAATCTATGTGAAGGCACTTCTAAAATTGCCTGTAGAAATATTGAAGGCAAAAGTTCAACTTTTTCACAAGACGGATGTCTATAAACCTATTTAACTTGTGACAACTCAGCCGGTATTTCGTCGCCTACAGCCCAGCTTTCCCTAGTGACCGATAGAGGCGCTGCTATCGATGTCCGCCGGTGCCGCCTAACGTGGACTCGTAGTCGTATGGGCCTGCTGGGGAACGAGATGGGCCCTCCCGGTCTTTTCAATCATTATTTCAGTTCATCTTACATGGTCTTCGGCGGTCTAAAGATTATGGGCCCCAACTCGAATGGGGGAAGGCCAGTGTGCCCTCTCCTTGTTGGCCTTGCTGACACTACACTGCTTCCCCTCCCTCCGCCATAAACGCACTGCTGTTAGGCGCCGACAAATGGACCGGCGCCGCCACCGGCTCCCCCGCGGCCTGCCTCGCGTTGACATAGCCCTTCCCGAACACCTGCACCAGTGCAACCCCCACGCGGCCTAGGTATCGCCGCGCCCACCTGTCCGCGGCGCGGCCTCTGATGGCGTATCGGATCATTGATGGTGCGATACATGTTTTGGGTCAGATTTTCGCAAGTATCGCGAAAAATTGCCCAAAACACTTTTTAAATTTCATATTGAAAAAAAAAATCAAAAATGACGTGAAAGTGACCGTTTCAACGTGTAAATGTAAAACGCTCTAGCGCAGCCATTTTTTGAAGAAAATTTGAAATTATGACGTCATCAATTTTGAACAGTTTTTTCGCTATAACTTGGCCAAAAAAGAGCTATCGATCTCAAATTTGGTATGTGGATAGAAGGCGATAGGAATTAGGAACTATCACATATATTCCGGCTTTTCGAAATTCAAAAAAAAAACTTTTTGGATTTTCTGGCTGATATATTCAAACAATCTATTTTTTATTTTGTTGGGGTCAAAATCCAAAAATTTCAAAAATCCGAGATCGCAGTTTTGTAGCCCTTTTAACCCTCGCCCTGATGGGGGGGGGGGCAATTTTGCCCCCCCTGTGTTTTCTTAAATAGCGAGAAAACGGCGGCGCGCAGCTCCGCCAAATTTTGAGCACCTTCCTGCGCATCAATTTGACACATTCACACAAAATTTCAAGTCACAGGTCACCTTGGGTCAGGAGTTATTGAGGTCAAACTGAGGTCATGTTCGAGTAAAAATGAGCAAAAACCATGACATCTTGAAACACTCACCAAATCTACAGTTAACAAGCAATTAAGTTCTTTATGTGGTTGTGTAGAGAAAAGACGGCGCTACAATACGGCTATCTCGAATTTTCAAAAGATTGGTATTTTCACCCTCAGAAATAAAGAAATATATATTTTTTTTTAGAAAAACTCAGAAAAATTTAAAAAAATCAAATTTCAAAATACTAGAATATATGTGATAGTCCCTGCGCTCTTCGATATACATACCAAATTTCAGATCGATACCTACTTGTTTGGCCAAGTTAAAGCGAAAAAACTGTTCAAAATTGATAACGTCAAATTTTTGAACTCAATTTTTAGCAATTCTAGACCACGTAGCGCAAAACAAAGACCACCATTGAACTTCCCTGGACGAGCTGCATCGAATCGATAGGATTCGATGCAGCCCATTTTATGTTCGAATTTTATGCCCATTTTATGCCCATTTTATTATTCGAACCTACCCATTTTATGCAAAAATATCAACTTTGAAATTTGACCTAGTTTGAACTGACCTTTACCTGACCTTCACCAAAACATAATATCAACTGACCCCAAGGGCAGCCTGTCCCACATAATCGCATTTGGCATATAAAATGGACCATAAAACATGCATCACATGATATTTTTAATTTGTGACCCTCAGTGACCTGACCTCTGTGACCTGGCCTGGTATCAGTGACCTCAAATAGCAAAATATGTGTGTGACGAAAATTTCCCCATCGATGATTTCAATGAAATGCATTTTACTCGATTGTACAACGCATTTCTTGAAATGCCTGTAAACGGTGAAAATTCGATCTTTGACTTGACCTGTGACGTCATCGGTTAGACCGAGGTCAATGAAATTGGGTTACAAGGTAGTTCCGTTGGGGCTATCCAACGCCGTTTGCCGCTTGTCGCTATGTTGCGTGGTTCTCAAGATCTTAGGGGGGGGGGGGTAAAATGCCCCCCCCCATCAGACCGCGTTGCTCGGCAGACCCCATCAGGGCGCGTGTTAATTCTACACCTTTTATGTATGTCCGGAACATTTTTCTGTGTCTCTAAAGCTGTAGGCCTGACAGCTCTTCCCGCGAAACCTTTTTTGGGTCGAAAATGGCAGAAATAACGTCACTCTGACGTCATTAGCGGCCAACCTATCATAGCCTTTGGAAAAAATTGGTCACAATGTGTAATAGCTATTTACGGGAGGGTACTGAAAGTTTGGTGACGATCGGCGCAGCGGTTCTGGAGATATATCGAAAAAACTAAAGGGGGGGGGGCAAAAAATGCCCCCCCCACACCGCCTGGAAGGCTAATTCTAAACCTTGTGTGGCTGCCTGGTGTGACGAGGAGTGATGAAAACAGCGAGCACAATGGGAGAAAATCTCCTCCCGCAAACACCTTTTGTCGATGGATAAATACTTCATAAGAATTTTACAACTGAGGAAAATATCAAATTTCTTAATGGTCTACTCGTTTAGGGGCATTAATATATTTGTACCAAGCAACCCCAGGAGGATTGCTAGCATATGGCTCCTCAGCGAAGCCACTATTATTGACTGTTCTATAGCAACAATGCAAGCTTACTACATATAATTAATTGTACTTTAAAAATTCCCATAAATGCATGGTTATGCTTCCATTTAGTCGTAATGTAACAATAAATCACCAATCTGGCCCGGAAAACGTTTCCCAGCATAGGTACTTAACAGAAGTTGCCGCACCACCTGGTGTTAGATACAACCCGCCGGCCCGCCCCACTATGGGAGACTGCAACGCCTGAAACGCGAGTGCAGACCTTTGTTCAACAGCAAAGCGCCCATGTAGACACTTTTCCAATCGCACTAAAAATTTGCATGTGATGTTCTAAAGGTATGAGGCCACTTTTGCACTTGTTGTAGGCTGCAGTTTCCAAAAATCGTTTCGAACCACCCTAGTGTATAGCTCTATAATTGGTTCCCGGGGTGTCTAGTCTAGCTCTATAATTGGTTCCCGGGGTGTGTAGCTCTATAATTGGTTCCCGGGGTGTGTAGCTCTATAATTGGTTCTCGGGTTTGTAGCTCTATAATTGGTTCCCGGGTGTGTGCCGGTGTTTCGAAAAAATGTGGAAATAGGCAATATTTTTCATTTAATGACCTCTGGTGACATGACCTTTGAGTTGACCTATAAAATGAATGACATATGTTCGTCCTTATTTTGGACATTTTTTCAAATGCCGTTTACTGCTTGTCACTACGTGACCCAGGATCCGCGTTTAAAGCGCGGGGTGTTGGAACGCCCCCCCCCCCCTCCCCCAGCAGGGCGTGGAAACCAAGTACCCTCAGCGGGGTGCGGGTTAGACATCTTGAGGCGACAACCAAACAGCATGTTTTCTTTTGGACGACAACCACCGAAACACTTTTTTTCAGTCCTGGCGACAATCGTGTCCGGTCCGAGACGCGGCCGGCCGGCGCGGGCGTGTCGCCTCCGTCCTCCGGGAGCGGCGCCGGGGGAGGGGAGGGGGGCGCTGCTCTGCCGTGGATGTACGGTGCGCCCTACAGCCGCCGCAGCCCAGGTGAACCTCCGGCTGCCGACCGGCCGGCCGAGATCAATAGTGCCGCTGACAGCGCGCCTCTGGCGGCTTCCTCATGGAGATGGGTAGTAACTAGTGACTGGCGGCGCCGCGTCCGTCCGTCCGTCTGCCCGCGTGTGGGCGCTCAGCTCTGAGCCCCCACACTGCCGCTTGCTGCTGAGAGCACAACGGGACACCCTGTCGTTTGCTTTCAGCGCCTCTTGAAGAATGAACATGTCACTGAATTTACAGGACCAGGGACATACATGAAAATAGCCCGAATACTTGAATTGACGGATTGGCAGAGCCGGAGCCAAAGCTAACCAGAGCTCGTTGCGCAGGCGCCGACCCATGTCATCCGATCGCGCAATGCCGGCCAACGGTTTTTACGAGAGAGCGAGCTAGCGAAGCAGTCTGTTCAATATAGGTACCTAACGGAAAAATATCAGTATGAGCAGCCCGGCCCGGCCCGGCCTGTTGAGAAGCACACTGTTTTGTTCTGTGTCCCCTCTGAGCTCACTGTGTGGGTAGGGTACGCTTGAACCGGCCGGTTCGAGCCGCGCCCCGCTCGGCACATTGCTCCAACAGACGGTAAATAACTTTTGAAAATACCCTAACCCATCTCCAATTTTAGTGTTTTCTGAACCAATATTTTGCGAGGAATCCGATGGTGTGGTCCCCGAAATCTGAAAAATTTCCATTTTGGAGATATCACCTAGTTTTTGAAAAGTAAATATTCGTCATGCACAAAAGTCAAATAAATTGAAAATATAATGAGTGAATATTTATATTAACACTAGAATGTATCGAACAAAAAATTAGTGACATATTTTAGCTGAGATGATACTATATCTGCGCATACATGTGCATAAACTAGTATATTAACCCTCGCCGGCCGAGAAGGGGTGGGGCGGATGCCGCCTCATAGGTTTTTTCGCGGTAGCTCAAAACACGCTGAGGGAAAACAGCTGAAACTTGGCATACCTAATATTTTTTCAAGCTGGATCTTTTGACACAAACTGCGTTTTCAGGTCAGGTTAGGTCACTGACCTATGACGTCATAAATGAACCTCTGCACGGTCCTCAGAAGTTGCAACTTTGCAACGCCCTCAGTGCCAGAGGAACTTTCACAGGAAGTTGAAACTTACAGGACGTAGTATCCTTTAGAGGTCTCACAAATTGTATATCTCAGATTTTTCCCAAATGTCACATGAGGTCAGTTCGGTCACGTGACCTCACCATAATAAGTCAATGGAGGGAAATATGAAAACGGTTATTTTGGCGCCGGAAATTGTCTAAAAACTGTCCCAAGCACATGAAATCGTGGTTTCATGCACTCTTTGTAAGGTCCGATCATGAAACCACGATTTCATGTGCTTGGGATAGTTAAAGATCATTTCCGGCGCCAAAATAACAGTTTCAATATTTCCCCCATTGACTTATAATGGTGAGGTCACGTGACCGACCTGACCTCATGTGACATTTAGGTTAAATCCGAGATAAACAAGTTGTGAGACCTCAGAAGGATACTACGTCCTGTAACTTTCATCTTCCTGTGAAAGTTCCTCTGGCACTGAGGGCGTTGCAAAGTTGCAACATCTGAGGACCTCGCAGAGGTTTATTTATGACGTCATAGGTCAGTGACCTGACCTGACCTGAAAACGCAATTGAGGTCAAAAGATCCAGTTTGAATAAAAGATTACGTATACCAAGTTTCAGCTGTCTACCCTAAGCGAGTTTTAACCCTCGCATGTGTAGGGGGGGGGGGGGGGGGGGGGGGGGGGGGGGGGGGGGGGGGGGGGGGGGGGGGGGGGGGGGGGGGGGGGGGGGGGGGGGGGGGGGGGGGGGGGGGGGGGGGGGGGGGGGGGGGGGTTGGGGGGGGGGGGGGGGGGGGGGTGGGGGGGGGGGGGGGGGGGGGGGGGGGGGGGGGGGGGGGGGGGTGGGGGTCTCGGATGGACCCCCCCCCCATGTTTTTTTCGCGAATAACTCGCGTAAAAAGCGCAGATCGCGACGAAACTTTCAGTACCCTCGCATTGGATCATTTTAACACCTACCCTGAAAATTTTATGACCCTGACCCAAATGACCTTTGACCTGTGACCTCTTTTCCGAGACCATGTTTGGCGGATCGCGATTTCGCGTATGTCTCTCGCCACTAGCCGCGTGTTTGCAAGCTTTTCGTGGTTTCAAACGTTCAAACATGTGATTTGATGTTACTCCCGTGTGTCAAGGTCACCTGAAGGTCAGTCAGGTCATTGACCTTTGGTGACCTCGGGTGACCTCGGGTCACTTTTTTCGAGTTTTACATGTTTTCTAGGCTAGTTTTTTTGGAGCTGAATTCGAATTTAGCAACCATTTGAACATTTTACGAAGTAGTTTTGGTGACTTCGTAACATGTTACGAAGCTGTCATAGCGTTGACACGTACTACTAATACCCTCACGACGCCTACTGGTTGACCTCCTGACCTGACCCGACCTGGTCTAAATGCTTCAAGACATCATCTGTGATCAAAACTTACACGATATTCGTGATCAGCACCCGAAAAAACCCCTTAGCAGCCACACTTTACGACTTTCTAACAGGTCCCGATTTTCCCGACTTTGGTCATTGACCTGACCTGGGAGTCAACCATGACCTAGACCTTAAAATTGGGTATCATCGCGGCTTCCTCTCGTCACGGGCAACACGCTCGTTTTTCGCGAAGCTCTAGCTCGATCAGGGGCCAAACGGCAAGGGGGGGGGTCCAACCGACCCCCCCCTACACATTAGAAGCTGGCAAACGCCTCACACATGCGAGGGGTTAAGCTAATCGCGAAAAGCCCTATGAGGCGGCACCCGCCCACCCCTTCTCGGCCGACGAGGGTTAATGTACTATTCATGTACATGTATGCGCAGATATAGTATCTCAGCTTAAATATATCTCTAATTCAGTTCGACACATTCTAGTGTTGTTCAAAAATTAACTCATTATATTTTTATTTTATTTGACTATGAAATAAATTGCCTGACGAATATTTATTTTTTCAAAAAAAAATAGGTGCTATCTCCAAAATGGAAATTTTAGATCTCGGGACCACACCATCGGATTCCTCGCAATATTTTGGTCCAGAAAACACTAAAATTGAGATGATATTTTCAAAAGTTATTTTACCGTCTTTTGGGGCAATGTGTCGGGAGTCGCGCGATCAGCGCTTGTCACGTGACCCTTCCCGCCGCCGAGATTTACCTGTGTTGGGGTCGCGCGGCAGAGGGTCAGTCGACCATAAGATCCACCATGAGATCCCGACTTGTCATAACTAGCAGCGAATGCAGTCAGAGGCGACCGAACGCTTACATACGTTCTGGATTTTTTTTCTCCACAAATCACCTTAACCCCGCACCGACGGGGGGGGGCGATATCCGCCCCCCCCTGAGGTTTTTCGCGAATAGCGGAAAACCGCGCGCGTAGCGCCGCGAAATTTGGTATGACTATTCCCTCATCAATTTTACACATGGTGTGCAAGTTTGAACCTCCTACCTTTCAAGGTCAGGTCACCAGGTCACTTTGAATGACCCAACCTCAAGTCACTTTTTTGCAACTTTGTCACCGTGCCAGAGCTACAGTAGATGTCGGGCCTTTGAAAGTCGCAGGATGTTATTAGGTCATTATAGCTACAATTTGTTATATCTCGGAATTTTGATATCGGTGACCTAAGGTCAGGTCAATTTCGCGACCTCCCCATTAAAGTCAATGGGGGAAAAATCAACTCCCTGTTTTTACCACTAAAACGGGTCGGAATGGCCCCATATACCATACAGACTTCATATACGATCACCTTCACTACCTTGAGGTCTGTTTTGCTGTTGGGCAGCTGTGAGGTCATGTGACGTCATCAAAGGTCACCAAAGGTTTTTTGGCCAATAACTCCGTACAGGAACAAGATACAGACGCGTGGATGGTCTCATTGTGTTCAGCTCGTCAAGACGCATCGAATGATATACATGATGACCTCGAGGTCACGTGACCTGAGGTCAACCTTTGACCTTGACCTTTCGAGGTCAACATATATATCATTCGATGCGGATTGACGAGAGGATCACGATGATGCCCTTAGTTTGTTCCTATCTTGACTAATTCGAAAGTCATTCGAGAAAAACTCTCTCCATGTTCAGCGCCGCCATTTAGACTTTTTCGACCCCGTGTGACGTCATCTTTGACCTGACCTGAAAATGACCTTTGTAAAAATTGTAGATCTTGACCGTGCGTATCCGATGCCGTTTACCGCTTGTCGCTATCTTGCTTCGTTCTCGAGATCTCAGGGGGGGGGGTCATCCGCCCCCCCCCCCCCCCCGTCGGTACTAAGTTGGCGCAGACCCCCGTCGGTGCGCGGGGTTAAATTCGATGTCTATAGTGCGCGCAGCCCCTACTTGTGGACATGGGTGACTGCATGAGTGCCAGATGGATGATGTGAGACTGTCCCATATAGTGCACTAAGGTAAAGGATGTCCTCGGCCGACGTAGTATAGAAGACGACCTTTGATGATGTGAGTGTGCATGATCGACTTTGAATAAGCGCCATAGATACCTGCTGATCTCACCGAACATTCGCCTTGCGTAATCCCCAGACAAACTATATACATTGAGGGTCAGGTCAATTTGCGACCTCTCCATTACCTATTAGTTAAAGGGACTATCCCACCTTTAACATGGGTTTGAGTTGAGATAGCCACAGAGGCGGATCCAGCTCAAGGTTTGGGGGGGCAAACCATAAAAATTTATCGATTCTTTCCATGCATCGTCCATAGGCGCAATGTTAAAATCATGCCGTTTGGGGGGGCAAATGCCCATTTTGCCCCCCCCCTGGATCCGCCACTGGATAGCCAAGTTTGCGGCGAGGTTCAGAAACCACTATCTATCTAGTTTGCAACCCCCGCGGCCTCTTGGTGTTGAAGAAATTCGTTCCCTTCATTTGAAAATGGGCCTTGTACAAGGTCCTATCTTCAACATGGAGCGACCGTTAGTGTGACGTCACCTCTCGTTTAGTCATTCTGATTTAAATAGGTTTGTTCGTTGAAAAATCGCTTAACCCTCGCCCGTAAACGGCGATCTGCCACCTTCGCCCATGCAGGGGGGGTGCGACCCCCCCCCCTTGGCGTTTGAAAACGGAGCGTCGTAGAGCTTAGCGGAAAAGACCAACGGATTGCTCTCGCCGAGATCTCGCGATTGGTGGTATATTTTTTGGTCCTAGGTCAACATTTGACCTACTTTTGACCGGTCAAAGGTCAAATTTTCGGAAAGAATAGACTTTTTCAACTTTCCGCGGCGATTGCGGCAAAACGGTGGGAGATATCGACTTGAAACCTTCACTATCGTGTTCCTTGATCAATTCTCTATCGTTTGGTATGTATTTCGTTTCCCTAGCTCTAAAAATGGCGCGTTGGGAGCGACGGAAGTCGGCAAGGTCACAGTCGGCGGCAGAAATTCGAAAAATCAAAATTTAAATTTTTGAAATCTGATTGTATTTTTGGATTTGGGAGGTCTATTTGCTCCCTATAGAAGCTAATATTGCTGCATATTCCCATTGAGGTGACAAGAATTAGCAAAATAGTGGTTCGGGCGCTTTTCAAATAGTACCGGACGCTGTTCCTCTTGTGACGTCATAGCTCCGTGACCTGGGCCCTGTTTCACCGGTGATAGCAGCACGCTGCTATCAAATTGCGCGAGCTGACGTAATGTGATGACGTCATACTGCTGACGTAAGGGGCAATTCTGGCGCACGATTGCCGCAATATTGTTTTACGTCATCAGCTAAATGTTCGAAGTTAATGTCCAAATTTTTCCTAAACCCAACTTCTTTTAAATACATCATATTAGAAAAATATATATCAAATATATTACTATCATGACTGCGTAAACTCTTACTTTTAGGCTAATACGTCACTTAATGCCGCCGCCAGGGTCGCGGCAATCGTGCGCCGTAACTACCCATTACGTCAACAGTATGGCGTCACGACATGACGTCAGCTCGCGAAACGTGATAGCAACTTGCTGCTATCACCGGTGAAACAGGGCCCTGACCTGACCCGGTCAAGTTTCTTATACCATATGATAGCCATACTTGCCCTAACATGCATGGGAAGTTTCATCACGATCCATCAACCGATGTCCGTACCACCGGCAGGAAACCTCGGGCGTTGGCACTCAGTTTGTGAAAATCCGGCCGGAGGCTGTTCCCTTTGTGACGTCATAACTCCGTGACCTGACATGACCCGGTCAAATTTTTTTATCAAAAGATGCGCAAGGTTTGCCCCATAAGGTTCCCAAAATTTGGCGGCGCTGCGCGCCGCCGTTTTTGCACTATTTCCGAAAAGCCTCAGGGGGGTTGCACCAACCCCCCCTACATGGGCGAGGGTTAAAACTTCTGAACTTTGTTGTGGTGCCTACAGAGTAAAAAGAATCAGCTTTATGACAGTAATGTGGCCTGGGGAAGGAGGTAATTTTGGGCTGTGACGTCACATATTTGAAAGTTTGTGTTTGGAATATGGGAAGCCTAAGATGTTTGAAAAATAAATGCCAGAACCGTGTTCCTGGTCGTCCAATCTATAAAGTCTGGCACAATTTAACTGGTTTTAACAACATTTTAGAAGGTGGGATAGTCCCTTTAAACCGCGCCATGCTGGTGGCCTGTGTTTTCCGTGTCATGCTGGGGGGGGGGGGGTTCATGTGACCCACTCTAACTTGGCTCCTGGGCCACGTAGCGACACGCGGTAAGCGGCAATCGAAAGAGCGTCAAAATAATGACGGAAACACTTTGTTTAGTTTTCAGGTCAGGTCAAAGGTCAGGTCGCTAGAGGTCATCAAAGGTCAAATTTAGTCCATTTAAACAATTTTGGAAACTGCCAATGGATAAATCGGGAACCAATAGAGCTACAGCGCCGCGGAAAAGCACATTCGATAGCCATTTTACAGACCTTTCTGATTATTGCCCTCAGAATTGACCTCGGGTCCACGGTTTTAGCCTCCAGATGGCTAAACTCCAAAAATATCTGTTTTTAAGAAAAACGTTTTCTGCAATACCTTTGCCTCAAGACAGTGACGAGATTTATTTTGCCAGCATCGTGTTCCTCCCGTCGAGACGCGTCGAAAGAACTATACGTTGACATTGAAATGCCATTTTAAAAATTTGACCTCAGGTCGAGGTCATGACCTGACTGGAAAGGGTCATGCTGCATATCAGTCGATCCGTATCGTTGAGCTGAACACATCTGACGTAGTTTCACCGCTCTAGCATATTTTTATCAAACGTTATAGCCAAAAAAACTGCTGGTGACCGTTCATGGCCTGAGATGACCTCAGGAGCATACAGAAGAGTGACAACTCACTGGTGCATTTTTCCTATTCAGTGTGTTTTGTTTACCTATGAACCGATGTTTGAGAGGGCATTGAACAACATTCGTCCAAAAGAGGCGCATTTCATAGTTTCTCCCATTGACTTGTAATGGAGAGGTCGCAAAATTGACCTGTCAAAAGTCCGAGAAACATGTTATACCTACATATTGCTAAGGTCGTTCTCCACGGTACATGTTTTGCGCGTTTTTAATGTCGTTTTAGCGCTTTTTGATGTTTTGCGAGTTTTTCATGATCCGGCGTTGATCTGTACCATTAAATTACATGGTGCCATCTCTACGGCGGAAGATTTGTCAAAAATCGAAAAACGCGTGACTTCATAAAATCAAAAAACTGCAAAACTCGTAAAACGCGTCAGTTGTGTCGGTTGTGTCATGCAAAACTCGTAAAACTTTTAAAAAGCGCAAAACTCTCATTTGTAAAAACGCGCGATTTTATCCAAACATTTGGATCGAATGTCTTATCAATCTTCTTATCAATCAATCAGTCTTATCAATCTCTGAAAGTTTCAAAGGTGATCGTTCAGTCGGTGTAGCTATCGCGAGTCTTTAAACTTTTTCTGCGGTAAGGTGACTTGACGTGACCTGGTGACCTGACTTTGAACGACCCGGGTCAGAAATTTTCTCAAATTGTTTTGAAAAGATGTATAAACACATGTACCAAAAACGATGGCGCTTGGCGACGCCGTTTTTGAGATATTCGCGAAAAACGTAAGGGGAAGGGCGTAAAAAACGCGCCCCCGTCAGCACGGCGCAGTTTATTGGGAGAAAATTGAAATGCTCTCCTTCTAAACGAAAACACCCTCAGACATCGGCATACAGGTATATATGACACATTTCATCGGAAAATTTCACTCGTGATGTGACCACTTTTATGTTACTGAGGTCATCTCAGGTCATGAAAGGTCTCCAGTAGGTTTTGGACAATAACTTTTGATAGAGATATGGTAGAGCAATGAAACGCCTTATATAATTATTTTCCTTCTCGACAATACGGATCGACTAATACGTAATATGACCTTTCCCGGCTAGGTGATGACCTTCACCTTAGGTCAAATTCTCAAAATGCCCTTTAATGTCAAATTCTATTTCATTTGACTAGTCTCGAAAAATGGAACACGATGCCGGTTAAACTAATCTCGTGCAGGTCTGAACCGAAAGGTATTACAGGTAAACGTCCCCTGCGAATACGTATATTTTACGGCTTAAACGTTTACCTACCTTAGGTCAAATCTGAGATAAGTAATAGGAACGAGCATAAAAAGAGGTATCGATTGCGCTTTGCTGCGGCGCTGTTGCTCAATCTCTTTATGAATCCTGACTTATGCGCCGCTTTGTCGAAAAATGCCAAAATCGGCGAAATTTGATTTGTCTCTGGTGCCCTGACCCTCCACCAGTTCGACCTAACCTTAACAATGACCTAAGTAGTTTGATAATAGTTTTTGACGCTCTTTCGAACGCCGCCTGGCGCCTACTGCGTGTCTCGACGTGGCCCACAAGCCGAGTTAGAAGTGGGTGTTCAAACACCCCCAGCAGGTTCAATTAAAGGTAGTGTGCCAGCTTAGAAATTCGCCCCGACGGGTTGTCGGTCGTACCCCAACCACATTTCACACCACTATCAACAATAAATGCACACACTGAAATCGCTATTACCGATAGGCTCATCCAATCAAGTTTCGATAAACCCGTTCATCATCATCTCCTGCGGTTTCGAACACGCCTGTTAGGTGGTGCGGTAGACCGCGCCCAAAGCCAGGGCCCCGGTAACGTGAGGTAGCCGAGTCGGGGCAGCGTGCGCTGACCCAAGCCGGGGCCGCGCGTCCTCCCGGTGTCATGTGATAGCCCGGGGCTGCCCGGGGATGCAGTAGACCGCGCCCAAAGCCGCGGCCCCGGCTTGGGTCAGCGCACGCTGCCCCGACTCGGCTACCTCACGTTACCGGGGCCCGGGTGAGACTAAATGCTTACTTCGAAATCTAAGCTGCGTTGCGGCATTGGCGGTTATGTGCGGCGTGTATGCCGCATGATTAGTAAGCGGCGACCACTAAATTAAAAATTCAATAGCTTCGACCTGTTTTCAATGGATAACACTGCATACCAAAAATGTCCATCGCTCTCGTCATAGGATATTTAGATTTAAATAACTAACTTATCTACATCATTGTTTTGAACCAAATTAATACTCAGCCGCGAACGTATAAGGTATAACCCCTTGCCGTTTCGCTCCTGATCAAGCTAGAGCTTTGCGGAAAAAACGAGCGTGTTGCCCGTGACGAGAGAAAGCCGATGATACCCAATTTTAAGGTCCTAGGTTATCGGTTGACCTTCCAGGTCAGGTCAATGACCCGGCCAAAAGGCGGGAAAATTGGGACCTGTTAGAACGTCGTAGTGTGGCTGCTATGGGGTTTTTCGGGGTGCTGATCACGAATATCATGCTAATTTTGATCACAGATGATGTCTTCATTCATTTAGGCCAGGTCGGGTTAGGTCAGGTCAGGTCAACCAGTAGAGGTCCTGCCAGGTATTTGTAGTAGGTGTCAACCGCCTCTGACAGCCTCGTAACATGTTACGAAGGCACCAAAACTACTTTGTAAACGTTCATGTGGTTGCTTAATTCGAATTCAGCTCGAAAAAAACTGACCTAGAAACATGTCAAACTCGAAAAAGTGAACCGAGGTCACCAAAGGTCAATGACCTGACCTGACCTTCAGGTGACCTTGACACCCACCCTAATGCATGGGGGCAACATCATATCACATGTTTGAACGCTTGAAACCACGAAAAGACTGCAAACGCGCTGCTAATGCGAGCCGACATACGCTGAATCGCGGTTCCGGCCAAACATGGTCTCGAAAAGTAGGTCACAGGTCAAAGGTCATTTGGGTCAGGGTCATGAAATTTTCAGGATGGGTGTTAAATTGATCAATGCGAGGGTACTGAAAGTTTCGTCGCGATCAGCCGCTTTTTAAGCGAGTTATTCGCGAAAAACCTTAGGGGGGTTGCATCAACCCCCCCCCTGTGCGGGCGAGGTCATGTTTTGATAGCAAGACTGAAACAGACTTTTTTGGGTAGCCAGGAAATCGCATGCCAGAGCCTATTCAAATTCTTTTATCGGCCTTTATATGCACCAGTCGCATACAGGTACGGGATTTAGCATACGATTTCCAGACAATCGAACGACTGTTTGGAGACAACAAAGGAAGGAATGAGTGAGTTAAGTTGAAAGTATTAATTTGGTTCAAAATGATGATGTAGATAACCTAGTTATTTAAAGCTGAATATCTTATGACGAGAGCGGTTGGCATTTTTGGTATGCAGTGTTATTCATTGAGAACCGGTCGGAGCGTTTGAGTCTTTAATTTAGTGGTCGCCGCTTACTAATCATGCGGCATACACGCCGCACATAACCGCCAATGCCGCAACGTAGCTTAGATTTCGAAGTAAGCATTTAGTCCCACCCCCGGGGCCCTGGCTTTGGGCGCGGTCTACCGCAGGTGGCTTCTGCTCATACTTTGTGGTGCGGTGGTGGTGCGTCGGGCCGCGCGCTCTGACTTCGGCCAAGAAAAATGCGTCAGCTGATCATTGTCATTTCTGCCACTTTCATGTGGTGAGATGGGGTCATAACTTTAGAGACGGCTTTTCATATCAATTATTTTACATAAAATAATATTTCAAACCATAGATTAATGTTCGACAGCCAAATTAAAGAAACAATGCCAATACAGGCTTACAGTTTAAATTCGACATTGTTTTGTCTACGATTAGACAGCTGATAACTCATTCCCGTACGTCGTAACTCTATTATAACCTTTGCTTATTGTCACATGTGCGCCGCATTCGCGATTGTTGCCGACGCCTGTTTGCAGGTCAGCCCACTACAGTTGTTATACATATCGAAAAACCGATAAACTTTTAGGCGAAAAAAGCACTATTTTAGGCCCATTTTTGATTTTTTGCGATATTAGGTAAAAACAGAAGCTTCTAATCCTAGGAAAAATAAAATGGGAAATCATTGGAAGGTGGCACACTACCTTTAAAAAACGCATACGCTGGGGGCGGTACCGCACTGCTAGGCGGGGGCGGCATCGCAATAATGGGCGGCACTGCGCCTGAGGGGTACCACTTGCATTGAGGAGTGGCATTGTACGGTGAAGGGGCGGCGTCGCAAATTGAGGGGCGGTATCGCAACGAGGGGTGGCACTAACGAGGGTGCCTTTTAAGAAACGCTTGGCACATCCTAGCCCAGCTCGGCGCCGCCTGGCTGCTGCATCTTGAAAAAGGCCCTTGGTGTCGATGAGAAAGCCCTATTGTCAAATAATTACCTAGCGTCAGTGGTTTCAGGAGAGAGGGGGGGGGGGCGCTATCGATCTTGAATGGGGCGGGGCGCCATTGATCTCGGATGGTCTGGCGGGGATTTTCAGAGGGGCGCCAGTGGTTTCACAGGGTCGCCATTGATCTAGGATGGGCCGACTGAAGTCCCGGTTCAGATGGGCGCCAGTGGCTCTTGAGGGGCGCCAGCGATCTCTGATTGATGGGGCGACTGTGATCTTTAGACTGTGTTGAATGCACCATTGGGCATGGATGGGGCCACTGTTGTCTTCAGCAGGGCGCCGCACGCTCTGGAGGGGCGCTTTGAGCTTGGGTGGGGCGACTGTAGTGTCAAGGGGCGTTGTCTCGGATGGGGCGACCTCGGATGAGGACGACTGTGATCTTCAGAAGCGCGCCGGACGCTCTGGAGGGGCGTCGTTGGGCTTGAATGGCGACTTTAGTCTCAATCGGAACAACT
The DNA here is from genome assembly GCF_019059575.1 of Amphibalanus amphitrite. NCBI lineage: Eukaryota > Metazoa > Arthropoda > Thecostraca > Balanomorpha > Balanidae > Amphibalanus > Amphibalanus amphitrite. The sequence continues at coordinate 236,234 of NW_024881787.1, forward strand.
TCAGCCTCAAGGGGGGGGGGGCGCTAGTGGCTCTTGAGGCGCTATATTGATCTCGGATAGGGCGCTGTGATCTTGAGAAGAATGCGGGTGCCTTAGAGGGGCGCCAGTGGTTTCAGGGGGCGCCATCGATCTTGAATGGGGCTGATTGGGGCAGCTGTGAACTTCAGAGGGGCGCCGGTTACTCTAGAGGGGCGCCATCAACCTTTAAAGGGGCGACTGTTCCGTTCAGCTGGGTGCCAGCGGCTCTTCAGGGGTGCCATCGACACTGGGGGGTGCGGAATATTCTGGTTTCCGGAGGGGCGCCCTTCATAATTGAGGGCTCATGTCCTAGTTGGGGGTGTCCTGGAGAACATTCGGGTGTCCAGGCACCCCCAAAGAGATATTGAGTTCGATCCCTGCCTTCACATCACTCTTTAATTCATGTTCCCTCTGTAAAACGGCATCAGCCTAGTCGGCGCTAATTGGGGCGCCATCTGGGCGGCTGGGCGGAAAGGGGGTAGGCCATGGCCCCCATGGCCCCTTCCCCTGAAAACGCCACTGCCCACTAGGCACTGCATATCCATGTGCCAGAGTTGGGGTGCTGCTGCACGTGCGCACGTGCAGGGGTCGTTTCCAGATCTCGAGAACGGCTCGACCGATTGCGCTCAAATTTGGTACAGTTAGGTACCGGTTAGAAGGGTGCCGTGCAAAAGTCAGTTGGTACCCATTTTGCACGTGCGCACGTGCAGGGTACCGCTTCCAAATCTCGAGAACGGCTGGGCCGATTGTGCTCAAATTTGGCACATCGCTAGAGACCGGTTAGTAGGGTGCCGTGCACAAGTCAGTTGGAGGTACCCCCTCGCAATTTCACACGTGCAAGGCCCACCCTCTCGCTCGCTCCGTTAGTCGCCCCAAAAGGCGTTGTCTTTATTGTATTGTATTTACATTTAAGAGCGATTCACATACAAAGTGCGTGGCGATTACTGCTCAGAATCCGTATCCGCGGTTGCTAATCTAATCATTCAAAACATTTGCACATTCATTCACGTTAAAACACGGACAAAACACTCGGGACAGCCTCGTCGCTCTTATCCACCCCCGCCCTATTGGTCAGCGACGATGTGCTGATTCATCGTCCACGATTGCGGCTTTAACAGCGCGGGCGAAGCGGGCGGGAGGCAGCTGCGACAGGTGAGGTGGCAGGCTGTTCAGCAGAGCTGCAGCTCGATAGCCGAACCGCCGCTTGCCCGTTTCCAGCCGCGGACGGGGAAAATGGAAGAGGCGATCTTGCCTGGATTATCTCTCGCGGATAGCGCATTTTGCGACGAACAGGACTGCTAGTTGCTCGGGTTCCGGCGCTGTATGACCTTGTGTCCGATGACAAGGGTGTGGAAATCGGACATACCGCGCGGGGACAACCACCCGAGTTTTGTTCGCAGGTCGGAGACATGGTCAAATTTACGGCGGCCGAAAATAACTCTAGCGGCGAAGTTAATAATTTTTTGGAGTCGATCGAAATTTTTTTGGGACCCATTAGGTACCATAAACTGAAAGGCAGTACTGGATACGCGATACAACGAGTGCCGTCACGAGCGTTCGAAACTTCGAATGATGCCATCTGGGAGACAGTGGCGCGCGTGTGAAAGACCAATCAACAGTCCCGTTCACCGGCGGCAGAGTTCAGAGACGTGTGCGTCCCATGACAGAGTGCTGTCAAAAGTGACGCCAAGGTTCCCGACTTGTGCGCACGGTTGCAACGCTGCGTTGCGGAATGGTACTCTAAAGTCTGGTAATTTACGAAGATTTTGACGAGTGCCAAATACAATAAGCTGTGTTTTACTTGCGTTCACTTTGAGGGCGTTAGCGCAAAACCAGTCGTTGAGAGACGCGAGCGAGTCCTCCATGCGCGAGATGAGAACTTCGAGGTCCCGAGCTGGACCGCTAACCATACGTTATACAATATACTGGTTCATCATATTCATCATACATAGCCTTGCCTATATAAGGCAAGGCTATGTAAACCAGGTAGAACGCTCCCGACGAAAAACTGGGGACAAAAATGAATTTAGGAACCGTGACTCTGGAGACCAAACAAACTCAGGTTGCCATAGTAACGGGGCAAATTTGGCATGAGTAGAGTACCCATCTAATAACTCATTTTTCAACGAATTGTTTCAGAAAAAAGTAAAAAGACTTGTCGGACCACTACAAGAATGAATTGCAGTTTTCATAAACGATCCGAGTTTTTATCAGACTGGCCTAAATAATGTCAAAATCAAGTCCTTAACTGAACGGCCCGTGCTGCTATAGGTTACATCTAACGCTCTGGCCCCCCAAATCGTCACTGGCTTATCAGCCAATGATGAATGAGCGTCGAGTATTGACGTACGCTGATCGGTGGGATTACTGCATTTGTTGTTTAGAATGTTCACGGTGCTGACAGCGCTAGCGAAGATGTTTCCACTTTTCGTAATGTTGAAGTTCGGAGCGCACCCCCTGATATAAGGCAAGAAAATAAACGTGAATCAAATGAGGCGTGGTAAAATTGGTGCAAAGACCTCCAGTAAAGGGAATCAAGTAAGAACTCGCCACACCCCAAAAGCTGTTTACTGGCTTTAATAGCACATGATTTGCAAACAGCCCGCCTATTGCTCGATTACTAAACGAAGATCGATTATGTTGTCTCTAGCCGTGCCTGTCTTTCGTTCTGTCACACTCGGGTATGACAGGAGTATGATAAGTGTTGACGGGTGCACTCGTCCACAGTCACACTCTAGGTATGCCCACAGAGGCTGGCTGCGCTGCCGGAGTCCTGTCGTATCGGTGGTGCGCCGTGCGCGTGCCGCCGAAGGAGGGCGGGGGGAGGCGGGGGCCGCCTCTCGCGGTGCCGTGATTAGTGGGAGCTGCAGCTCATATCCTCAGGAGCGGCGCCTTATTAGAAATAGCTGGCGGGCGGCGGCGCGCGGCCGTGCGCCGGTGGCGGTGCTGCTACCTGGCGGTCCCGGCCGGCGCGGAGGTGCGCGGCCACCACTCCACTCGGCAGCCGGCGCGGCGTCGGCGGTGTGTCGGCCGGCCGTAGACAGCCGGCCACCCCATGGCGGATGGAGACCGCCGGCAGCCCCAGCGAGCACAGCGCGGCGCGGCGCCCGCCGCCGACACCACAGGTGGGTCCCAGCGGGCCGGGACAGAGTGTGGTACAGAGGGCCGGGACAGAGTGTGGTACAGAGGGCCGGGACAGAGTGTGGTACAGAGGGCCGGGACAGAGTGTGGTACAGAAGGCCGGGACGGTGTGTAGTGCGGGCAGGGACGGTGTGTAGTGCGGGCCGGGACAGAGTGTAGTGCGGACCGGGACGGTGTGTAGTACAGCGGGCCGGGACGGTGTGTAGTGCGGGCCGGGACAGAGTGTAGTGCGAGCCGGGACAGAGTGTGGTACAGAGGGCCGGGACGGTGTGTGGTACAGAGGGCCGGGACGGTGTGTGGTACAGAGGGCCGGGACGGTGTGTAGTGCAGGCAGGGACGGTGTGTAGTGCGGGCCGGGACGGTGTGTGGTACAGACTACAGAGGGCCGGGACGGTGTGTGGTACAGAGGGCCGAGACGGTGTGTAGTGCGGGCCGGGACGGTGTGTAGTGCGGGCAGGGACGGTGTGTGGTACAGAGGGCAGGGACGGTGTGTGGTACGGGCCGGTTCGGACGAGAGTCTGGACAAATTTGATCCCTGTCGTGATCACGACTCTAGTTTATAGTAGTACACACTGGCGTTGTACTTCAGAATAAGAAGGGGGATATGTTGATTGACGAGTAAAAGTGTTGCAAGTACAAGGTGACCACCACTACTTGCGCTTGAGCGCATTCCACGAGTCATAAAAATACAGTTAAATTCACTTTCATCTGGTTTAGGACAACTTAGCAGGCCCACATATTTTCTATCACATGATTTCCCATTTCCTCGTTTCCAGCTTGCAGTGCCAGGAATCAGCATTGGCCCAAGTCAGGCGATGTCTCGCGTTTGTTTCACAATTTTCATTCAGTCCCACGAGACAACATCAGCTCCGTGATCGTAACCTCAAGTTTCTTGTGCTGTTATCCTCGCACAAAACCCAGAGCATGAAGCCGCCTCCACCGTCTCACTCAGCTGAATCACCAGCATCTGCTGTTGAAGGTCAAAGAGCAAGCAGCTTCATCGGAATCAATTCGGTATCACGACTGTGTCAAGGTCATAATCGGCGTCAATGGGAGATCAGCTTCGAGGAGGTGGAGGAGCTTTCGTTTATGGGTCCTTGTTTGTAAACGTCATATACAGCGTCTTTACGCTGCTAAAAAAACTAATTTGCTGATGCAAATAGGCTTAATAGCTACGTGCCCCACTAAATTCAAACGCGAGCTGGTCACACGATTTAGCATCATGGCACGGTGCCTACAGATGAGCATGCCTGAGTTTGGTTATGCATATTGCAAGTGGCGCGACTAACGAACGCTATGAACAACCAACAAAGCATAGTCTTCGACATAGAAAGTGAGAGCGACTCTGGTTTATCCAGAAGGATGATATCACACACAACAGGGACCTGCAAAAAGTTTGAAAATTTTCGTACCTAAACTCCTCGGATTTCGCTTTCTTTTAACCCGCGCCCTGCTGGGGGTCCTGGATTTCCACGCCCTGCTGGGGGGGGGGGGGGGTGTTTGAACACCCCCCTTCTAACTCGGCTCCTGGGCCACGTAGCGATACGCGGAAAGCGGCGTTCGAAAGAGCGTCAAAAATAATGAGGAAATCACTTCGGTCAATTTTTTGGTCAGGTCAAAGGTCAGGTCACCAGAGGTCATTGAAGGCAAAATTTCGCCGATTTCCAGGTCGAATGTCGACAATTTCCAAGAAGCCAACGCATAACTCGGGAACCAATAGAGCTACAGCGCCGCGGAAAAGCGCATTCGATAGCCCTATTAACGCCCTTTCTGAGTAATTCTCTCAGATTTGACCTAACGTCAACGGTTTTGCCTGCAGGGGGCAAAAACTGCAAAATTAGCCGATTTTTTCGAAAACAGTTTTTCTGCAATAACTTTTGACCCAAGCCTTGTACAAGCTTACTTTTACCGGCATCGTGTTCCTCTCGTCAAGACGCATCGAATGAACTATAACTTGACCTTGAAAGGTCAACTTGAAAATTTGACCTCAGGTCAAGGTCATGACCTGACTGGAAAGGGTCATGATGCATATCAGTCGATCCGTATCGTCGAGCTGAACACATATAAGGCGTTTTCATCGCTCTAGCATGCCTCTATCAAAAGTTATTTGCGAAAAACTGTTAGATACCATTCGTGACCTAAGATGACCTCAGGGCATAAACAGGGGTCACGGACACCATTTTCATGTTCAGTGTGTCTCAACCACTTGTAATTCGGTGTTTGGGAGTGTTTATAGTGTCTTTCGTCCAAAAGAGGCGCATTTCAATTTTCTCCCATTGACTTATAATGGGGAGGTCGCAAAATTGACCTGACCTTAGGTCATCGATATCAAAATTCTGAGATATACATTCTGTACATGCTATTGCTCTTAGCAATCGCTGAAAGTTTCAAAGCGATCGGTCACTCGGTGTAGCTATGACAGACATTGAAACTTTTTATGAGGTGAGGTCACTTCAAGTGACCTGGTGACCTGACCTTGAATGACCTTGGTCTGAAATTTTCACAACATGTGTAGAATTGATGTGTTTTAGTTCTCTTTCTTTATGAAGAAAACGAAACAAAATCGTCAAAGTCGGATCCTGGAACCAATCTTACCATTGCCGTAAATAGGATTTGGCAGCACTGGCCGGAGTTAACTGCACTGATATCAATGATATCCTTTTACATCCAGCTAATCTTGTCCAATGATTTTGATAGCGTGAATGCTTATAGATATTAGATGTTGCCTGAACGAAAGAATAAATGCATGTTGAATAGTTATGAATGTTATCAAATGCCGTGAATGCACATTCACGGCATTTGGTTAGATTTTGCCCGAGTTATAAATGTCCGTAATGTTTCCTGCATCCGCCAGTGGAGGAAGAAGGGAAAAGAGAGCGAGAGAGGAGAGAGTGAGAGAAAGGGAGTAAGAGAGAGAGAGACAGAGACACAGAGAGAGAGAGAGAGAGAGAGAGAGAGAGAGAGAGAGAGAGAGAGAGAGAGAGAGAGAGAAAGAGAGAGAGAGAGAGAGAGAGAGAGAAAGAGAGAGAGGGAGAGAGAGAGAGAGAGAGAGAGAGAGAGAGAGAGAGAGAGAGAGAGAGAGAGAGAGAGAGAAAGAGAGAGGAAAGAGAAAGCGAGATTGCATACCATTGCACAAAAATATCTTCAGCATATTAAACATAAACAGATTGAACAACGTCGAGAACAAACTATTTACTATGGTAGGAATGTATAGACATACATGCATTTTCTAATTATTTTCTACCTTAATTACTAATTTATTTGCAAAAGTCCATGTAGGTGTGTCTTTAGGGATGCACGGGGACAGTCTGGTTAAATTACATATGTTTTGGCACAGTATATCCATAAATACATCTATATAACAATAACTGCTCATATTTTTGACTACGCCAACGCCGAGTGGCAACTATAGTTGCCAAAAAACAAAACAAATATAATACAAATAATTACAAATCACTATAGTGCTTTGAAGTTTTGAGACGCTGGTAGCATGCCTACATCCTTTCTGGATCAAAATAAGCCGAAAATGCTCAGAAATATCGGACACTCTGGAAAATCGGCGTCGTTTTCTTCGGGGCCGTCAAGCCAATATGGCGGCCGTATCTGCACCGTCTGACTATTTCTTGATTTGTGAAGCATGTTGCGCACAAGACATGACCAAAACCGTCTGATCATGATGAGAAATGACTATGCTGATTAGGCATCCCACAATTACTGTTCTGAAGTTACTACCTTGCCTTCAGCAGTAGGTTTTTGTAGCTGGCAACTATAGTTGCCACTCGCCGTTAATTAATGAGTTAATTTCAATCCGCTGTATATTCTCGGAGCTGTGACCAAAACAAATGATAACGTTACTTAGTTATGGGACACCATGCATGTAAGAGAAGCCTATATATTGGCTTCCAGAATTTAGAAGAAACGTTTGGAAAATGTGGCAATGGGATAAAAAACGATAAATGACGTCAACGTAGCGTCCATTGGCGTTTTTATTCGAAGGCACGGACAACGCCCAGGCCGGGCTCCGACAGCGCGTAGTCAACGGACGAGAACACGTCTCTCTGTCTTCATCAGTCAAGCAGTTTAGTGTAACAGACAGTTTCATCGCATTATGTCAAACTAAGGTAAAAAGGTCTCACGGTTGCGGTGTTTCTGGATCTCATTATGTTCGGTCGAGAGCCACGACGAATGTGACAGCCAGTCTCTCTTAGGAGTGCCGGCTGGTCTAAAGGATGGGGCTGGTAAAAAGAGCGGGGCGCTCACCGGTCCGTTTTCGGAGTTCCAAAGGTCGGGATCAGGCTCGTTTGCTGCTCTCCGCTCAGTAGACCAGATCTACTGCTTATTGGACAATGCTATGGCCAGAAAGTTGGCACATACATAGATAAGGTGCAGGCGGCGCTGTTCGCTCGCCAACAGGCTGGTAGATGCTAGAAACCGTCGAGCAAGATGCGCATTATGTCGTCCTTTCTTAACCCGCGCGGGGCTGGGGGGGTAAATTTTACCCCCCTCGCGAATTTTTGCGATATCTCAAAAACGGCGGCGCGCAGCGCCGCCAAACTTTCAGTACCCTTTCTTACATCAATTTGACACCTTCCCTGAAAATTTGAGCGAAATCCGTCGGAAATTTTTTGAGAAATTGACGTTTTAGTGACGTCATGTTCGCCATTTTCGCCTCAAAAACGGCAAAAGTTCAAACGCCGCTAACATCTTCATTTTTAAAGGAATCAAGACGTAACAAAAAAGGTTATACGTAATTTTACTTTGTCTATCAAATGGCTATCTCGGTTTTTTGAAAATTTTGGATTTTGGCCTAAATTTTTCAAAAAACTGATTTTTTTGGGAAAATCATTATAAAATCCAAAATTTTGAGTCTATCGAAAACACCGGAATATATGTCAGAGAAGTGGTCTATGTGCACCTACATACCAAATTTTAGAAGAATCGGTTCAAAAATGTGGGAGTTATTCAAAATTTTATGACGTCACGACACACAAATTTTTTGAAAAATGACTTTTTTGGAAGTTCTAGACCTCGTACGGAAACAAAAATAGCACCATTCGATTCGCCGTGAAAAACTGCATCAGATAGACACCTTTTTAGGCCTTAACAACCAACTTCAAAATTTGACCTCACTTGACCTGACCTTGACCTGACCTCGACCTGAAATTCATCCAGAGGTGGTCCATATCACTTATTGAGTGTGCCTATTGAATTATATGAGTAAAATGACCCATAAAACATGTGTCGCACATGCCCTTTTCTATATTTTGTTTTTTGGTGACCTGACCTGACCTGACCTGACCTTGACCTTGACCTCTGAATGATATTGTATGCAACTAATATTGTCTTGGTAGCCTAAGAACACGTTTTGGGCGATCAGTCTCAGTCCATGACTCCATTCTTCGGCAACTACGGTGCAAGGCCGATACTGTAGAAACTTGCAATTTGTACCCTTGACCTGACCTTGACCTCAAACTTTAAATTAAGTACATGTTTTTAGTAGTTCGTGATGAGAGCTTTCGATTGGCGTTTGAATTTTCCAAATCGGACCATTAGTTCGGGAGATAACAGGGGGGGTGCCCCGCGCGGGTTAAGAGCCAGCTAATGACGTATTTGCCATGGTGTAGGACGCGGGCTCCTATTTTAGGAAGCCAATGCCGGCCTCGTTCAATAGAGGTCGGCGCGCGCTGCCGCTGGCCGCCGCAGCGCGTCGCTCCCCCGGCCGGCTCGACCGGCTGGGTGCTTCGGCACGGGATCGCCCGAGGCGCTGGGCCGGTCAAATTGTCTTAGCCTTTTAATAGCTTAATTAAACTTAACGTTATATTCACAAACTGTATTCACCTTTCTCTCGTTTTGTATTTCCCCTCTTTTTTTCCGACATCAAAAAAAAAAATCTAAGCACAAATTTCTTTAGTTCCTCGCGCATGGAGGCACATGCTATTTCTGCTGTTTTACTTTCGAGAGTAACACCAGAGTATTATCCGGGATCCTCCGGAACATCACCCCCCACTCTGAATGAACCTCCGGTCATTCAGAATCACTTCAGACCACATCAGTTGCATCCCTGGATCATGACAGTCACCCACCGATGGCGTCTACAGTCATCCTCTCCAGACATCCAGCTCCAGTCGAACAGTCTTCGTGACTGGCCTCTTATATACACCTTTTGCCGTCTTAACTTCTACAACACGGACGAGCCCATCTGGTCCTGGGAACGTCTTCGTGACCCTGGCTAGCGGCCACAGTCCTCTGGGTGCATTCGGATCCACCAACAGCACCAGTTCACCTTCACGCAGGTTTTCAGATTGCTCAGTCCATTTTTGCCTGCCTTGCAGAGTTGGGAGGTACTCGCGAATCCAGCGTCGCCAGAACTCCGAGCTCAGTTGCAGCAGGCGGCGCCAGCGTCTTCTTGTCGTTTCTGCATCTCCATCATCATCAGGCATGAAGTCGAGCCTGGTTTGGCCCAACATGAGCGACGCCGGAGAGATGGGCGGCTGGTCATTCGGATCAGATGAGACACTCGTCAAAGGTCTCGAGTTAAGCAGAGCTTCAGCGCGGCAGAACGCTGTCTGTAGCTCCTCATCGCTGAGATGAGCTGATTCCAGCGTCTTCCGAAGCGCACGTTTTGCGCTCCTCACCATTGCTTCACAGCCTCCGTTGAAGTGAGGAGCGCCTGGAGGCGTGAAGTTCCACTTGACACGCAAGTGCGCGGTCCTCGTGATGTCGCCCTGGTCCAGGCTGCTCGCCAGCTTCTGTAGTTCACGGGTCACTCCGATGAAGTTCTTCCCATTGTCTGCGGTCATTTCAGCAGGTACACCTCTGCGAGCTACAAATCGCATGAAAGCTCTGAGAAAGCTGTCTGTGTCAAGGCCAAAGGCGACCTCGAGATGCACCGCTCTGGTCTGCTGAAACAGAAAGAGGCACAAGTAGCGCTTGGTTCTTGACTTGCATCGGCCCTGCTTGGTTTCAAACGGCCCAGCAAAATCCACTGCACATCTCAAGAAAGCCCGATAGGGCCCCTTTACTTCACTGGTGCGTTTTGGAGCCATGAGCTGGCTTCTGGGTAGTCGGCGCCTCTTCACACATTCTGGGCATGACCAAATGCATTTTTTCACTTGCTCTCTGGCGCCGATTATCCACACCCTCTGACGAAGCTCAGAGACGGTGTGTTCGATTCCCAGCTCGTGATCACCATCTTCATGAACGTATCGCACGAACAACTTCGTCACGTCATGATGCTTCGGTAGCAGCACCGGATGTTTGGCGTCGAAGGACAGTCCACTCTGCTGTAGACGGCCGCCAACTCTCACTAATCCGTTGCTATCCAGCACTGGACACAAGCGACGGATCTTGCTGTCTTTGCACACGTGCCTTGAGTGCACTACGTCATTGTCTTCCTCTTGTGCTTGCAGATGACGTCGCTCGTCCTCGAAGCACTCCTGAGCTTTCAGGAACCAGAAATACTCGGCCTGAGTCAGTTCTTCACTCGAGAGAGAACCACAGGAGCTATCCGAGTTCTCAGATTCAGCCTCGGTTCTTCTTTGTTTCAGCCTTTTCACGAAGCGGAACACCCATGCTGTCACTCTGATGAGCTTCATCCACTTCGAGTAGCGTGCTGGCTGTAGCCGGAAGTCTGTGTCCATCTTCTTTGCCCGCGCTGAGTGAGTAGTTACTTTTTCTTTGCGGAACTCACTGGGGTCGCATGCCTGTTCAGAGATGTCTCTCTGTTTTGGCCAGTTCTCAGGTGACTTCAGAAGGAATGGAGGTCCTTCCCACCAGAGGCTGATGTGCTTCAGGTCTTCCAGCTTGACACCTCTACTGGGGAGATCTGCTGGATTTTCCGTTCCAGGAATGTGTCTCCACTGATCAGGACTCGTGAACTCCCGGATCTCTGAGACGCGGTGGGCGACAAACGGTTGGAAGCGCTTGACGTCATTTTTTATCCAGCAGATAACGTTGAGCGAGTCCGACCAGAACACCACGTCCGTCAGTTGAATCTCAAACGCAGCGCAGACCTTCTTCACGAGCCGCAAACCAAGTAGCGCAGCCATAAGCTCGAGTCGAGGTATGGTGACCTTTCTTGACCTTGGTGTGACCCTAGCTCGAGCCAGAGCTATTCTTGACACGATCCCTTCTTCACAGTCAGTGACGACGTAAATCACAGCGGCGTACGCCTGCTCCGATTCGTCTGAGAATACATGCAGTTGTTGTGCGTTTTCACTGGAAAATGAATGAACGCACCTTGGGACAGTCAATGAGCTCACCTCCTGAATATCTTCAAGCCAGGTCAGCCATTCAGCTTCCATGTCGGGCGGCAGTGGATCGTCCCAATCCAGACCGCGAGCCCAAGTCTCTTGAAAGATGATCTTGGCGGTGATGGTGAGCGGGCAGATCAGACACAGCGGGTCGAAAACCGCAGCTATTTTCTTGAGACAGAGTCTTTTTGTTGGCCGATTTTCAGGCGCGGCGTCTGAGGAAGTGGAAGCACAGATTCCAAGAGTATCTTCATCAGCATTCCACAGAAGACCCAGCGTCTTGCTTGTCTGATTTGGGCCATCTTCGATCTTGAATTCCGGCTCCTTAGCGCGCTCCTTTTCCGGGATACTTGCTGCTACATCCGAGCTGCTGCTTCGCCATTTCCGTATGTGCATGCCTGCCTGCTTCATCACATCAGTGAGCTGCTCTCTTGCTTCTTTGGCTTCCTCTTCAGTTTTGAAGGAGCAGAGCGCATCATCCATGTAGAATGATCTTTCCACGGCTTGAGCGGCGAGAGGGAACTCGGCAGCGTGTATCTGAGCATTTTCCTTCATGACATACTGAGCAGCGAAAGGTGCAGCCGCATTTCCAAATATCCATCGCTGGGCTTCGTATATATCTGGCGCCCTCTCTGCTTCACCGTCGCGCCATAGGACGCGGTGATACTTCTTGTCTGCGGTCGCCAGCTTCACTTGGAGAAACATCTCCTCGACATCACCCGTCAGAGCGATGGGATGACGCCGGAGTCCCAGTAGAATCTCGATCAGATCGCTGCAGATTGAAGGACCTGGGTACAGCTCGTCGTTCAAGCTCCTTTCCTGGTACTTTGCGGCAGCGTCGAAGACCAGTCTGATCTTTGTTGTTGCCCTGTCTTGTCTTGTCACTGGAAAGTGAGGCAAGAACCACCCTTCACAGGTGGCGGCTGTCCAGTTTTCATCACCGGCGGCTATCTTCAGAAAGTAGCCTTTCTTCACGTAATCTTCGAAGATCTCACCGTACTTTTTCTCCATGGCTTCATCTTTACGTTTTTTCATATTTTCCTCCGTTTTTCTCAGCCTGCTGAGCGCATATCCGAAATTTCCGGACAGATTGGGTTCATCATTTCGCCAGGGGACATTCACTTCATATCGCCCTCCTTCATGCTTCATCTTCTCAACTTTCTTCATCGCTTCTTTGTCTTCAACTGACAGAATCTTTTCTTTCTGCTCCCTTACACCGATCACTTCTAGCTCTGTCATCTCTCGCATGGCCTTAATCTCTTCCTGATTTTCCACTTTCAGCTTGCTTCGGATATGGGTTCTCAGGGTCTTGATGCTTTCCATTTCGGCTCCACTGACCGGCCCGAAGGCGGTCCAGCCCAGTGGGGTTTTCACCGCCACTGGATCACCGGGAGGCCCCTGGATGGTTTCCTCAGGTAGAAACAGGGACATGGTGTCGCCCGTCAGGCCGATAAGCATATCAATGCCGCCTTTCCTGGATACGGTCGGGAACGGGATCTTCTTCATATGATCCCAGCGATCTTTCATCAGGTTCCAGTCGATTTTTGTTGATGCGCTGGACAGATCTTTGATGACAAATGCGCTGAGCTTGGCCTTGTAGCCTTCATCCACTGAGCTGAGTTGAATCTGAGTTTTCTTCATCCTCACTTGTGAGCTTCCGTTCTCCGTCTCCAGGTCCACATCTTCATTTTCTCCCTGCAGCTGTAGCTCATTCGCAGCGGCCTCCGTCAGGTAGCTGGCATCAGAACACGGGTCCAGAAGTGCACTCACAATGACTGATCTCCCATTCGCAGAGAGCTTCACTGGCACCGTCTGAAACGCCACTCGATCGGGGTTCGATTGAGCGTCTCCAGATGACTTCTTTGTGCGAAACGACTGCTTGGAACTTCTCTGTGTCTGGGTGGATGGGACGTATTCTGCACCAGCTACTTCAGCTTCGTGAGGTACCGACCGGCCTCCCATGGCTCCCTCACGGCCAGTAGTCGCGGGCTTGGCTGTAGCGTGCAGCAGTGTGTGGTGCGTGCCTTCACATGAATTCACCGAGCAGCTATTGAACTGCCGGCAGTTACGCCCCAGATGATGGCCAGACAGGCAGCGGAAACATATCCTGTTAGTTTTGCAGTAGTGGTAGCGACTGCTGACAGTCCACCGGGTGAAGTGCGGGCAGTTATCCAGACTGTGCGGCTCGTTGCAGTACAGACACGTTGCTCTTCATCAGGCTGTCCGACGGTTTCCGTGCTGAAAACTCTTCTCGGCTTCTTCGGTACGGTCTCCGCCTTGCCTCTGCCTTCAGGTCTCTGCTGACCGGCCAAGCTTATCTCCTGCGCCTCCCGCTCACATACAGCTTCATCTGCCAGCCAGTCAGCGAACAGAATCAAACTGTCCGTCCTGTTCCCATCCTGTTGCCACCGCTTGTAGGTTTTCAAATATGATGCCGGCAGCTTCTCCTTGACCAAAATGTAGTATGCTGACATTTCGGTCAGATCCGCCACACATCCACTGTCTTCCAAATTGGTCACTAGCTTCTGGACGCAGTCAGCAAGATCATCCAAGTCTTTGCAGTTTCCGGCTCGTACCGGCTTCATCGCTCGGATCTCTTCAAGTTGACGTCTGATCCGTCTTCCCGTTCCGCCGTATTTGCGCTCCAGCTCGCTTCTGGCCTTTGTATACCCGGCTGCCGTGGGATTGTATCGGCTGACGAGCTTCAGCGGGTCACCGCCGAGACAGGCTTTGAGCTGTATCATCTTGAATTTTTCCGGGATGTCCTCGTCTCCCACAAATGCGTCGAATGTTATCTTCCAATTTTCATAGTCCTCTCCAGAGAACACCGGCAGTTGAGGACTTCTTAGACCATGGGTGGTCCAGTCCATCTGCGTTCTTCTCACTCCTTTGTTTGCTTGGGTTCCGGACGTGCTCGCATCAGTTGAACTTGGTGCGTTTGCAGGCTGCGGGTTAATCTTCTCGCGAATGGCTTTATTGGTCAACCGAATGGTTTCTCGCGATTCTTTCTCAACCTGCTCCAATTCCTGCCAAAGTTCTTCCTTTTCGCCTTGATCACTTACTTCTTCACAAAGTGATTCCGTCAGTCCATGCATATGCTCGATCAAATCCTCCAGTGATTCGATGGCATCGGTTGAGTTTCCAGTTGTGATCTCACCGCTCTCTACAAGTGAAGTGAGTCGTCTTTGTGTTCGGTGAAATTCACGCATAGTCTTGCTAATGTCCCTTTTCAAAGGCATCGTTGAATCTGATTTATCTGAACTTTCCGAGTTATCTTTATCGGCAGCTTCTGTATTGTCAGCTCTCCTTTTCTTCTTCCCTGCCATCTTGTCAAAGAGTACACTTAATTAATGCTTAACAGATACTTACATTACTCAAAGCCAATTCAAGACACCAGTGACCTACGTTACTTCACATTACTTTACTCTTTAAATTTGCACAAGGCGTTCAAAGATTTCTTAATCACCGGCGAATCCGGGTCAATACGGCTCCAGATGTTGATGATAGTGTTCTCGAGTTGTGTTCTTGTTTCTTAATAGCTTAATTAAACTTAACTTTATATTCACAAACTGTTTTCACCTTTCTCTCGTTTTGTATTTCCCCTCTTTTTTTCCGACATAAAAAACTCTATTTAAGCACAAATTTCTTTAGTTCCTCGCGCATGGAGGCACATGCTATTTCTGCTATTTTACTTTCGAGAGTAACACCAGAGTATTATCCGGGATCCTCCGGAACAAATATAAAGGACAATATAACAGTCTTTGCAAAACAATGTTTGCCAGAATGATTAAAATTTGATTTCCAGTCGCATGGCGTTTAAAAATCATTTCTAGCGTGACCGATTTTCTTCAATTTCTTTTTAACCAAAAGTGTCTCAAATAGCCCAATCCTATGGGATTATTTGAGACAGGCTTTAACTAAAAAATAGCCTTAACCATCGCCCGTATAGGGGGGGGGGAGGTCGAACGGACACCCCCTCGGTTTTTCGCGAATAACTCGCGTATAAAGCAGCTGATCGCGACGAAACATTCAGTACCCTCGCGTTAATCAATTTAGTGGTCTAGGCCCTGACCCAAATGACCTTTGACCTGTGACCTACTTTTCGAGACCATGTTTGGCCGGAATCTCGATTCGGCGTATGTCGGCTCGCATTAGCCGCGCGTTTGCAGTCTTTTCGTGGTTTCAAGCGTTCAAACGTGTGATATGATGTTGCCCCATGCATTGGGGTGGGTGTCTAGGTCACCTGAAGGTCAGGTCAGGTCACTGACCTTTGATGACCTGAAATCACTTTTCGAGTTTTACATGTTTCTAGGCTAGTTTTTGGAGCTGAATTCGAATTTAGCAATCATACGAACATTAACGAAGTAGTTCTGGTGCCTTCGTAACATGTTACTAAGCTGTCAGAGGCTGTTGACACGGACTACGAATACCCGGCAGGACCCCTACTGGTTGACCTGACCTGACCTGACCCGACCTGGCCCAAATGCATAAAGACATCATCTGTGATCAAAACTAACATGGCATTCGTGACCAGCACCCCTAAAAACCATATGGCAGCTACGCTTTACGACATTCTAACAGGTCCCGATTTTCCCAATTTTTGGGTTATTGAATCAATTCTGAACAGTTTTTTTCGCTATAACTTCGCCAAAAAAAGAGGTATCAATCTCACATTTGGTATGTGGATAGAAAGCGGTAAGGACTATCACACATGTTCCGGTTTTTGCGAAATTCAATTTTTTGGATTTTTCGGCTATTATATTCAAAATATTTATTTTTTGATTTTTTGGAGTCAAAATCCAAAAATTTCAAAAATCCGAGATAGCAGTTTTGTAGCCCTGTCAATTCCACAGCTTTTAAGTCTATATCGTTTTTCTGTATTTGCAAGGCTATAGGCCTGACAGCTCTTCCCGCAAAACCCTTTTTTGGGTCGAAAACGGCAGAACATGACGTCACTCTGACGTCATTTCCGGCCAACCTATCATAGCCTTTGGAAAATTTTTGGTCACAATGTGTAAAGTTGATGTCCGGGAGGGTACTGAAAGTTTGGTGACGATCGGCGCAGCGGTTCTGGAGATATATCGAAAAGTCTGGAGGGGGGCAAAAATACCCCCCACGAGGGCGCGGGTCAAAACAACTCAACCTCGAATTTACCCACCACAGAGGTAAAATTATGTGAAAGAAAAGCATTGAACTTTTAGTGCTCGAATATATAGCAAAATGAATGCAAAGTTTTCTTTTTATTTAGGTACGTGGTGTTTCGGCCAGCAGACCATAGAAGAACAATGTCTTCTACATCGTTCTTTCTTTCGCTTGATAATGATCAATAGACCATAACACCAACAGATAATAACAACAGACCAGTACCTATCAAACGAAAGAAAGGACAATGTAGAAGAACAATGTGTTCTATATCGTTGGTTCCAGTTTCGTTTGATAATGGTCTGTTGGCCGAAATATCACGTAAATAAAAGGTAACTTGGCAATAAATTTGCTTTATATTCGAGGAAAAAGGTCAGTGTTTTTCTTTCATATAATTGTATCGATCATGTTCCTCGCCAGAGTACTGGCAAACATTAACATCAGAGCGATGGCTTTGCGTCTGAGAACTTGGTGCAACAGAACTTGTATCGACGTAAGTAAGTTTACTAGGTAGGTATTTTGCCGATCCTACCTAGCTGCTAGTAGATATTCTGGGGCAAGATGCCTCAGCTGAAATGGGAAATTCCTGTATGTACGCATCAGTACTGCAGCACACTGTTATTTCCGGCTGAGGTCGCTCACATTATCGTCGGTTGGCGGCGCCGAGCGTCCGCAGGGACGACGGCCGGCCTTTGCGTCTGGTCCGATACACACAACACAGGCCGCCGCGCCGCCGCGCCGCCGCACACTGGTCGGAAACGCCCTCACGAGAGGCCACGGGCGATTCCGGAGTTTCGGATTATTTTTTATATAGATCGATTTGAAATTGATCAAATTATTATAATTAGGCCAAAAAAACTAATCCGGGTGACCAAAAATAACTGTAATCAGCCCCCGAAGATGGGGTATCCCAGAACTCGGAAACTGACGCGGAGCAAGAGGTTTCTTGAGCCGGATATTCAGAGTCTTATTGCTGATTGACACCAAGTTGAAATCCCACATATTATGCATCAAAATGTTTGTTATGAAGTTGCCGACTGGTCAGTGCAAAATTTTTGGTATACTTTTTCCCTACCTAAGATTTACTGTAGCTTTTTTATGAAGGCTCTCCTACAGTGATTCTGGAATATAACTGCAAAGTTTAGGTAAGGAAACAACAGGTAGTCCCATCTAGTTCCACTCTGATTTTTTTGTGAGATGAAGCAGGATTTAAATTTACACCAGGGCAACATAAAAGCTAACTGCGCATATTTGCGCAAAATTTGCAGGAGCCGCTCTTCCTACCCAACTACCGCCCGCCCCGCCCCAGTTTCGGCTCGGCCGCCGCGCCCGGCTTACGCTGACCTGTGTGGCCTGCACGCATCCATGCGTAGTTGACTGGTCATTAAAAAACAGATGCGCTTGAGTTTATGAATTTGGTGAAAAGCGCGTTTTATGTATGCATTTATGTATGTATTGACATCAAAAGCCTTCCACATATTGCGTGGCGATTACGGCTTGCATTTAGAGAGCCTTGCTATGACAACCATCAGTCATCACTCGGCTGAAGAAAGTGGAAATTGAAACCTTCGTGAATATAAGACGCTGCAAATATAGGACACCTGTCACTGACGTCGGGTTACCTTGGGTCGTCTTTTTAAATTAGATCACAATTCCGGTATTTAACCCTGGCTGGACCGATTGGTTTTCTATATTGACCGGGGAGGGTTGGTACAACTCCCTCGCCGTTTCGCCTCTAATTGAGCTAGAGCCTCGCGGAAAAAACGAGCGTGTGTGCCGTTATAAGACGCACGATTACTAACCGATTTTAAGGTCTTAGGTCAGCCAGTGACCTCTTAGGTCAGGTAAGTGCCACAAGGCACGGGCTCGGTTTTAGGTTAATTACTTTGCCAAAAATGGTCGCACTGCCGCGATTTTGGCATCATCGTGTCTGTCTAGCCCAGGCGCGTTGAATGCTATACTTGGTGTTCGGGTGAAGTCAACTTAAGGTGTTAACCTCGGTTCAAGGTCAGGTCGGAGCCCCTCAGGTCACGAAAATGGTTGAAGGAGGTCATATCGCATATCATTCGATTCGGCAGGTCTTCCTGAGTCCATTGGTGGCTTTCCCGACTCGCTAGCTCCATCTGATCAGGAGTTGTTGACGAAAAACTTACATGGCCTTAGTGACGTCATAAATGACGTCACGCAAAGTCAACAATGCTAAAGTGAAGCACTGGACCTTGCAAGGAGTGCATGAAACCATTCCCGGTGCCCGAATAGCAGCTCCCAATTTCCCTTGTTGACTTAAAGTGGTGCTAGATCCTGTATTATACTCAATTATGACGTCATAACTTAACAGATTCACGTCATATATTTAGTGCTTGACATCCAAATGATAGCTTACATATGACAGAGAAGGTATGCAAAGTTTTATGAAGTTTGCTTTACTAGTTGTGGAATAACAAGCAAAAAACTTTTGCGGAAAGGCCGCTGGCCTCTCGCTGGAGCGTTTCCGACCAGTGTGCGCCGCGCCGCTCGGAGAAGGCGCCGCCGTCGATACGGGCCGGCCGCCGCTCGTCAGCCGCGCCTCAATTATACACGTCTGGCCGCGCGGCCCACGGCACGGGACGCCGCGGCCCTCCGTCACTCAGCAGTGGGCAGGCGGCCGGCCGGCGAGCTCCCTGACTCGGGAATTACCCAGAGGTGGGCAGGCGAGCTCCCTGACTCGGGAATTACCCAGAGGTGGGCAGGCGAGCTCCCTGACTCGGAAATTACCCAGAGGTGGGCAGGCGGCGTTCCCTGCCCGCTCGGCCGACAAGTACCTACCCCAAGTCTGGTACTTACTCCAGCCGAGCTGCGGTGGAGGGCAGGCCCAGGCGCCCCCTCCCTCCCCCCCCCCCGGGTGGGCCAGCGTGGAGTGCGTGCAACAGGCTGGAGTAACCTGTGTGTAGCGGGCCACGGTGAATAATTGTGTGTAACATTCCGGCGGCCGGGACGAACTGCGCGTATAAATTAATATTCCGGCAGCGCCCTCGCTCGGGGCCGCCGGATTCCCACCACTCTATGAAACTCTGTTGTACTGGTTGCAGCACGTTTGGATGCTGAAGCCATAGGCGGCGGAACGGAGGGGGCACCGGGGCACCGTGCCCCCCATTGATTTTGGCCTTTTAACATTAGCCCTATGAGCGTTGCATGGAAAGAATGGGACCAAAAGTCGGCAGTCCCCCCCCCCCTTAATTGAAGGTGTTCCGCCGCTACTGGCTGAAGCAAGTGGCGTCAAAGACGTTTATTAATTATTCAAAAGTGGTGTTGAGCGCCGCTCGCCAGTGCAGCCCGTCATCAAACATAAGGTTCCGAAGTCGGAGTCAGATTCGGAGTCCGAGTCGGTCGGAGTCGACAGTTCTACCTAAGTCGGATTAGGAGTCGGGTTCGACGTTGCATGGCTAAAAGTGATGCTCGATGTCTGTTTGCTCAAAAATAAATGCGCTGGTGAATCTTCGCCCGTTGAGGGGGTTAATGCAGACCCTCCCCTCCAAAATTTGGCATGCCTATCGTCTGGGGCAACATTCGATACCTGTCCTAAAAATTTCAGGTCTCAGTCATTTCAGGTCAGGTCATCAGGTGTCACAAAAACCGGTAAAAGGTCAGAGTAAAATTGGACTAGTTTATGGCGATGGAAGTATATAGAGTCCCAAAAACCGGTGCTTTGTCAAAATGGCACTTAAAATGCACCTTTTCAATGAAATCTAGTGGTCCATCGATTTGATTCAAATTTGTAGGATATGCTAAGCTCAGCGAGTGCCATCTCATGCAGCCCATTTCGTCAAATTCGGTTGACCTGAGGTGATGTGGAGGCCGTCATCAGTTCTAAGGAAATTTGCACGAATGGCTGCAATTGTAAAAACATGAGAAAACATATGCTCCGATTTAATGTTTTTGTGTTGTATTATTGCTTCCAAATTAAGTTCGATCCTCTCCGTGCCGCACCGCTGTATTGGAAACCCCACTGTTAGCGCCGAGACCAAGGATTTACGGGAAGGTAGACTGACTGCAGCACTCAGGTGTTCACCGGGATAGTCTACCATTTCAGGCTCATGCGGCGGGTGCACGTCAGAATAGCTAGCCCGCGCCCTGGTGAAGTCTGTTTATAACGCGACCTGGTGGGGGGGGGGGGCTATTTTTTGCCCCCCTCGAATCTCCGCAACTGCTGGATGGATCCGCAAAATTAAAACGGTGTTCGAAAGCCCTGTCAAATTTGTCTAGGGAAATATAATTTCATTTACCTCGGGGTCACCGATGACGTCAAAGGTCAGGTCAAAGATAAAATGTTTTGCCGGCCACGGGTCTTCTTGGGGATGCGCTTCTTGGGGATCATCTTGGGGACCGAGTAAAACGCATTTTATCGAAAATCAGCGATAGGGCGCCAGTTGCTTAGTACATATGTTGCTATTAGAGGTCACTGATAATACCAGATCAGGTCACAGGTCAGGTCACCAAGGGTCAGCACATTAGCCCAATTTCACCAGGGCTGTGTGATGCATGTTTTATGACCAAATTTTCATTTCAAACTCAATGGTGTTGGTTATAAGAACATCAGGAACGGTTTAGGTCACCTGCTGGTGGAGGTCAGGTCAAGGTCAGGCCAAAAAAAGGTCAAATTTCAAAGTTGATATTTTTGCATAAAATGGGGATGAAATCGTTGCAGCTCCTCGTCACGGCGAGTCTAATGGTGGTCTTTTTTTCGCTACGTGGTCTAGAATTGCTAAGAATTGTGTTTGAAAATTTGACGTCATCAATTTTGAAGTTTTTCGCTATAGCTTACTTGGACAAAAAAAGGTATCGATCTAAAATTTCGTAGGTATGTGAATAAAAGTCGGTAGCGGCTATCACATATATTCCGTTTTTTTCGAAAATCGAAAGCTTTTTGGATTTGTCGGCAATTATATTCAGAAAACATATTGTTTAGAGGTCACAATTCGAACAATTCAAAATTTCGAGATTGCAGGTTTGTAGCCCTAATAATTCTACACCTTTCATGTCTTGAACGTTTTTCTATATCTTCAAATCCATAGGCCTGACAGCTCTTCCCGCGAAACCTTTTTTTGGGCCGAAAACGGCAGAACATGACGTCACTCTGACGTCATTTGCGGACAACTTGTCATAGCCTTTGGAAAATGTTTGTCACAATGCGTAAAATTGATGCCCGGGAGGGAAGGTACTGAAAGTTTGGTGACGATCGGCGAAGCGGTTCTGGAGATACATTGAAAAGTCTGGAGGGGGGGGGGGCATAAAATAGCCCCCCACCAGGGCGCAGGCTAGTGATATTTGAGCTAGTGACTTTTCAGCTAGTAAAAACATAGTACCTCAAAACAGCTGGTGACAAAATCGCTATCGTCGAAATAGCTAGTGAAGAAAAATAGCTAGGGTGATCCGGGTGATCAAAAAAGCTAGTGGCAAAATAGCTTGAGTCAAATGAAAAAACATCCCTCTAATGAGACGGTAAGAAAGACATCGCGGAGGGCCCCATTGGCCGATAATTCAAATTCAATAAATCACGTGCGTTGTTGTAAATGACTCTAGAACTTCGAAGATTTTCGGTATGTTGCCAAAGTTTGTTTTTTGGAAGAAGTGCGGAAACGCATGACGCCCCTCTGAAACCACTTGAGCCCCTCTAAAGCAACCGTTTACAGCCTGCACCTTAGTGCACCTCAATGCCATGTTCACGTCATAATTTGGGGATGGGGCTACCCAGCAAAAAAGACCGCAGGCCATTCGGTCCAGCGGTTGCTGAGATATAAGCCTCTCAAAAGCGTTACAGGCCGGGCTGGGCCGGGCCGCTCATACTGAGATTTTTCCTTTATATTGAAAAGACTTCGCTTCGCTCGCTGCGCTCGCTCGCTCGTAATTATGTTGATATTCGGCAAAATCGTAAATTAACTTTTGATTTGAAGTTTCGTAGAGAAGCTCCGATTTCACGCGATTCAAATATAGTGATAGTTGGGGAATCTGTTGGGTTTTAACGTAAAAATAGTACAAAAAGTAGGTGATATCCCAATTTCAACATTAAATTACTCGTGACTTAGACCGAATTTCGAAAATCTGATTTCAGTTTCGTAAAGTGGAGTGCTGATTCTATTAAATATCAAATTTTGTATTTTAGCTGACAATTTACGTTTAAGGCCGCCCCACACTGGAACTCGCATGCGGGTTGCGAGTTTGCAGGTTTTAAGTTTGCGGGCATAATACTAATTCATAGTGATTAGACCGTTCCCTTATGGTAACTATATGAATGCAGTGAAGCCGGCACACCTTCAGAAACTTACATATAGTCGCAACACCAGCGCAACGAACCAAAATTCGACTTCGACGAAAAACCCGCAAACCTGGCAAAACTCGCAGACCTCGCTGCGAGGGAAATCGAAAGTTTATTAAAATACAACTTTTGGAATGCGATGCAAGGTCGCTCACAAGCTAAAAACATGCAGACTCGCTTGTTAGATGGTAGTGTGGGTCATTTAGCTTAGATTGTATTATTTGATTTTGAAGAAACCGCAAAACCCAAAAACTCGCAACCCGCATGCGAGGTCCAGTGTGGGGCGGCCTTTAAGGCCGCCCCACACTGGAACTCGCATGCGGGTTGCGGGTTTGCGGGTTTTGAGTTTGCGGGCATAATACTAATTCATAGAGTGATTAGACCGTTTCCTTATGGTAACTTCATGAATGCAGTGAAGCCGGTACACCTTCAGAAACTTACATATAGTCGCAATACCAGCGCAACGAACCAAAATTCGGCTCCAACGAAAAACCCGCAAACCTCGCAGAACTCGCAGATCTCGCAGCGAGGAAAATCGAAAGTTGACTCAAAATCAACTTTTGGAATGCAATGCAAGGTCGCTCGCGAGCTAAAAACATGCAGACTCGCTTGTTAGATGGTAGTGTGGGTCACTCGGCAAAGATTGTATTATTTGATTTTGAAGAAAACCGAAAACCCAAAAACTCGCAACCCGCATGCGAGGTCCAGTGTGGGGCGGCCTTAAGGCTCAGTTTCTTCGCTTGCAAAACTGAGTGAAATCAGAGCCGGGAGGTCGTTGACCTTTGTCCATGAATACCGGCGCAGGGCACCGCCGGCCAAGAGGAGACGCCAAATTTATTCTTGCAATAACTCGGCCGTTACTGGGCCGATTTTAATGAAAATCGATTTATTACGCTGTGAGTAATGCTGTCCCTCTACCTATATAAAAATCAAAACGTCTGTAAGTATGTATGTACGTAACGCGTCAGTTTCCTTTGGTGGGCTGTTGCTCCGGAACGATGCAGGCTGCGGGGTTGAAATTTTGGCGCCGAGCCGGACGCGTGCAACCATTTGTCGCATTAAATTTTGGTGGGGGTGCGCTCGGCGGTTTGCACGTGGCGGGTGCATCTTTCCGACATTTTGGGCCGCGGCCGGCGCCGAGCAGACGGCACGCGCCTTAGGCTCAGTTTCTTCGCTTGCAAAGCTGAGTGAAATCAGAACCGGCAGGTCACTGACCTTTGGCAATGAACACCGGCGCAGGGCACCACCGGCCAGAAGGAGACGCCAAATTTATTCTTGCAATAACTCGGTAGCTACTGGGCCGATTTCAATGAAAATTGATTTATTACGCTGCGCGTAATGTTGGGCGCCTAGTCCATATTATAAATCCCAAAAAGTCCGCCGCCGCCGCCACCGCCGTCGGGGTTACTCCCAAAAACGCTTATTGCTGCGCCGTCGATTGACGAAGAAGGGTGAAATTTTACCACTCGTGGGTCACATGATTCAACAGGTCGTATTCAATTTTGGTCACGGTGCGGCCGGGGGTGCGCCCTTGGCGCGTGCTCACGTGTGCAATAGGGTTAGCATTAGAAACGGCAAACACACGCTATTGCTCAGAAACGGTAAGGGCTACGGGGGTGAAATTTTTGCTTGAAGTCGGACGCGTGCACTCATTTGTCGTGTCAGCTTTTCGAGCGGGTGGGTTCAGCGGTGTACACGTGGTGGGGCCGCGGCCGGCACCGAGCAGAATTGCACGTGCTTTAGGCTCAGTTCTTCGCTTGCAAAACTGAGTGAAAAGAATCAGAGCCGGGAGGTCATTGAACTTTGGAAAACAAACGCCGACGCAAGGCACCGCTTGCAAAGGGGATTCGCCAGCAAATAAAATAAGCAAATACAGGGTGTCCCAAAAGTAAGGTCATCATTTGTTTTGGCCACACCGCCAAAAATACGCGATGGATATGAATAAATAGGACATCATATGAAAGAACATTTTATAAAATTTTATTCTGATATACATATGAGTCAATACATTGGCTCGTAGCCCCACATTTGCTGCTTTTATACATGGCTACCATTTCGGGCCACGTGCACGAATAGACTGCGTTTTACTTCCTCCACTATTCTGGAGCGATTCTCTGGTGAGATGCCGCTTATGTTTGCTCGGAGGGATCATCCTTTAGTTCTTCCCGGCTCGTTGGGTTGTCCTAAAAGTCAACCTTTCCGTTGTGTACCCAGAGAATAAAAATATGAAGGTGTAACGTCAGGTGACCGCGGAGGCCATTCAATGGCGTTGCCCTGACTGAAAATTACGCGATCTCACATCCACTCTCGGAGACAATGCATGATCTTCAGGACGGTGCAAGCATAGTCTCCATCCTGCTGAAACCACTGCTGGTTGATGGTGTCGGCACAGGTGCGTTGCGACGAGCGGAAGAACCACTGGGAGGACTCTCGGCCACCTCTTTTGATTTATTTTCACCCGATTCCCGCTGTCGTCCTCAGGACCTCGAAGCACACGTGGCTAAGTATAATGCCCTGTGCGTACATTATACCTTTTTTTCTGACGTTTTACCGGTTGAGGCGAAACTATGCATGAGTTCAGAGATAGGGCGAGCTGATAGGGTCTGCTTAGGGCCGAAAACTGGGCGGTATTTACCCTTTGTTTTAATGACGGACCTCTCTAAGAGTTGAATTTCGACCTTCTCAGTTTTATGCCTACTGCTCGGTGTAGTTATGATCAAAAATGGTTTAAGCATGCAATACAATGATTTTATGGATGTACCTTGAACATGTTAAAATTGGAAGTGATTCGGACTCTTACTTCTCGAGATATTTAAGTATTAAATCATGACCTTACTTTTTGGGACACCCTGTAAATGCCTGAAAATCAGGCATTCTACAGAATGCCTGGTGGGTCAGGCCAGGCCCATGTCACTCCACTTTTGATGACATCATAAGGGGGACTCAAGACAATAATGGCGTGGTGCGCCACAATGGCTTCCAAGCTTCTTGCCAAAACTTGCCATTTTTGAAAATATAATTTTGAAATAAAGTTACAAATAATAATAAAAAATATTGTAATAAAGTTATTATTCATATCAATACGTTATCTAAAAATATACTGAAAAATGAATTACTTATAGTAAAAATATAAGCTCTATGTGTTTTTACGTTGCTTTTCTGCAACTGTAGAGGGTTTTTAAATCGCCTCTATCTTCAAAACCGGCCATTTATCAGCATATTGCTGCTCTTTTTTGTCGCTAGAAAATTAGTTGGACTTTCGATTGACATCAACGGTTGAGCAATATGTGAAAAGTACCATCAATAATCTTCAAATGAAGTTTGCCATTTTTACGTTGTTAAGGAATGGAGCACCCCCTGCGAGCATCAGGGATGACGTCACTCAGGATCTGTCTCTGATTGGTCGGCGGGGGAGTGACTGTGCCTTCTATATATGGCCTTGGGTCAGGCATTCTATAGAATACCTAGGGATTCTATAGAATGCCTGGTCGGTCAGGCAGGCATTCTATAGAATGCCTGATTCCACGCATTGCCTGTAACATATACATTGTTAACTAGTTTAAAGCAAGATTTTAGTCCATTCAAGTTCTCTTTTTTCTTTTTCTTTCTTTCTTTAACCTTTTCTCTGTGTCTAGTTTTCATGCTATCCTAGGAAAAAGTCAAATTTTCATCAATTTCGGGAGCTGCAAGGGGGACATTTTCCCAACTGTCCCCTCCCTTGGAACGGCCAGTGATCTGGAACCGCCAGGAACCGCCAGTGACCCTTCCTTCTTTAACAGGAGGTGTGCACGCTGACCGGCACTGCTGAGTGCTGACGTCACCGTCGGGCGCCGCTGACGTCACTGTCGGGCGCCGCTGACGTCACCGCCGGGCGCCGCTGACGTCACTGTCGCCAGGAGATGCCCGGCGCGGTGACGGTCGCCGTGGCTGCCACTCTAGCGCTGGTTCAAATCTGCACATTCCTCAGCAACGCGTGCATTACCACGGGCCTCATCTGGTCCAAACAGGTGGGCAGACCGTCGAGGCGGGACGGCTGGAGCCGGGAGGGACAGCTCGGGAGGGATAACTGGGGCCGGCGGGGGACAGCCAGGACCGGAAAAAGAAACGGGAGCAATGGTCGGCGTGTACCTATTATTGGTGCCAATCGGAATTTCTTTTCTTGGAATTCCAATTTTTGTCCAATTCCAATTTGGAATTTGGACGGAATTCTTAACATTTTTTGGAAATTAATCGGAACACAAGGCCTTTAAAATTTAAAATTTTAAAACGGAGGCCTTTAAAACGCTTTTAAACACTTTTAAAATTTACGCAAAAAATGCAAAAATCGTTAAAAATTGGAATAGCCCCCGCTTTGGACAAACTTGGAAATTTACTTGGCAATTTCTTGGAATTGGATCGGAATTGGAATTGAAATTTCATGAAATTGGCACCACTAGTACCTATACACATTTTGGGCATTTGTAAATCTAGGGAGCGGATTGTTTGATAAGCAAAATTTATTAAACAAGATAGCATATTTTGCGTTTATGAGCTTCTCCCGTGTGCGAATCGCGGCGACTGTGTATTTCACTGGCCGGCGTTTCAAGACTTTTTTCAAAAGGTCGGAGGTTTCTCAGCTGTTTTTATACAATTTTTGTGTGCTGAATCCGCAAAAGCTGTCCATTTTTCTCGATTAGCTCGAGTTTTAAAACTATGTCAAGGATAAAAGTTCACACACTGATGCATTCATATGCACATTGGAGTGGGCATGCTGATATATTTTCCCCAAGGTTGGATGTTTATCAGCTGTTCTAATACAAGTTTCGTGTGCTAAATTCAAAAAAGCTATCCATTTTTCTCGATTAGCTCGAGTTTTCACACTATGTCAATGATAAAAGCTCACACACTGATGTATTGATATGCACATTGGAGTGGGCATACTGATACATTGTTCCCCAAAGTTGGATATTTCTCAGCTGTTCTATAATACAAGTTTCGTGAGCTGAATCCAAAAAAGCTATTCATTTTTCTCGATTAGCTCCAGTTTTCACACTATGTCAAGGATAACAGCTCACACACTGATGTATTAATATGCATATTGGAGTGGGCATACTGACACATTTCCCCCCAAGATTGAAGATTTCTCAACCGTTCCAATGCAAGTTTTGTGTGCCGAATTCGGAAAAGGTATCCATTTTTTCGATTAGCTCGAGT
The DNA here is from genome assembly GCF_019059575.1 of Amphibalanus amphitrite. NCBI lineage: Eukaryota > Metazoa > Arthropoda > Thecostraca > Balanomorpha > Balanidae > Amphibalanus > Amphibalanus amphitrite. The sequence continues at coordinate 264,272 of NW_024881787.1, forward strand.
TTCCACACTATGTCAAGGATACACACCGATGCATTAATATGCACATTGGAGTGGGCATACAGATACATTTTGAGCTTTTTTAGGTCCCATTTTGATTATTTCCCAGAAAACTGGTGATTATAGTGAAGAGCAGATAGAATGTTTCCACAAAGACATACGCTTGATGAAAAAAACGGTACGAGGGTCGGTGGGACGTCAACTTCCTGGCGGACTATTGCTGGTGCTTGAAGAAGGACGTCCCATGTGCTCAACACAGTCGGAAATCCGTGAAAAGGCCATTTGTGTCGCAACAGTGCGTGTGTAATGGGATCGGAATTCACTTATAGTGGGTCAGTTTGCAGTTTTAACATATATATGCTTCTGTGTAATTAACTAAACTAAGCCAATCAGCATGGCTTTGTTCATATCGGCAAAACAACGTATCTTTAAAAATCGAGCTAATCGAGGAAAACGGATTCCATTTCCGGAATCAGCGTGAAAAACTGACCTGTGAACAGTTGAGAAACCATTGACCTTATAAATCACACAGACCAGTGTTTTTGTTTCACATCCATACACAGCACAGCAAACCGTGCTGTGTGAAGGCGAACGTCACAAGGCTAGGATTCGGGTTCAACGTGGCGCCGGTGATCATGCGTGCCGTGCTGGAGACCGTCCTGAAGCAGGACCCACAAGTGTACGCAGGGACGTCTGCGTACATCGACGACGTGCACGTGGACGAGAGCACCGTTTCAGCAGAGATAGAGCAATCACATCTGAACCGATTCGGCCTCACGTGTAGGGCAGCGGAGCGACCCCGCATCGGCGCTCGAGTGCTCGGCTCGGAGTCAGGGTGCAAGAGGGTGTCGCTCTGGTGTGGAAGTGGGACAACGCCTTAGGTGGATTTCCCGCCAAACTGATCGTCGGAGCGTCTTCTCTCTCTCTCTCTCTCTCTCTCTCTCTCTCTCTCTCTCTCTCTCTCTCTCTCTCTCTCTCTCTCTCTCTCTCTCTCTCTCTCTCTCTCTCTCTCTCTCTCTCTCTCTCTCTCTCTCTCTCTCTCTCTCTCTCTCTCTCTCTCTCTCTCTCTCTCTCTCTCTCTCTCTCTCTCTCTCTCCTCTCTCTCTCTCTCTCTCTCTCTCTCTCTCTCTCTCTCTCTCTCTCTCTCTCTCTCTCTCTCTCTCTCTCTCTCTCTCTCTCTCTCTCTCTCTCTCTCTCTCTCTCTCTCTCTCTCTCTCTCTCTCTCTCTCTCTCTCTCTCTCTCTCTCTCTCTCTCTCTCTCTCTCCTCTCTCTCTCTCTCTCTCTCTCTCTCTCTCTCTCTCTCTCTCTCTCTCTCTCTCTCTCTCTCTCTCTCTCTCTCTCTCTCTCTCTCTCTCTCTCTCTCTCTCTCTCTCTCTCTCTCTCTCTCTCTCTCTCTCTCTCTCTCTCTCTCTCTCTCTCTCTCTCTCTCTCTCTCTCTCTCTCTCTCTCTCTCTCTCTCTCTCTCTCTCTCTCTCTCTCTCTCTCTCTCTCTCTCTCTCTCTCTCTCTCTCTCTCTCTCTCTCTCTCTCTCTCTCTCTCTCTCTCTCTCTCTCTCTCTCTCTCTCTCTCTCTCTGCGGCAAGTTGGCCGGCCACCTACCAGTATGTGGTTGGCTGCGCGTCGCAGCAGCATACGTCAAGCGGCGCGTCAACTCCATGACAAACGGTTGGGACGACCCGGTGGAAGATGAAGCCTTCGCTGTATGCTGAACGAAATGGTGGAGCGGAGCGTGTTTCACACGCTCCACCATTTCGTTCAACACCCTAGACCCAGCGACGGGAAGATAGGATATCACCAGTAGCACGATGAAAGTTTGCACTGATGCCAGCTCGGTAGCTCCGGCGTCGTGCTGGAAGTCGCAGGTCTGTGGTGGAGGACGCCCGCTGGCTGCGAGCCGAAGACGCGACCCATATAAATCTAGCAGAGCTGGATGCTGCCGTCAAAGGCGTTAACATGGCCATTGCATGGGGAGCGACCAACATCCAGCTGCTGGCGGACTCCAGTACAGCGTTTCACTGGGTCAGTGACGCTCTAAGTGGCAAGGCTAGGCTCAAAACAAAGGCTCCCAGCGAGGGGCTTATCAGACGTCAGGTCGCTCTTCTGGCCTCTCTAGAGCCTCAAATCACCGCCACCGACCGACACGTCATTGTACAGAAGCACAGAGTTTTCCGACTCTAGGGCATGTCCGGCCGGTGGCGACATCTACGAAATAAGGCCACTCGTCTGTGCCGCAAAGCCTAGGCGAAATTCTACGACAGGAAAATACGAGGGATGAGGACAGCAAAGCCGGCTACTTGGTACCGTCAAATCAAGAGTCTGAGACCGGCCGAGTAAAGAGCGAGCAGCTAAACTTCACTGAGTACGAGACTGGTGGGGCGCTAGCGGAAGCAGTCAACCAGCACTTCGCATCTATCTCATCTCAGCTGCCGGCACTCAACCTGGAGGAATTCCCTTCCTACCTACCGGCGGACGCACCCCCACCGGTCATCCGACGAGCTGACGTCCAGAGGGAACAGAGCAGCATCCGCTCCAACATCTCCACCACACCGAATGAACTACCAGCACGGCTGGTCGAATTATCGCAGCCACTCACCCACAGCTTCAGCTCCTCGCTATCCTCGGGAAAATTCCCGTCTGCTTGGAAGCTATCCTTCATCAACCACATTTCCAAGGTCAACCCTCCAACATCTTTCAACGATCTTAGACACATTTCACTCACCCCGCTTTTCTCCAAAATCTTTGAAGGGTCTTTAACAACCTGGATCATGACTGACATTACCCCATCACTTGACCCACACCAGTTCGGAAACAGGCCAGGTTACTCTACGGTAAAATACCTGATCTCGCTATATGACTTTCTGGCTAAGAACATGGATAGCTCTTCAAATGCTGCGGCCATCCTGGCGATCGATTTTTCCAAGGCCTTCGACCTGGTTAGTGATGATGTGCTCAGGAAGCTACTCGACAAGCAAGTCCGTCCCTCCATCGTGCCTACAGTAGCCATCTTCCTCAACAGCCGGAAACAGGTCGTTCGACTTGGTGGTACAACGACGTCCGGCTTGAATCCTGTCTCATCAGAGCTCACTACCACGTGTGGATCGCACCATCTGCTCGACAAAAATCGCACCAACTGCATTTTTGGCTCATATAAATGACTGTGCTGTTAGCGAAGATCATCGGTGGAAGTATGTGGACGACCGGCATCCTGCCACCTGCAGGCTTGCTTTAACCCTCACTGAGATATTAGCTGCGTTTCATAGGGATTGTTGCAAGCTCATAGCTTCGCCCGTTACGTTGCAAAATATGCCAATGATTCTTTACAATTTACAAATCGCAAAATAAATGAGCTTGAGCCTCGTCAAAATGTTATGTAGTAAACGCAACTATTGACTGTTGCACTTGACAAGTGTCTGTGTGTCACGATGCCAACCATAGAGGAGGCAAGGAATGGCGGATCTTTCCACGCATCATGAACCATCCAAGCCGAGGACGTCAGCTGCTCGCTCCCGATCTCGTAACAAGACAGAAGTGTGGATGGTGGGGAGGACCATCCACACCCTGCCATGCTCTCAGCTCCTCACTAACAGACAATGCTTACAGCGGCTCTTCCACATCCACCAGGAGACAGTGCAAAATACGAACACGAAAAAACTAGCCTCTGTTACAAACTTGAAATGCCTTTAAAATGTCCTCCATATCCGCTTTCTCCTTTAGACCGCTGCTTCCTCCTTTAGACCGCTGCTTCCTCCTTCCCGTTTGACGTTTCTTAGATCCTTCCGGGCTTGGAAAGCATCGCTAATCACTTCATTCCAAGGCATATCTTTGGCCTCCTGGATCACTTGCTAGGAGTAAAAAATCCATGCAGGTCTTGACAATAATTTCAAATGGCATCTATCCCATCTTATATACAACAAAACAAAGGAGTTCATTTCGTAGAGCCCTTTCCGCCGCCATTACGCTGTTTTCTATAGCAATTATTTCTTCATCAAGGCTTGAGTTAAGTAAAAATGTTACCTCATTTTACAGTAATCACTGATCAGTTCTTGCGGCGAAGATCCGTCATAAAAATGACGCGGCTCAGAGAAAAATCAAACGATTGCTGCACTTTTGGCCCTACGCAAAACTTAAAATTTGATATTTTTGATGCTTTTGTCGCGTCGATAAAGTCTTCTTAAGTGGTTTGACACAAAACCATTTTTACATCAAAAGTTACTATGACGAATTCTCTTTCAGCTCATAGCAAAAATTACTGGACTTAGAATATAATTCCCATAAAAACAATGCAAATGACGGAACACTTCAAATTACGTACGACTCCTCCGACCAATCCTCTGACAAGACAATAAGAGACGGCTAGGGAGGGGTTTTATCCACCCCCCTCTTCACCGTGGTCGCGAACAGTTCATTAACGTTCACGAACTTTTCCCTGTTTGTACTCTAAAATTTGGCCGATGACGTCACTCGTTAGCGAACACAACTGTTCGTGAACAGTTTGTGTATTTGAATGAAAAAGTAAACAAACAACAAACACTGATGAATATGACTATGACTATGAGGCCTCCTCGGCCAGCCTCACCAGCCTTAAGGCCGCCCCACACTGGAACTCGCATGCAGGTTGCGGGTTTTCGGGTTTTCAAGTTTCTTCAAAATCAAATAATACAATTTATGCTGAGTGACCCACACTACCATCTAACAAGCGATTCTGCATGTTCTTAGCTTGCGAGCCACCTTGCATCGCATTCCAAAAGTTGATTTTGAGTCAACTTTAGATTTTCCTCGCTACGAGGTCTGCGAGTTTTGCGAGGTTTGCGGGTTTTTCGTTGGAGTCCAATTTTGGTTCGTTACGCTGGCATCGCGACTAAATGTAATTTTCTGAAGGTGTAACGGCTTCACTGCATTCATGAAGTTACTATAAGGGAACGGTCTAATCACTCTATGAATTTGTATTATGCCCGCAAACTCAAAACCCGCAAGCTCGCAACTCGCATGCGAGGTTCAGTGTGGGGCGGCCTTTACTCAGGAAGCCAAACGTGCTGTGACACTCCGACTGGAGATGTTCCATAGGAGAAGCAGGCCGGGCGCCCCACCACTGGCCTAACTCTGCTCGCCGCACCGACTCTGCCAATCACCCTGTGCACTCATCGGAAACAATTTCCGCGCCGGCGCGCCTTCTTTGTAGGGCTGGCGCGAGAAATTGGCAGCGGGCGGGCGGCCGACACGCTGAAATGGCGCCCGTCGCTCAGTGGGCAGCGGGTCGGCCGAGCAGAGGCCCTTATGTACAGGTCTCGCGGGTTTAGCGGTATAGGGTTTTTCACCTAGAAAATCTAGTGTACTTCAGGCTATATCTTTGTCGTCTTAAGCTTTTAAGTGTTGAAGATGCGATCGACTTGTTGGTTCACAAGCCGGCCATGATCGTGTAAAATGGCTTTATCGTAGATCGATTAGTTTCTGAGATATAACCGGAAATGTAAAAATGCAAAACCTACCGCCTTATCTTGCGAGAGCCGTACAGTAGGTCTACAAAATAAATCCCCTCCGTATGCGGGCAGGTGGCGCCCGAGTAGCGCTCAGGCGCTAACTGCCCACTGGTGACCTGCATACGACGGGGACTTACTTTGCAGGCCTACTGTACACCGTGGCGGCCGCGCCGGCACCGCAGTGTGTTTGTATCTGGCATCGGACGGCCGGCGCAGTGCTCGGCGGCGTCGGCCCCAGCCGGGTCCCAACGACAGCCGCACGGCCCCAGCCGGGTCCCAACGATAGCCGCTCGGCGCCAGCCGGGTCCCAACGATAGCTGCACGGCCCCAGCCGGTCCCAACGATAGCCGCACGGCGCCAGCCGGTCCCAACGACAACCGCACGGCGCCAGCTGGGTCCCAACGATAGCCGCGCGGCCCAGCCGGGTCCCAATGGTGGCCGCACGGCGCCAGCCGGGTCCCAACGATAGCCACACGGCCCCAGCCGGGTCCCAACGATAGCCGCTCGGCGCCAGCCGGGTCCCAACGATAGCCACACGGCCCCAGCCGGGTCCCAACGATAGCCGCACGGCCCAGCCGGGTCCCAATGATGGCCGCACGGCGCCAGCCGGGTCCCAACGATAGCCGCACGGCCCCAGCCGGGTCCCAACGATAGCCGCACGGCCCCAGCCGGGTCCCAACGATAGCCGCACGGCGCCAGCCGGGTCCCAACGATAGCCGCACGGCCCAGCCGGGTCCCAACGATAGCCACACGGCGCCCGGGTGCGCTACTCCGTCTGTCCGTGCGCTTCATAAATGTCTGATTTATCTGTTTGCTCGCCGTCGCTCAAACCCTTTTCCTTCACCATACGCATATTGAGAAAAAGATGACCTCATAAATAAGAATTGCCCCATGAATTGGTTGCCAGGCCGAGCGAGAGTCTGTTCTATACCACCGGCCACATTAACAATGGACAGCCAGTGGTGGGCGGCGGGCCGCTGGTGGCAGTTCACGTGGGTGGGCCGACCGCTGACCGTCCCACTGTCTGTCGTTCCAGTACCGGAGCGGATCCACCATTCTGATCCTGCACCTGGCTCTGGTGGACGTCGGTCTGAGCGCCACCACGCTGCTGGCCACCGTCCCCAGCTACGTGCAGGTACGTCCGTCCACAGCTACGTGCAGGTAAGTCCGTCCACAGCTGCGTGCAGCCATATACATACATACATATATAGGTACATACATATCACATATACCGGGTGGCCCAGAAAAAACGTTCCGAACTTTGGAGGCCTATATATCAAATTTGAGTACAAATATGGAGCCAAAATTTTCATCAAGTTTGCGACATTTCTTTGCGCATTGGTATGCCAAATTATAACACTATACCATCATTTTCAAGCTGGCAATCTTGAGTAGAATTAAGCAAGACGTTTTTGCTTTTTTGCCGATGTCAAACGATAGTGATGATTGGGTTAGACGTCCCATGTTATAAAAAAGAATAAAAAATAGAGCACGTGAATGAAACCAACACGTATGTTCTTATTTAAAATATTTTTGTCTCACTTATGTGCCAAATATTCAAATACTGAGCCAAAATGGTGCTCATGGATGCCATTCGTTTCAACACCAAATCATGTTTCGAGCAGGAGTGGCACGGTGCATGGATTACTGCCGATTACCCTCCTGACAGTAGATCAAACAGTAAATCGACCGGATAAGGAAAACAAACTAAAGCAGACTGGTTCCTGTGCCAGAGGACCACAGAATAGTTTATGAAAAACAGCATTGCCAGCAGATGACAAAAAATAACTGGTTGAAAAGCTACCTTTTCCCAGGAATGTCAGCCAGGAAAGCATTTGAGCCACAAGATGGTTAGAAAACTGGAAACTTCTTCCGATGCCGCTGGCACAGAGCCATCGTGGTTGCCTGAGGGAATGTGTCATCCTGAGACCGGAACCATCAATGAGACTAGCTGCCAGTAGAAGTCATGGCTCTAGGCCGCGGTGCCGCGGGGTGAAAGGGTTCACCCGCTCATTCACATTTTTTAGTAAGCATCGGAGCAAAAAAGTAATTTTTACATGGCATGCTTGAATCACGAACCGATTGAAAAGTAATTTACCGAACACCATGAAAATCGCACCATTTACTGAAAATGTGTGCCGCATTGACTATTCGAAGTTTCAATGTTGTATCTTTATCACTTTCTGAGAAATATTGATTTAAAGTTGGGAACGTTTTTTCTGGGCCACCCAGTACATGCTAGTACTATAATATGCGTCTCATGCGACTGTACCCAATTATAAATGATCCCGACTTCAGAAGAATGGGCATATGTCTGTGTGCTCTCAGACTGGCGGTTGTGTCCTCTCAGACTGCTTTGTGTCCTCTCAGGCTGGAAGCTGTGTCCTTTCATACTGGTGTCTGTGTCCTCTCACACCTGCGCTGTCCTCTCAGACTGGCGTTGTATGTACTCAGACTGGTCTGTGTCCTCTCAGACTGGCGCTGTCCTCTCAGACTGGCGTTGTATGTACTCGGACTGGTCTGTGTCCTCTCAGACTGGCGCTGTCCCCTCAGACTGGCGTTGTATGTACTCAGACTGGTCTGTGTCCTCTCAGCCTGGCGCTGTCCCCTCCCGCAGGAGAACTGGGTGCCCGGCGGGGCGCAGTGCGCCCTGGTTGGCGGCGTCACGCTGCTCCTGCACGCTGTATCGCTGTGGACCATTTGTGGCCTCAACTACGACAAGTTTTCGGCCATCTGCGTGCCGCTCTCCTACAGCGAGGCCGTGACAAAGTGGAAGGTGTCGGCGGCGCTGGCCGCGTGCTGGGCGCTCTCAGCCGGCTGCGTACTGACGCCGCTGGCGGCCGGCCTCTCGTACCAGCAGCGAGCCGGGCTCTGCCTGCCACACTTCCGCCGGCTGCCCGACGCCGCCTTCGGCATCATCTACATCTGCGGCATGCTGCTGCTGCCCGCCGCGCTCATCGTCTTCTTTAACGTGCGCATCCTGCTGGTGGCGCGCACGCAGCGCAGCCGGATCGTGTCGGCCATCGTGTCGGCGGTGACGATGAACGCGCGGCTGGCCGTCCCTCAGCAGCGGCTCGAGTGCGCGCAGCGCAGCCGCTCGCCACTGGGCACCACCGTGAACGTGCTGCTGCCGCTGCTGCTCATGTACGTGCCGTTCGCCAGCCTGGTCACCTGGCAGAGCGTGGCAGGAGCGCTAGTGGACGAGCGCCTGGCGCTGGGCGCCCACCTGCTGCTCTGCCTCAGTCCGCTCAACGGCCTCATCTACGGGTGTCGCAGCAAAAACCTGCGCCGCGTCTTCAAGAACTTTGTGCGGAAGCAGCTGTACAAGTCGGAGATGCAGCTGGAGATCCAGGCGCGCGCGCCGCGGGCGTGCCTGCAGCGGCCGTCGATCGCCACCCAGCTGACCATGCAGCTTCCCAAGCATCTGCAGCGCCGGCTGTCGGACGCCTTCGTCCGGACGCCCAACCAGCGGCGCCGTCGGCGCCGGCGGCGGCGTCACACGCGACTGCGGCGCCAGGCCTCCGAGCTGACCTGGGCGCAGGTCAGCCAGCAGCTGGAGGGGCGGCCGGAGCCGCTGCGCGCCCACTCCACGGACGCCCTGCCGGCCGACTCGGACAGCTCGGCCGGATCGCCGGTATCGCAGCCCTCGCCGGCCAGGCTGGCCGTGGGCGCGGCGGCGATCGCCGCCCGCGCGTTCCGGTTCCCGGCGGCGATTGGCGGCGCGGTGCAGCGCGCGCCGCTGCCGATCCCGCACGACCCGGCGGCGGTGGCGGCGGCGCGCGGTCAGCTGCAGCCGCGCCGCCACGGCCGGGCCTGCTCCCGCTCGCCGTCGCCGTCGCCGCCTGAGTCGCCGTGGCCGCTCGGGGGCCAGCCGCGGAGGTCGGAGGGCTCCGGCGGCTCGGACAGCAGCGGCCTGTGGCTGCGCCCACTGCAGCACTGCCGGCCGGCCGAGCAGGCGGCGCCGGCGCGCCGCTCGGTTCGGCTGTGGTCGCACCCGGGCGCCAGCCGCGGTGAGCGGTGGCGAGCAGCGGTGCCGCGCGCCCGCTCAGTGGAGCCGCAGACGGTGTGAGCGCCCGATCAGTGGAGCCGCAGACGGTGTGAGCGGTGAGCGCCCGCTCAGTGGAGCCGCAGACGGTGTGAGCGGTGAGCGCCCGCTCAGTGGAGCCGCAGACGGTGTGAGCGCCCGCTCAGTGGAGCCGCAGACGGTGTGAGCGCCCGATCAGTGGAGCCGCAGACGGTGTGAGCGCCCGCTCAGTGGAGCCGCAGACGGTGTGAGCGCCCGCTCAGTGGAGCCGCAGACGGTGTGAGCGCCCGCTCAGTGGAGCCGCAGACGGTGTGAGCGCCCGCTCAGTGGAGCCGCAGACGGTGTGAGCGCCACCGTCTGTGACCTGTGCGACCTGGCGTGGATTGTGACTGACCTCTGTGACCTGACCTCTGTGACCTCTGTGACCTGACCTCTGTGACCTCTGTAACCTCTGCGCGTGGGCAATGTCACTGGCCTTTGTGAGCACTGAGACCTCTGAGAAGGACACCCTACCCACTGACCTCCCGACAGCTGTGATCCGTTCTGAGAAGCAGCCGGCATCCGACACCGACACCGCATCCCCACCCCCTTACCCGCACTGACCATCACCCTCATCAGACAAAGTCCACCTGAATTGGCCAGGGTGGGCGGCCTGCCTGACCGGCTGGGTGCCAGGGCGGGCAGTCCCAGCGGTAGGTACACCCCCGCCCCACCGCTCCGGGACGGCCCCTTACGGTGGTCCGCACAGTCCCAATGGCTCTTTCTAGTCCCATGACCCCACAGAGCTCAGCGGTGCTCGTATTAAACCGAAATAGCCTGCTACCCGCAAAGCGACGGCAGGGCGCTCCTCTGAAGCCTGCAGAGCAGATTCCCCGACACTAATATATTCGGAATTTTAAGCTGGTCGGATCGTTTTAACCCGCGCCCTACTGGGGGCGTTTTTACGCCCCCCCCCCCCAAGTTCTTAGCACAACTTATCATACATTTTTCTGCATAGGTTGTGAAAATTTCGCACCCACGTTGTTCAACGTCAGGTCACCAGGTCACATCAAGTGACCTTACCTCAAAAAAAGTTCCACCCCATGCTATAGCTTAACTGACAGAACGATCGCATTGAGACTTTCAGCGATTAACAAGAGTAACAGTATGCATAAAATGTATTGTATATACCTTAACCCGCGCACCGACAGGGGGCGGTTATCCGCCCCCCCGAGTTTTTTTTCGTTAATAGCGGGAAAATACGGGTGTGCGGGTGTGACTATTTTCACATCAATTTTACACATGGTGTGCAAGTTTGAACCTCCTAACTTTTAAGGTCAGGTCACCAGGTTACTTTGAATGACCCAACCTCAAGTCACTTTTTTGTAACTTTGTCACCGTGTCAGTGCTACAGTAGATGACGGAGGCTTTTGAAAGTCGCAGGATGTTATTAGGCTATTAGCATCTACAATTTGTATATCTCGGAATTTTGATACCGATGACCTAAGGCCAGGTCAATTTCTCACGACCTCCCCATTATAAGTCAAGGGGGAAAATCAACTCCCTGTTTTTACCACTAAAACGGGTCGGAATGGCCCCATATACCATATCGATCAACGATCAACCTTCGATACCTTGAGGTCTGTTTTGCTGTTGGGCAGCTGTGAGGTCATGTGACGTCATCAAAGGTCACCAAAGGTTTTTGGCCAATAACTCCGTACAGGAACGAGATACAGCCGCACGGATGGTCTCATTGTGTTCAGCTCGTCAAGGCGCATCGAATGATACACATGATGACCTCGAGATCACGTGAACTGAGGTCAACCTTTGCCTTGACCTTTCGAGGTCAACATATATGTGATTCGATGCGGATTGACGAGAGGATCACGATGATGCCTTTAGTTTGTTCCTATCTTTAGTAAGTCGAACATTATTCGAGAAAAACTCCATATCTAGCGCTACCATTTTGACTTTTTGACCCCCGTGACGTCATCATTGACCTGACCTGAAAATGACCCAGTAAAAATTGTAGACCTTGTCCGTGCGTACCCCATGCCCTTTACCGCTCGTCGCTACCTTGCTTCGTTCTCGAGATCTCAGCGGTTGTAAGTTGGTGCAGACCCCCGTCGGTGCGCGGGTTAATTTTGCTATCTGTGACCCAAGGTCAGGTCAATTTTGCGACCTCTGCATTATGAGTCAATCGGAGAAAATCGAAATGCGCCTGTTTTAGACGAACGTCATTCTAAACATTCTCAAACATCGGTTTACAGGTAAACATGATACCCTGAATCGGAAAATTACACCAGTGACTTTGTGCCCATGAGGTCATCTCAGGTCATGAAAGGTGTCCGCATTTTTTACAATAACTTTTGATAGATGTTACGTTTCCATGGCACAAGGTTAGCCGACTTTGCAGAATGGCTTTCCTCCATCATATCATTAAGACATCATTAACCCGCGCCCCGCTGGGGGTCCTGGATTTCCATGTCCTGCAGGGGGGGAGGGGGTTTGAGCACCTCCCCTTCTAACTCAGCTTCTGGGCCACGTAGCGATACGGAGAAGGCGGTGTTCGAAAGAGCGCCAAAATAAAGAAGAAATTACTGGCCACTTTTTTGGTCAGGTCACCGGTCAGGTCACCTGAGGTCATTGAAGACAAAAATTCGCCGATTTCCAGGTCACATTTCGACAAATTTCAATAAATCGACGCACAGCTCGGAAACTAATAGAGCTATAGCGCCACGAAAAAGCGCATTTGATAGCCCTATTAACGCTCTTTCTGAGTGATTCCTCGGATTTGACCTGCCGTCAACGGTTTTGCCTGCAGGGGGCAAGAACTACTAAAATAGACACGAGTTTTTCTGCATGCCTTTTGACTGAAACCTTGCACGAATTTTACACGAGTTTTCTGTTACTGGCATCGTGTTCCTCTCCTCAAGACGCATTGAATGGACTATCATTTGGCCTTGAAAGGTCAGCTTCAAAATTTGACCTCAGGTCAAGGTCATAACCTGACCGGAAAGGGTCATGTTGCATATCAGTCGATCCCTATCGTCGAGCCGAACCCAACTAAGGCGTTTTCATCGCTCTAACATGTCTCTATGAAACGTTATTTGCGAAAAACCCTTAGATACCATTCGTGACCTGAGATGACCTCAGGGGCATAAACAGGGGTCACGGACACCATTTCCATGTTCAGTGTGTCTAAATTACTTTTAATTCAGTGTTTGGGAATGTTTATAATGACTTTCGTCCAAAAGAGGCGCATTTCAATTTTCTCCCACTGACTTACACCTAATAGAGAGGTTGCAAAATTGACTTGACCTTAGGTCACCGATACCAAAATTCCTAAACATTTTTTAACATAGGTAGGGGAGAGTGGGGTAATTTGGCCGGTGGTGTAAATTGGCCGCCCCCACCTGTACGAAAGCTGATAAAAGTGAATGAAATAACTTTAGTCTCTATTCATTTGTCATCGGCAGAACTAACTCGAGATCAAATGTCAAAACTTTCCCCCTCTTAGTTTTATTCAAAATTAATAAAAGGTGAATTACGTTAGAAAATGGTAACTTTTACTTCTGTTTAAAAATTTGTATAACATGCAGTATTTGGGCTGTAAACGAATTCCAACATTATAGCGCCATTTTTGAGGGTGTTCAGCGGTTCCAAGAGCAATTTCATCTAGTTCTGTACAGCCATGACGACTTTATAGACAAAAATTTTCAGAATGGCAATGTGGGGTTATTTGGCCGGGACTAGCGGGGCAACTTGGCCGGTGCGCTCAGAGTCACTATGCTGGGACGGCCGAGTTGTCATGGTCAATTATACCATAAAGGACATAATTCATGACCAACTTTGACTACCTTGATACCATATTTCCTATTGGACAGCTGTAATGGGCAATGGCATGTGACGTCATCAAAGTTTACCTAACGCTTTTTTGCTAATAAATACTTACAGAAAAAAGATACAGCCGCGCAAATGGTCTCATTGTGTTCAGCTCGTCAAGGCGCATCGAATGATATACATGATGACCTTGAACTCACGTAACCTTGAGGTCAAGCGACCTGAGGTAACGTGACCTGAAGCCAACCTTTGACCTTGACCTATCAAGGTCAACACATACATGTTTCGATGCGGAATGACGAGAGAATTACGATGGTACTTTTAGTTTTGGCCTAGCTTGATTACTTCAAAAGTTATTCGTAAAAAACTGTCATAGCATCTAGAGCCGCTATTCTGACTATTTTCGACCACTGTGACGGCTGAGTCATCCTCCAAAATGCTTCAAATGCGTCGTAGGACACGCGTCATTGCTGAATGTGAAGCTGACTCGCCTATAACAAAAATCATGGCCTTAAACTAACACCGGCCAAATTGCCCCACACCCCCGGCCAAATAACCCTGCTACTGGGGCAATTTGGCCGCTTTGCAGACCTTTGTAATACGCCACAATTTCAATATAAGTAGTTACTCAATCATTTCAAGTTTACTGTCCAAGAAAGTAAAATGTATGCCACACCTGTCAGCGTTGAGAAAATGCAGAAATGTGCTGTCGTTTTTTAGTTACATCGTTTTCTAAAAAAAAGCGGCCAAATTACCCCACTCTCCCCTACTGTTGCTTTTATCAACCGCTGAAAGTTTCAAAGCAATCGGTCACTCGGTATAGCTATGGCAGATATTGAAACTTTTTATTTAGTGACTAGTGAGTGTTTGGCACGTTCGCAAATGGCACTCGGTTTAGTAGAAAAATTGCTTGAAACTCCCAACATTAAATACGAAGATGTAGATAGCCTTGATTCAGGTGTTGTAAAACATCTGATCTCATAGCCTTGATTCCTTTGCCATTCTTTTACGTGGAAGTATGAATGCTCTGCAAAGTCTGCCGCACGATGCGGGGTCAGTTGATGTTAAAACGATTCGGGCCCTATTACAAAAATTACCGTACAATATGAAGGAGAAATGGAGCAGAATAGTGGACAAAATTGAGCAAACAGATGTTAGACAGGCGACGTTTGAAGATTTTATCGAGGTCGAAGCGAGAATAGCGACAAATCCATCGTACGGAAAATTGATGATGAGAGCAGGACCAATGAGGGAAAATGTTCAAGGGGCAGGACTGTCACGTGGAAAATTATTCACGGGAAACGTACAAGACTCAACTAGGGTACCAGCACGATGCTTGCACTGTGCTGAAGACCACGGCACACATGAGTGTACTGTAATTCTTGAAAAAACGTCAGAAGAAAAACATCGTTTTATTTTGGAAAATCGTTGATGTTTTGCATGTTTATCTACAAATCATATATCTCGCCTTTGTAAAAACAAGAAAAAATGCAATATCTGTGAAGGCTGGCACGCGACAGTGCTTCATCGTGACCAACTGAAGGTGAAATCACCGACCGTTACATCGGGTCACGTAGCTCCGATTTGTCGTGGCGGTGCCAAGTTGCAGGCCGTCGCCGTGCGGGTCACTGTGGGCGTAAGTCGCTCCTTACTTACGCCTTTCTCGACTCGGGAAGCACGCACCGACCCCCACCAAACACGATTTGGCAGCACTGTAAGGACGCCTGCTGGGCGTGAAGTTTTCCCTTCACCATAGGGTTTACACACAAACTGGTCAAAGTTTGAGCCAGGATATACTAGTCTAAAAATGCAAAAAAACGAACAAATTTTGGCATCAATAGATTCAGCATTTCATCGTGTGCCTCAAACCGTCCATCATTTGGCCTCAAAGGAGGTAAAAATTGTTCAAAATCGAAGTTGAAAAGATGCTTTCTGAGCACATAATCTGGTAGCAATCACGTGACCTGCTATAAGCAGCTTATCGATAATTTACAAACATAATTATTAATATGCTGCTTTAAACAACATAAATCATACATTTTGAGCTTTCAGTACTTTAAATAAGGTCAAAACATCGCAAAACACAAAAGTTAATACAATAGTCACGTGGGTGTCAGGAAATGTCACAGGTGCGTCAAATTTGTGACTGGGGCTTTACTTTCAAACATCGGATCTACCTGTTTCTTATAGGTATCTTGGCACGCACAGCTTCATCTGCGCTCGGCTGGTAGACAAATTGACTGTAGATCCAATCGAGAAAACGAGCATCACCCTCTCCACGATTAACAAAGACGAACGAATCAATAGTTATATTGTACCTCACCTTTGGATGGAGAGCCTGGATGGTTCCTGTAGCATGGAATTGCCTCCTTTGTTTGTACTAGAGAAAATTCCAGTGTCACGTGAAGATATTCCTAACAAGACAGACTTACAAAATTGGATTTATTTAGAAGAGAACGGTGTGACATTAGAAGATAAAGTCGAAAGTGAGGTAGGACTTCTAATCGGAAGTAACGCTGCAGCCGTAATGGAGCCAGTTCAAGTTGTCCCAGGTCGGGGTGGTGGCCCTTACGCAATTCTAACTAGATTTGGATGGATTCTGGGCGGCATACCAAAGAGTGACATCGGCTTGAAACTGAACTATGCCGAGCTGATGTCGGAAGATTTCTTTGGTAACCGGGCAGACACCCGGAAGGGATACTCTGTAGAAGACCACGAATGGTGCGCGAAGGTAAAATCCTCGTGCACGCTCAAAAACGGGCAATACGAAATAGCCCTGCCGTTCCGGACCGATAATCCCGCCTTACCGCATAATAGAGTTGTGGCGTAATATAATATTGAATTTCGTAATATTGAAGATGATGTTCAATAAACTTGAAAAAAAATAGAGTTGTGGCAGAGCGCCGACCTGGTTTTCTTAAGAGCAAAATGGAAAGGCAACCAGACATGGCAGCAGAATACCGGAAACAAGTGCAAGAGTTGATCGAAAAAGGTTATGCAGAAAAGGCTCTAAAACTTACAAACCATGTTTGCTTCTTACGGAACCAGTCTGAAAACTGGCCTCAGCTGCCGGAACGGTCAGATTGTAAGGAAACAGACCCAGAAGTGAAAGTCGTCTTCACCGCAACAACTGCATCAACAACAGCATCATCGAGTGAAGAACCCGATCCCACCAGCCGGCTGATTCGACATTACTCTTCTTGGTCTCGGCTCCTCCGAGCGGTAGCCTGGATACAGCGAGTCTTAGCTATACTCAAGAATAAGCGACAGAGTTTCGGACCGCCTCACTTACAAGTATCTGACCTAGAGGGAGCAAAGAAACATATTGTACTGCACGTTCAGGGCACTCATTTCGCAGCGGAACTCAGTGCATTGAAAGCTGGAAAAACGGTTCGACTTACCAGTTCAATAAGCTCACTGGATCCCAAGTTAGAGGATGGCATGCTGCGGGTAGGGGGACATCTTACCAATGCCGACATGGACTATGCCCACAAATGCCCAGTGATACTTCCAAGTAAAGATTTAGTAGTCGACATGATCATCGATAACGCACACGAAAAGGCGGGTCACGAAGGGCGGCAGTACGTTATGAAAGAAGTGCGTGAGAAGTATTGGATATTGAAGGCAAATTTAGCTGTACGGCGCCGTCTGAAACAGTGTTTGAGCTGTAGAAAGCGAATTCGCCCGGTAGAGAAACAGAAAATGGCCGATCTGCCTCCAGAAAGAGACAGGCCGCTGACACCTGTGTCGTCAGATCCGCGGGATCATGTGCCACTGACCCCCAATCACTTACTCGTTTTGAGATGTGTCTCTCTTCCCGCAAGGCGGACGGCTGAAGACCTTGACCTACACGGCAGGAAAAACTGGAGACAAGCATCATATCTCGCCAACCAGTTTTGGAGACGTTGGCGCCTTGAATATGTCCCTCTGCTCCAAACACGGGCCGGACCAGTCGCAAGAAGTCGTGAGAATGTCAAAGTAGGAGATGTGGTCCTGGTAGTGGCCGACTCTGTGCCGAGAGGCACATGGCCTCTAGGTCTAGTTGAAGACGTCCGCACAAGCGACGACGCTAAGGTACGATCAGCCAAAGTGCGATGTCGTGGTACTACTCTATGGCGACCAGTGAACAAGTTGGTGAAGATTACGGAGGCCAGAAGTTGATTTGAGCCCTACGGTCTCAAATGGGCCGCGTGTTTGGACAAATGACTTTATTGGACATCAAAAACACTGCAAGAAATTCGTCACGAGCTAGACAAATTTTGTATGAGCATGACAGAGAAAACTGAAAATACTGAGAAGATTTGAATATTTTGGTTGTTATGATTATGGTTTATGGTTGTTTGAGTTTACGTTTTGTTGTGTTTAAAGTGCGAGTGTTCTCCTAAACTAATTTAAAACGGACCTGTACGAGTAAATTGATTCAAGTTAGTAAAGTCGTCGTGACAATAAATAGTAAAATCTCGCAGGTTCTGTGTTAAATGGGAACTTCATTTGGCTACAAACATCAAGATACAATCACGCACTACGCACGCACAGTGAGGTCACTTGACCTGACCTGGCGACCCGACCTTAGGTGACCTGGGTCTGAAATTTTCACGTGTGCAGAGAAGATGTATAAAAAGGTGTGCTAAAAACCACAAGGGGATGTTCAAACACTCCCTTACACCCCCCCCCCTCCCAGCAGGGCGTGGGTAATTGTAAATATAGGATTAGGTGCTAGCTTAACCCGCGTCCCAGTGGCGGTCTCAGCCAACTTCGCCCTAGTAGTAGGGGAGGGGGGCATATGTTACCACTCACCTCTACCTCAAAAACTAAGAGGGATAGAAAGACGCGGTAAAAAGCAGTCGATAGCTCTTGATGCGTACGTTTGAAATTATTTCGGTCATTTTTCATGTTAGAGCAATATTGGGGTCACCAGAGGTTATCAAAGGTCAAAATTTGCGAATTGTCATTATATATTTTAGAAAACATGCCATTATCCCAGGAACTATGATAGCTAGAAAAACGCAGGGAAAAGCAACCGATAGCTTTTCAGCTCTTCTTTTGATACGGTTATTATCAAAAATGACCTCAGGTCAACGGGCTCAATGACCTCAGGTTTCTGCCTCCAGAGGGCAGAAACTCCAAAAATAGCTATTTTTACGAAAAGTGTTTTTCGACAATAACTTTTGACTGAAAAAAAGCTAGGACATTTCTATTGCCAGAATCGTGTTCCTCTCGCCGAGACGCGTCGAATGAACTATAATTTGACCTTGAAAGGTCAACTTCAAAATTTGACCTCAGGTCAAGGTCATGTTGCATATCAGTCGATGCGTCTCGGCAAGACAAACACCATGAGGCCAACCCCAGCGTTCTATCCTTTTCCAATCGAGAGTTATTGGCAAAAAACTGTTTGTAGCCTCAAATGACCTCTGTGACAAATGACAACCCTAGCAAAAAAATCCTATTGAGTCCTGTAGGACAGTCCTATAGAAATCGTGTAGGACTTCTCAGGGAAAGAATCCTATAGGATGCCTATAGGATACCTATAGGATACCTATAGGATACCTATAGGATACCTATAGGATACCTATAGGATACCTATAGGATACCTATAGGACGTGTTGTTCGATAGGACTTGTGATAGGAATCCTATAGGACCTTTACATAGTCCTTTAGGCATCCTATAGAACGTTATGGCTGTCCTATAGTATTTTTCGGTGTCCTATAGGAATTTTATATAGGAGTCCTATAGGAATCCTATGGGAAACGTAAATAACAGCGGTCCGGTCATACACGGGAATCGAACCCAGGACCCCCCGTACAGCATACCAACGCCCTAACTAACTGCGTACTGGTGGTTTTTATGTCACGGTAAAGGAATGATATCATAGCTCTTAACGACAGTGACTACATAAATGGTCCAACCTGTCAATAGCCTGAAAATGTAATCTTATTACATCAACCATTTCAGTAGGCAGAACTATGGTCAAGCGTACCCATTTTCGGGAACGCATTTTCGTTCCCATGTTTGGGAACGATAAACCCAAATATGGGAACGCCATGTAGGCATTATTTAAAACAAGAAAAAGAACCGTTAAATGACGTCCAAAAAATATAAAACGATCGTGAACCGCCTGATATTTGTCTCAATATTGTTGGGAAAGAGTTTGATATTGTAAGGCCCATCGTAGTTTCAAATTGTTCCCCTATTTCTAAAGCAGTCCATCATCCGGGCCGCGAGCCCAAATTTGGGAACGCTCTCGTACACTGGCGCTGCAAGCGTTCCTTATTATGGGAACGGCGTACCCAAAATTGGGAACGATTTCACCGACGCCTTTCAGGGGCTCTTTTCATTAACAAGCATCACGTCCAACGCCGCAAATTATTGTTAACGCAACAATCATTAGATGACCTTTCCGGCAAGACCGTCGCATGTTTCGCCCGGTCTTCTGCGCTTTTATTCCCGTCGATCTCGCAGCGGGCACGCCCCCCTCTGCAGGATTACGTAATTCACAACGCTCAGCGATGTTCAACAAGGTCTTCCATACCTATATCCACCGTCCGCGCTGAGGGTGGAGACATGTCAAGCACCTGTCTGTTTATCACCGATAGTTGACGAGTACAAGGAAGTATGCAAAAATGGGAACGCTGAATATGTTACACCATCAAAACACCTAGTCCCAATGAAAATCTAGTTTTTTCCTTTCTTGATGAGTATAAGTGGCAAAAGGCCTGGTAGGATGGGCACGAGGAATTATCGAAATCAGCATAAAAATTATAAATAAGCCACACAGAGCGAGCTATATAAGAGAAATTCCCCCAAAACGATCACGCTTAGAAACACGGAAGACAAAAACCACGCTCATGACGCTCCTTATAAAACAACTCTAAACAGCTAGCATCCAAATAAAATATGTCTTTCCGGGATGATAAAATACAGCTGGATAATTTTCAACCGCTTAAACTGAGTTTACAACAGTAGCTCGGTAAATTCACTCACGTTCCACGCGGTCGTCCGCCCCGACACAAAAGTCAACAATATTACCTCGGGACCGTCCGCGTCTTCGCTTACATTTGTCAGCATCTGGTGTCGATAATATGAAAGTTCATAACCAGGCGAACATTATTATACTTTACCTCAAACTAAAAAATGCTTCATTTTCCTTAAAATTGCATGTTAAATGTCGTATAATCCATATTTCCACCATTCTGTCATTTTCAAAAAATCATTAAAAATATCATTCCACGGTCAATTTCCTTGTTCCACGGTCAGATTAAAGATAACTTTATGGAGATTTAGTAGATACTTAAATCAGCGTGCACTTTTTTGAGACGTGATGCACTTTTGAGTTTTAGTGGGAGAACGGCCGAAAAATTGCCTTCCGTTCTCATAAATGGGAACGCCCGTTCCCATATTTGGGAACTCCGTTCCCAAAAATGGGAACGTTCCTATATTTGGGTACTCATGACCATAGTTCCGCCTACTGATTTAGTACCTATTAGAGCGCGTCTGCGAGATGCGAGATCTAGGTGTTCTCGACTCAAATGGCATTTGGTGTAGGTACGCAGTGACAAAGTCGTGGAGTGGGCGCAAACCTTGTCCTGAGTACCTAGGTATGTACCCTCCTAATTTTTTAAGCTGCTTTAGCTATTTACGTGCTTTAAGCTGCTTTAATTTTTTAAGCTGCTTTACCTATTTACGTGCTAAATGTATGCATGAGTTGACCTGATGGTACCTATTTACGTACCTATGTATATGACCATCAGGTACCATCAGGTCAACTCATGCATACATTTAGCATGTATGCATGAGTTGACCTGATGGTACCTGATGGTCATATACATAGGTACGTAAATAGGTAGGGGAGAGCGGGGTGAGTTGTATCATGTCCAAGTTGTATCAGGGCGAATTGTGCCAAACTTATCCAATAGATAGCGCTCGTGACACGACCAGCCGACGAGGTTTTCCGGGCGCCACCTTTCCCTGTTCTGTCGTGTGGCTGGGTGGACGCGTCTCGAGGTGAGAGCCGATTTTATGTTTTTTTAATGTCATTCTAAAAAATTAAGTTGCAGGAAAATGTGTGTTTTGGGCATTTAGATGTGCACGAATTTGAAAGATCTCCGTAGCGGTGGTGAGGGTAGGTTCTAAGGCTGCGTGAGTGAAAATGAATTTCTCCAGCTGTCCGCTGTTTTTGAGCACGAGGAAGTTTTTTTTCCAAGATGGCGGCGAGGTGCATGTTGTATCAGAGCCGGGTGGGGTATGTTGTAACATGTATGTATGTATGTATGTATGGGTATGTTGCTTTTGATCGTGAAAGCTAAGCCCTGGCTCGCGTTTGTAGGTAGCTAGTCAATACTCGTTCCATTTCGGCACAATGTGTTGGCTGCTTTGCTCTTAACGGGTCACTTTTGCGTCTAGTCTGTTGATGTTTCGTTCGTTTCGATGTTTCGTTCGGATTGACCTAAGTTTGGTCTAATAAAAGTGAAGCCTTTGAGCATATACATTGTATTAACCCCATTTAATGTTGTTGTTATGTTCAAAACCAGTAGCAAGCACACTCCCTGGAACGTGAAATAGTGATACAAATTACCCCACCATGTGATACAACTCACCCAAGCCATGGGGCAAGTTGTATCAAAAACATTGTTCTATTCGGCAGACCGTAGAAGAAAAACTAGTAGAGGTAGCGGAAAAGTTACTTTGCACAAAAAAGCAGAAGAATCAAGGAAGGAGATAGTATGGAAATAATGAGTTTATCACGGATAGTTACGAGGTTATGGGTCTCGGAGTAAAAACTGATACAACCCACCCCACTCTCCCCTACCATCAGGTCAACTCATGCATACATTTAGCATGTATGCATGAGTTGACCTGATGGTACCTATTTACGTACCTATGTATATGACCCCGCGTCATTAAAGGGACCCTCCCACCTTCAAAAATGTTAATGAATTTGCATGAAAGTGATGTCGCTCGGTTCAGAAAGAGCAAAAACGAATATCTACCAAATTTCATCGAAAAATATTCACCGGTTTTCAAGATATTAGACTTTTACTTTTGTTTACTTTTTGGGATCTCCGCTGTTCCTAGCGAATTTATTTGAAAGTGCAGCATTTGTTGCGCGCAAAGCAGCATATACCACCGCGTGCTACAAAACGTTTTAGTCAAACATTTAAAAATCGTTAGATATCTGCGATGACGTCACACATTCAGAGGGGTATTCCTATGCATTAGCCCCTCTGAATCAAAATGCTGCAATTTTGAAATTCAATATTTCCGATTTAAGGCATTTCTCGATGTTGTGAGTGCCGAACCCGGTAATTGTGAGCCAGGGACCCCATTTTGGCTGTCTCAACTCAAATCTAATGTTAAGGTGGGAGGGTCCCTTTAATTGGTCATGTTCTGTTGACGGTTGTACCAAATACAGAATACAGAATAGTGTATATAGCGGGCACGCACATGCAAACTACAACATACGCACACAAACAAAAATTTCAATGATCATCCGTCGTTTTTATTTCCAAAGATCCCATGCTTCACACACATGTATATCTGGCGCGAAGAACCACCCCTCTGCTACAAGTTACGCTTGCGAAAGGAGTCCTATAGGAATCATATATGATAGTCAGTGTCCTGTAGGACTCCTATAGGAAAGTGTCCAATAGGCATATCCTATAGGATTACCTTTAGAATCCTTTGGGACATTGTCAGATGGGTGTTTATAGGAAAGTATCATATATGAGTCTTATAACACTCCTATCTATAGGGCAGTATCCTAAAGGTAACTGTCATATAAGAGTCCTACAGCACTCCTATAGGAGGGTCTCCAATAGGAAACTGCCATATAGGATTCCTATAGCACTCTTATAGGACAGTGTCCTATAGGAAAGTGTCCTACAGGTTTCCTATTAAGTCCTACAGGAAATTGTCCTATAGGACAATATCCTATAGAAATCCTATAGGAGTCCTGTAGAAGAGTGTCCTATAGGACAAATTCCTATAGGAATCCTATTGGTCCCATAGGACAGTTCACCAGTCCCATAGGACTTTTTCGCTAGGGAAATGAACTGTTTGTAGCCCTGACACCGAGAAGTGTGATTATTACTGCCTGATGGGGAAATGTGGGGAGGCTACAAACTAATAAAAAGCATGGGTCGGATCGCCTGCTATATTTTTTTTAGTTAAAAAAAATCATGGTGTCAGGGCTGTGATGAAAAATAAGTGGTCTAAATCCGGTGAGAAAACAGGATTTGGGGGTACCCTAGGTTTGGCTCCTTCAGTCTCTGCCCCCCCCCCCCTCAGTGAAAATTCTGACGAGGCCCTGAACTGATACATACTGTTACTCGTATCAATGTCTCAACGCTTTAAAGGCGATCGGTCAGTCGGTGGAGCTAGGACGAGCATTCTAACCTTTTCTGAGGTGAGTTTTTTACGTGACCTGACCTGAATCCGACTATATATAGCTGTGAGGCGCTCCGGGCGACCTGTGCGCGGCGCCGGCGACCCTCCGGGCTCTGGGAGGGCACCCTTCACACGGTCCCTCCGGACGGTATAGGGTGGCCGCGCCGGACGGCTGACGGACACCAAACAAAGAGCATGAAGATGACCGATGTCCTCCAATGGGGCGCAGGCACCATAGTGCACCTGAGACTGACCACCATAGTGCACCTGAGACTGACGAGCTGAGACTGACCAGTGACCAGTGACCAGGGTGTCGCGCACCTTCCAGCGCCGTTGTATGTACTGTTTCTAGTCGATGGCGCGCGAGCTGCGCGAGCGTTCGGTGGCTGGCGGGCGTGCTGATCTGTGGACGATGAGCACACCCTGGGCCCGCGCCCGGTGGCGCACTTGCTGTGATTTTTAGTGTAACTGAGATGTGATGCCGCGAATAGAGATCGACCAAACCTGCTCTGCTTTAAAAGAGAATTAACAGGAGTTTTGCTTACGTGTTTGTTGTATACTTGTGCAAATGTTTGTGCGTTTGTACAAAATGTCCCCATGGTATCGTGAAGGCGCTGCAATAGAAACGGTTCAATCCCTTCAATGCAGATATGAAACTTGATGCATCAATTGAATAAGACACTTCGTGTTCAAAAACTGAGTGTAATTACGGAGCGAGCGAAGCGAGCGTAGTCTTTCCCATATAACGGAAAAATCTCAGTATGAGCGGCCCGGCCCGGCCCGGCCTGTAACGCTTTTGCGAGGCTTATATCTCAGCAACCACTTGACCGATTTATGTACATGCGGTAATTTTTGTAGGGTAGCTTCATTCCTTCTACCAAGTATTGGACTAATCCCGATGCATATGGGTGATGCCTTATGCACGTGCCACGTGCAAAACGAAGAGGTGTCAGTTTTGTAACGATTGCAATATCTCGGTAACTGCTGGGCCGATTGCGCTGAAAGTTGGCATGTACGTAGGCACCCACCAGGCAGTGCATATCCATCTATATGCCAAAGTTGGGGTGCTGCTGCACGTGCGCACGTGCAGGGGTCGATTCCAGATCTCGAGAACGGCTGAACCGATTGCGCTGAAATTTGGTGCATGGTTAGGGCCCGGTTAGTAGTGCGCCATGCAAAAGTCAGTTGGGACCCATTTTGCACGTGCGCACGTGCAGGGTGCCGCTTCCAGATCTCGAGAACGGCTAGGGTGATTGCGCTCAAACCTGGCACATTTTTTTCGTCATCCTTCCAACGGGCCGATATGCCCATTTACAGGAAGGGTCCTCCAACCTACATACCCTTCCCCTCTGGGCTACGGCTAACGTGGGAGCCCACCCCACTCCTGGTGACACAGCTGGGGACGACGCCCGCGGAACGGGCAGCACCGGGGATCCCAGAACCTCCCGCACCGCGGGCTGACACCTTACCAACTGCGCCACCAGGGCCCTAGAGACCGGTTAGAAGGATGCCGTGCGCAAGTCAGTTGGAGGTACCCCCTCACAATATCGCACGTGCAAGGCTCACCCTCTTGCTCGCTCCGTTTGTCGCCCTGTAAGGCGTTTTACTGGTATAATATATATGTTACAGGCAATGAGTGCAGAACCAGGCGTTCTGCAAAATGCCTAGTCATCCAGGCATTCTATAGAATGCCTAGGAAATATACGCATCTTTCCAAAAGTGTATGCTGTATAAGATTAGCTCTTGACGGTTGGTCGAGCAGGTCAGTTCCCACCAATGAGGTCCTGAAAATGATTGAGCTGGTGTTAGAAGGCAACAACTTCAACCTAGATGCGGATAGGCAGTTCGTCCAGTTAGAAGGCACGGCTATCGGGCCACGTCTGGGATGCAATTAGGCGTTCTCGATTGCATCCCAGACTTGTACATATCTGGGGGAATGGGAGAAAGAACTCCTCAAATCATCTGATAAGAAACCGCATTTGTATCTCAGATACATAGACGACATTTTTGGCATATGGTTAGACGGAGAAAACGCACTCGCAAAAGCCAACGCTATCCACCATCAAATCCAGGTGGATCTCCGCATGTCTCCCGTTGCCATTGTTTTTTTAGACGTGACAGTGCATGTGAAAGACGGGGAACTTGAGACTGACCTTTTCATTAAGCCTACGGACTCGAAATCATATCTACGCTTTGACTCGAACCACCCTCATCACACCAAAACGGCGATCCCCTTTGGTCTAGGAATGCGGCTAAAAATAATTTGTTCCAGGGGAGGAGACTATGCTAGGCACACGAAAGAGCTCAGGGCTAGGTTGGTAGATAGGGGGTATCCGGGACATTTGATAGATAGAGAACAAGCTGGACAATCAAGATAGGGATGGGGCCAAGGGGAGAGGGAAGGAGAGCTCAGACAAGGGAAAAAATAACAGAGTCCCTCTGGTGCTAACGTACTCTAGTCATCTCCCGGATGTGCGCAAAATTCTACAGAGAAAGAGACACATATTACAGAACTCTGAAAATCTTAGGAACATATTCACCAAGGACCCTCTAGTGGCTTTTCGGCGGGGTCGAAATCTCAGAGGCGATCTGGTTCACAGGAAAACCAAGCGGGCTGTTTATGGGGAGAAACTGCGCGGTCAGGAAAGCTGTGGGAAAGATTATGTCATGTGTAAACGGTTGTATTCTGGCAATGGTAGAGTAAAGGGCAACCCCAAAGAGTGCTTTTATGATAGGACAATAGGATGCAGATCACAAAATGTCGTCTATGGGATCTGGTGTGACGCGTGCAAAAAGGTTGTGTATGTCGGTGAGACCGGGGGGAGCATCTACACACGCGTGCAGAACCACCTCTCGTCTATCCGTGTGGAGAACCCGGCGATCGACCTACCTGTGGATACATAGGCATTTTAGAGCGACAGACCACTCCTTGGATCACCTGCAAGTGGTCGGACTCGAACGAGTGTGGAGGGGGAATGTGGATTATAGGAGGTCGAGGGAGAACCGCTGGATGGGGCTAACCGACAAAGACGGGGGACTAAACGTGCGTTCGACCTAGAGGGCGGAAAGAGGGTGAGAGTGAATGAATTCATGAATGAATAAATGAATGGAGTATGGGATCCTCTCACCCTCTTTATGATTCGGTGCTATGGTGTCTGTAATGTCACGCATGTCTTTGTTTTGGGATTTAATTGGAGGCAATTAGTGCCTATAATCACGTCCGGTCCGACATGATTGTTATTTTTGTCTTGCATTTGTGGCTTTTGCGGCGAAAGCGTTGAACTGTCGCATCAGCATCAGGCATCAGCCACCGATCTCTGCAACCCCTGAAAGTTCCAAAAAACCTCCTGGAAAAACTGCTCAGATCATGTACAGAGTGTAGTAGACTGTAAGCCGTGTTTTTTAGCATGAAAAACTGGGTTACTCGCTCAACAGAATGTCACCTTTTAACTGTGTTGCACAGCACGTGGCATCGTGACACATAGTGACCTCTACCATAGTGGTCAGTACTGACCACTAACCATTACATCCCCTTCCTCCAACAGACAAGGGAGAATAAGGGAGATAAGGGATAAGCTGGGGTCTTGTCTTCTCCTTTGATGGTCCCTCGTTCCCAGCGGTTGGAGACCTTGTTACGGATGTAGATTTTGTCGCCGGAGCTGAACACCGTTGCCTTATGGCCACGTCTGAGCCGTGCGTTGTGCTCCTCGCATTGCCGCTGCTGTCGGTACTCTAAGCGGCTTCTGTGACTGGCCGCCGTATCACATTCGACTGATCGGCGCGGCAGAAGGTCGATCTTGCGTCCGAACAATAACTCAGCGGGCGAAGGAATAGCGCTGTCGATCGGCGTCGCTCTCAGCGTACGAAGTCCTATTTGAAACTTTTTAAAGTTTCCTGCACATTTGCCTAACAGGCTCTTGACGGTTTGTGCGTGCCGTTTTGCGATGCCATTGCTCTGAGGGTGGTGTGGAGATGACGTGACATGCTGGGAGCCGAACGTCTCGCCGAACTCCCTGAACCCTTTTGAGCTGTACTGTGGACCATTGTCGGAGTACACAGTGCTGGGTGAACCTTGCTCTGCGAACAGCTGTGTCAGTACTTTGACGACTTGAGTGCTGGTTGTGCTTGCTAGCTCGATGTAGTTCTTCCCGCTGGTGTAGAACAGGTCGGTGCTGACATCGATCCATGGGCCAGCTGTAACGGGTTGCTGATGCTCAGCACCGATGGTGCTGGCTCTTGCGGCGGGGCGCGTCGTCTGGCATGGCAGGCAGGACGCGACGCCCGCCTCGATTTCCCTCTTCATCGAAGGCCAGTAGACGGCATCTCTGACTCTTAGCTCCATCTTCACGCGGCCCTGGTGACCATCGTGCAATCTGTCTAGATACCACAGCTGGAGCTAGCTGGGGATGACAACGGCGGTGCCCTTGATGATGAGGCTGTCATCTATCACAAGACTGTCTCTATAATAGACCAGAATTCCTTCACCGCCGGGTGCACTTCACAGCGTCTTGCTGGCCACCCATTCAAGATGACCTTTAGCTCATGGAGTGTTTCATCCCTTCTGGTTTCTTCTCTCAGTTCATCTACACGAGCTGGAGTGAACTGCACTAGTCCGACGCATACCTCCAGAGGAATAGTTGCTGCTGGACTTTCACGCTTTTTAGGAAGTCGGGACAGTGCATCGAAGACATACATCGTGTCTCCTTTTCTGTACTTGAGCGTGAACGTGTAGTTCTCTATGCGAAGGAGCATCCTTTGCAGCCGCGCCGGGGCACGAAAGATGCTCTTCTGGAGAATCATCTCTAGAGGCTTGTGATCTGAAATGATCTGGAACGTACGTCCAAGCAGGTACGTCCTGAACTTCTCACATCCAAATACGACCGCTAGCATCTCTCTCGATGTTTACGTATCTTGTCTCAGTGTCGCTCAGCGCCTTAGAAACAAACGCGACTGGTCTGTCTTCCTGCAGCAGCACTGCACCTAGCGCCACACTGGAAGCGTCGACTTCAAGCGTCACCGGCTTCAATGAGTCATAGTACGCTAGAACTGCATTAGAAGAGATGAGGTCCTTCAGTGTTTGGAAGTCGCGGCAGACCTGTGGAGACCACTCGAAGCTGGTATTCTCCTTCAGCATCTGTCTCAGACAATGCCCTTTCACTATTTACTGATTATCAGTTTCACTGTGAAAATATTCATACCATAAAAATTAAATTAAGGCCTTAAACACTGGCCGAATTGCGCCACCCCACCGGCCCAACAACCCTGCTAGCGGGGCAGTTTGACCGCTTTGCACACCTTTGTAAAACGTCAAAATTCAGGCATAAGTAGTTGCTCTATAATTTCCAGTTTACTGAACAAGAAAGTAAAATGAATGCTACATCTGCCAACGTTGAAAGAGTGCAGAAGTATGTCGCCAATTTCGAGCTACAGCGCTTCCTAAGAAGCGGCCAAATTACCCCATCCTCCCCTATACAAATAGTTTTACTACCTCTGACACAAATTTCGAAGTGTTGTTTCGGACAATCAAAATACTTAGGCATTCTACAGAACGCCTAGGGATTCTATATAATTCTATAATATCACCTGATCCCACACAATGCCTGTTACATAACAAGGCGTATTTCCACGAACCACAAATCTCCACTATTTTCGGAGGCTTTGAATAAATATTACGACTACAAAAATACACAGTATTCTTAAACTATCACTGCTTAAAACGTTACCGGCTTTCAGAACTGTGTGATGCCCAAATCATTCAAATTTTCAAGATTTACTTATTACGAGCGAGCGAGCGCAGCGAGCGAAGTGAGTCTTTTCAATATAACGGAAAAATCTCAGTACCAGTAAAACGCCTTTTGGGCGAAGAACGAGCGAGCGAGATAGTGAGCCCTGCACGTGCGGAAGGGCGAGAGGGTGCTTCCAACGGGCTTGTGCAAAGCACCCTTCTAACCGGTCGCTAGCGGTGTGCCAAATTTGAACGCAATCGGCCCAGCCGTTCCTGAGATCTGGAAGCGGCATTCTGCACGTGCGCACGTGCAAACGGGGTCCAAAATGACTTTTGCACGGCACCCTACTAACTGGTCCCCAACCGTGTACCAAATTTGAGCGCAATCGGCCCAGCCGTTCTCGAGATCTGGAAACGCCCCCTGCACGTGCGCACGTGCAGCAGCACCCTAACCGCAACACATGGGAATGCAATGCCTGGTGGGTGCCTACCTGTATGCCAAGTTTCAGCGAAATCGCCCCAGTAATTACCGAGTTTCTGAAATGGGAACAAATTTGGCACCTCTTATTGTTGTATTTTGCACGTGCACTGGGGGTGACCCACATACATCGAGAGTATCCTATTTTGGGTAGAAGGGATGCTGCTACCCAACAAAAATTACCGCAAGTCAATCACCCAAGCGGCTGCTGAGATATGAGCCTCTCAAAATCACTACTTTTGCAAAACAGCTTGAACACCCCTGACTTTTCACGTGGCACGTGCCACGACGGTCACTGAGATGTATCAAAAGTAGTCAATTACGGGGTAGAAGGGATGGGGCTACCCAACAAAAAAGACCGCAGGCCAATCGGTCCAGCAGTTGCTGAGATATAAGCCTCTCAAAAGCGTTACAGGCCGGGCCGGGCCGGGCCGGGCCGGGCCGGGCCGGGCCGGGCCGCTCATACTGAGATTTTTCCGTTATATTGAAAAGACTCACTTCGCTCGCTGCGCTCGCTCGCTCGTAATAAGCGGCCCGGCCCGGCCCGGCCCGGCCTGTAACGCTTTTGAGAGGCTTATATCTCAGCAACCGCTGGACCGATTGGCCTGCGGTCTTTTTTGTTGGGTAGCCCCATCCCTTTTACCCCGTAATTGACTACTTTTGATACATCTCAGTGACTGTCGTGGCACGTGTGAAAAGTCAAGGGTGTTCAAGCTGTTTTGCAAAAGTAGTGATTTTGAGAGGCTCATATCTCAGCAGCCGCTTGGGTGATTGACTTGCGGTAATTTCTATAGGGTAGCAGCATCCCTTCTACCCAAAATAGGATACTCTCGATGCATGTGGGTCACCCCCAGTGCACGTGCAAAATACAACAATAAGATGTGCCAAATTTGTTCCCATTTCAGTAACTCGGTAAGTACCGGGGCGATTTCGCTGAAACTTGGCATACAGGTAGGCACCCACCAGGCAATGCATTCCCATGTGTTGCGGTTAGGGTGCTACTGCACGTGCGCACGTGCAAGGGGGCGTTTCCAGATCTCGAGAACGGCTGGGCCGATTGCGCTCAAATTTGGTACACGGTTGGGGACCAGTTAGTAGGGTGCCGTGCAAAAGTCAGTTTGGACCCCGTTTGCACGTGCGCACGTGCAGAATGCCGCTTCCAGATCTCAGGAACGGCTGGGCCGATTGCGTTCAAATTTGGCACACCGCTAGCGACCAGTTAGAAGGGTGCTTTGCGCAAGCCCGTTGGAAGCACCCTCTCGCCCTTCCGCACGTGCAGGGCTCACTATCTCGCTCGCTCGTTCTTCGCCCAAAAGGCGTTATACTGGTACCTACGTCCTACCATGATATTCTATGTGGCAGAGGATCCACCAGCTCCTAGACAGAAACAATGTTTCTGCACCAGACATTAAACAATACAGGTAGGTAAATAGATGAATAAACCTAAATTATGGTTTTTAACAAAATGACATAACACTCCGCCACCGATTTTGCTAGGACTGCGAACTAATGTGGTTTACTGCACCCAACAACATGCCCATCAAGAGTTTTGTGCAGCCTTTAAATCAAAGGCGTAGGAACATTTTGGAAGGTGCGCGAGGGTGGGAAGGAGGGACAGACTCTCAGAGGCACCGCCTCGAACTTTTGAGGCATCCTAACTACCTCAAAATCTATTATCTCCTTGGATTTCGGTCAATATCTTTTGGCAATACTTGCAAAAACGTTCTCATAAGCCTTTGGAGAAAATGTTGAGAATTAAAAGGTGTGAAATTGACCGGGCTACAAAACTGTTATCTCGGATTTTTATAATTCCGGTTTTAACCCAAAAAATCAAAAACGTATTTTTATGTAATAGCAAAAAACTGCAAACAGTTTGCCGAATTTCGAAAAAAGGAATATATGTGATAGTCTACAGACCTCGATCCATATTACTCAAATTTGTGATCGATTATCTTTTTTTCCAAGTTATAGCAAAAAAAAAACTTCAAAATTGATGACGCCAAATTTTCAAACTCAATTTTTAGCAATTCTAGACCACGTGGCGCAAAACAAAGACCACCATCAGACTCCCCGTGACGAGTTGCATCGAATCGATACCCATTTTTTTTAATATCAACTTTGAAATTTGGCCTAATTTGACATGACCTTGACCTGACCTTCACCAGAACATAACCTAAACTGACCCCAAACGCTGCCTGGCCCACATATTCGCATTTGTCATGTAAAATGGACCATAAAACATGCATCAAACGACATTTCATATTTTGGCCAACAGTGACTTGACTTTTGTGCAGGGCTGGTAAAAAAGCAAATTGCGTCCCCGACCAAAAAATGAGAGCGAAAAATGACCCCGACCTTTTTACGATTCATGTATGCAGGCTGCATGCAACTACGATGCGCGTTTCCTTAGGTTTCATTTCTATATTATTTTTTACGAGCGGTCATATGTACTAAATTGCTTATCAGACTCGCGCTTCGAAATTTCCAGTTTGTTAATTAAATGTCACGGCATCACTCGGTTAGCGGATAGCGTAACAGACGAAGAACCCGGAAGGGGTAGGGGGCGCTACGATCGTCGAACAGATGCAATAGGTGTCGCTATTGTATCGGTAGCTCACAACGACGACGGCTAGAAACTATCGACCCCGCATGAATTTACCATGTCCAACCGGTCCGACCCCGATCCGAATCTAGTCGTTTGTCTAGTCGTATAGCTGGCTACAACTGGTCGTCAATCAACCCCGCTTGAAATAGCACAGCCGACAGCGGGGTCGGTGTCTAAGCGTCTGTTAGCATGTGTTTGATCATCTAGTTTGATCTAGTTTTCGTTAGCAACTGTCGACGGTAGTTTTGCTGTTAACGGAAGTGAGTTGTGGCTACTAATTGTTCATAACCATGTTGTAGGTATGTATTAGGTATAGGGGCTTTTTATGTCCTTGGGGATATACGTTGTGGATTCAATGATATATTTTACTTGCGTTTAGTTTCTGCTTTATTTGAAAGTTATTTATTACTGTAAAAGTTTACTAAATGTGGTAATTTTGACCCCGGGTACTTGAACATTTACTGGTACTGTGTCCCCGACGACGTCAATAGGACATAACACTTTACCAGCCCTGCTTTTGTGACCTCGCCTTGTAGCAGTGACCTGAAATAGCAATATATGTGTTTGACGAACAATGCCCCATCGATGATTCTCAAAAACATGCCTTTTAATCGACTTTTCCAACACATTTCTTCAGATGCCTGTAAACGGTGAAAATGCGACCTTTGGTTACATCATTTGACCTGACCTCTGACGTCATCTGTTTGAACGAGGTCAATGAAGTTGGTTCAGAAGGTAGTTTCCCGGTGGGGCTATCGAACGCCGTTTGAATGTTAAAAATCGGCCGGTGACGTCTCGAGATCTTGGGGGGGGGGGGGAATGAAACCACCCCCTCCCCCTACGGGTGGTAGAGACCACCGATAGCTCTACGGGGCGCGGGTTAAACGAGCTATCAAATGTGCATTTACGCGGCGATGTAGCTATCCGTTGACACCCCTCAGCAGGGCGTGGAGATCCAGGACCCACAGCGGAGCGCTGCTTAAAATAGCAATAGCAAACAAAATCGCATTATTATTCCCAAAATACATGATCAAAGAATCAGGAGTTTAAAGGCAGTTTCATGGCTGCCCTCATCTTATGCTCCTCTGATTCGTTAACGCTAGCGTATTCGTTTGACACAAAACAGATTGCTGAGCTCTGTGAGAAGACAGGCCGTGTTTCAACTCAATGGCACATCAAACTTACCCCATCAACTGTTGTGGGAAAACTATGCTAGCCGGATTAATTCTCTAAAGTTGGCCACTGTGCATCAGGTTCATATGTGAGAAGAGTTGTGCGCTGGATACGCAGCGAAGCTGGGCTGGGCTGCCCGCTACGTCGACCAGCAAAATGGACATTATTTGAATTCTAATAAGAATATGCATTAGGCATTCTACACCTGCATTCCTAATAAACTTTGTACACGGTACGCTGAACTTGCTTCCATCAAAAGTCTATGATTCTCCCGGCTCTGACGTTTCATTTTCCAGACGACTGAGAAGGAACAACATTTCAGAATGGAATTCAGTTGGCGGCAGCCCTGGCTCCGCGGCGTGGAGCTGGATACACCCTACAGGTCCGGACACCGGGCACCGGACACCGGACAGGTTGGGACACCGGACACCGGACAGGTTGGGACACCGGAGACCCGGTACCCGGCAGCGCCACTGGGCACCGGACACCGGACAGGTTGGGACACCGGGCACCGGGCAGGTCCGGACACCAGATACTGGACTAGATGAGAGCGTGCGTGCGTGCATATGTTAATATATAATACAGGGAGTTTGAAAAACGCGTGAGTTTGGCAAACTATCAAGGAAGTTTGCCAACTCTCTGACCCGTCAGTGAGTTTGCAAACTCACTAGTGAGTTCGCAAGCTCACTGACCGGTCGGGGAGTTTGAGAAATTCCAGAGCGATTGGGATATATAAAACCAGTGTGCAGCATGTTGGTGGCATACGTGCCGTCCGTGATGTTAAAACAAAGGCGCCTAGTTGTAGGACCTTTTTAACCGTCGCATGCTGACAAAAGGCTTACAGATCATATGCGCACCATACTTTTAATTTTAAACTGTTCAGTGATCCAGCCCAAACATGTACCGCCGCTTTATTTAGTCATACATACATTTATCTAGTTCACGACCCAACTACATCCGTTCCACACAAGTGTGGCTATTCCAGAGTCAGGCTCAATATATCAAAGAAGAAACAGCTCATTCTAGCATAAAAATATTCAAAACACCAGCTTCGTTTATTAGTTATGGGAACTTTCGGAAGACATTCGTCTTTCTTCGTCGGCCTATCTTAAAAAAGCAGTTTAAGGTAGAATATGACCTTTTCCCACAAAATCTGGCTTAGGACCATTTTCTGATAAAACACAAGTTATAATGTAAATTAAACCATTCTGCTCAAATCAGTACCTTCCCGCTAATATCTCACCTCAAAGTCACGTAAGCGGGGAACACTGAAAATGACCGGTCAACAAGTACTTACATCCTTTTTTGGTACTTATATGAAATTCTCTGAAACGAGCGTAATCCTCACCTTTGATCTGCATCACGTCTAGTTACTTACCATTCGTCTAAAGTGCCTTCAAAAGATATTCATGGTTTGGAGGTGTTTTATGTCTAAATTTACACGATTATTTTTGCGTTTTATTATCTGAGCCATACGCAGCTATTGGCGACGACTCAATTTTGAATCGCGCGGTTCCACCGACTGCACAATAAAAGAATATGGATACAACACTTTTGCAGCATCACTGAAAAAATACTGCAGTACTAAAAAAAATATATTTATATATCAATCTATATATTTATATCATCAAAATTCTAATGACACGGTTCGATAAACCTGAAGTAGGTATTTTAGAAATAAATATGCAAGCATTTTTCACTTTAGGCTCTGACGCTCGCTTAATGAATTTAGTAGTCGCTATCGAAAATTTCACTTCGTTTTTGGCGCGTGCCCACAGGGGAGCACTGCCGCTTCAACCCTATTGGCCGTAGTGTCTAACGGTGGCGGCCATATTGCGAAGACCAGGAACCGGCCGCCACCTGTGTTGAGGAATAGGGAATTCGGGACCTCGATTTACGTTTGCGGCCGCCGCATCCGTTACGTTCAAGTTACGTGGATACGGAACCCGGCATCTTACGCAGCATTGAGTGGGGAACACGATCGAATCTTCAGAATTCCTCAAATTCACTCGCCAGACCATCGTCTTTCTACATTTGCCCGGCCGAGAGGGTTGATTGAACCCACCTCGCTAATGCGTCGCTAATTCAACTAGAATTTAGCGGTAAAGACTAAAGTGGTCGTATGCGGCAGAATGCATTGCAGAGTGACTGGTAGGAATCCGCTTTAACCCGCGAGTTGCTGGGGGGGGGGGGGGCGTTAAACGCCCCCACTTTTTTCGCCGGGCCATAGCATAAAAACGGCGCGCCGCAGGCGCGCTAAATTTTGGGTACCTGTAGGGAATTGATTGAAGTTTATTGTGACAAAGTTTCAAAAAAATCGGTCGGAAAATTTTTGAGATATCGAGGTTTTAGTGACGTCATGATTTCTGAGTTTTCGACCAAAAACGGCATATGTTCAAAAAATCATATAAAATCACAGAATAGACATACAGACATACCGTAAACGCCATTAGACTGCCAATACCATGATCAATCAAATGGCTATCTTCGATTATTGATTATTGTTCCGCATTTTCCAAAATCTTGAACTGAATCTTGGCAATTTTTCGTGACTACTTCACGACCATGGTACATGAATTTCTTAAATTGAAGTTTTTGAGCCAAACACGTACACATATGATAAAATGAATGTCACCATCGTGTTCTACGCCCCCAATTACCTATAAAACATGTGTCACAGGCTGCGAATATCAGTTTTGATTTTCGGGGATATGTGCCTACCCGGTTGACCTGACCTTGACCCTGACCTATGCTTGACTGACCCCTATATGGAGCTGACACTCTTGTAGGCCTTATAGGGCGGATTGTGCACCGTTTTGACAGAGTTTATGGCGAGAGGCGCCCATTGCGAAGTCCTGAAGTCAATACTACTGAAAGCCCGATTTCAGGTGTTTGACCTGACCTTGACCCGACCTGTGACCTCAAAATTCAACTTTAAAGTACTCATCTGAAACGTCTCGTCGCGCTCTTTCGTTTGCCGCCTCGTGCGTTTCGCTACGCCTATTGGTTCTCGAGTTATCGGCTGGGGGCGTTTAACGCCCCCCCCCCCCAGCAAACGGTGGGTGGCGAAATACCCCAGCAACTGCCGGGTTAAAGGTCTCAGGTCAACCGGTGACCTCTGAGGTCAGGTCAAGTGACCTAAGGCACGGGTTCGGTTTTTGGTAAATAACTTTGCCAAAAATGGCCGTAGAGCCGCGATTTTGGCATCATCGTGTTCACCTAGCTCAGGCGCCTCGAGTGATATACTTCTTGTTCGGGTGAGGTCAATTTACGACATTGACCTCGTGATAAGGTCAGGTCAGAGCTCTCAGGTCACAAAGCTGGTCGAGTAAGGTCATGTTGCATATCATTCGATTCGGCAGGTCACTCTGAGTCCATTTGTGGCTTTCCCGATTCGCTAGCTCAATTTGATCGGGAGTTATTGAAGACAAGTTTATGACCCTTGTGATGTCACAAATGACGTCATGCAAGGGCAACAATGCAAATGTGAAGCATCGGACCTTGCAAGGAGTGCATGAAATCACGATTCTATATGCTTGAGATAGTTTCAGATCATTCCCGGCGCCAAAATAGCAATTTCCATGTTTCTCCATTGACCTATAGGGGTTTAACGTATAAGTTCCCTGTATCTGAGGATGTTTTAAAATTTCATCTTGTTCTCCACACAATTCTGCGTAAGATGCCGGGTTCCGCGTCTACATAGCTTGAACGTAACGGATGCAGCGGCCGCAAACGTAAATCGAGGTCCCCAATTCCCTATTCTCCAACACAGGCGGCGGCCGCTTCCTGGTCTGCCAGCATGGCGGCACCGTTGGACACTATCTGGCGGCCGATGCGCCTTCCACATTGTTAATAACCCGCGCCCCGCTGGGGGGGGGGGGGCAGAATGTGCCCCCTCCCGTTTTTCGCCAATAACTTCTAAACGCGTTACGCCAGCGACGTCAAACTTTCAGTACCTTATCATACATCAATTTGACACGTTCCCCGAAAATTTGAGCGAAATCCGTCGGATTTTTTTAGAGAAATTGACGTTTTAGTGACGTCATGTTCGCCATTTTCGCCTCAAAAACGGCAAAATTTCAAACGTCCCTAACATCTTTATTTTTAAAGGAATTAAGACGTAACAAAAAGGTTATACGTGATTCTACTTTGTCTATCAAATGGCTATCTCTGTTTTTGAAAAATTTCGGATTTTGGTCCATTTTTTTCTTAAAAAAAACTGACTTTTTTGGGAAAATAATTATAAAATCCAACATTTTGAGTGCATCGAAAAAACCTGAATATATGTCAGCGAAGTGGTCTATATGCACCTACATACCAATTTCTAGAAGAATCGATTCAAAAATGTGGGAGTTATTTAAAATTGTATGACGTCATGACACACAAAAATTTTGAAAAATGATTTTTGGAAGTTGTAGACCTCGTGCGGAAACAAAAATGGCACCATTCGATTCGCCGTGAAAAACTGCATCAGATAGACACCTTTTTAGGCCTTAACAACCAACTTCAAAATTTGACCTCACTTGACCTGACCTTGGTCTAACCTCGACCTGAAATTCATCCAGAGGTGGTCAATTCATCCAGAGGTGGTCCATATCACTTATTGAGTGTGCTTATTGACTTCTATGGGTAAAATGACCCATAAAACATGTGTCGCACATGCCCTTTTCTATATTTTGTTTTTGGTGACCTGACCTGACCTGACCTGACCTTGACCTTGACCTTTGAATGACATTGTATGCGACGAATATTGTCTTGGTAGTCTAAGAACACGTTTTGGGCAATCAGTCTCGGTTCATTCTTCGGCAACTACGGTGCAAGGCCGATACTGTAGAAACTTGCATTTTGTACCCTTGACCTGACCTTGACCTGACCTCTGACCTACTTAAGCAAAAAAATTGGGCTCTTAAGATCCGCCTTGTTGAGAGCTTTCGATTGCCGTTTTCCCCGTCTTTCTACGACCATCGGTTCGGAAGTTAGACAGGGGGGGGGGGGCAGAATTTGCCCCCCCCCCAGCAGGGCGCGTATGGCTGAATAGCCCAGCGGGGCGCGGGTTAATTTATTAATAAACCAAAAATAAACGGTTATTAACTAAATGCTAAGTCCTTTAGCCTTGCAAGGGGCGATAAACCAAAACAACAAAGCGTCCTTATTTGTAACAAAAGCGCCATACAATTCAACTTTCTAATAGAGAAGGAAAAAGCGGAAAAAGTCAGGGTATATGAAATTAGGGGGTAGGACAAAGTTAAGTAGGCATGATCTCAGCAGTTA
Source organism: Amphibalanus amphitrite (assembly GCF_019059575.1). Classification (NCBI taxonomy): domain Eukaryota; kingdom Metazoa; phylum Arthropoda; class Thecostraca; order Balanomorpha; family Balanidae; genus Amphibalanus; species Amphibalanus amphitrite. The sequence goes on from NW_024881787.1 coordinate 303,228, forward strand.
TCTTGCTTTATATGTCGGTTTTCGCTATCACAATATTATTTTTGATATGAATTTTGTATATCTTGGACGGTAGGTTGTAAATTGGTAGGTTGTAGGTAAGATTAGGTCAGTGTAGATTATGTATTGTTCTGTAGGGTAGGGTGGAGTAAGTTGAACATGTGGGGCAATTTGAACATAGTGTGAATAACACAAAATTATGGAAAATCCATAAGTGGCATGACAATAAGACCAATGAGAGAAATTAACGTAACTATAGTCTGTTCCATACCAAGTTTGCAGTCGGAGTTTCTTCGGCAGATCGCTCCTCCGCTCAAGAATTTGCGTCTTAAAATGTAAGAGCTGTATGTACAGAAAACACGCCCTGCTTTCAGCAGGGCACTTCGGCTGCAAGCTTGAAACGGAACAGAGTATAAAAGGGCTATCATATGAACGGGGTTATAAAGTTTCAGGGAATGAAGATGTTGACGCACAGTGTAAAAACTCAATTTCGCAAGGATAAACGCCTAACAACACGTCATTGCAACTTCATTGCAGCGCAAAATCTTGCATTGCTAGCGCCTAATACGCAACGGCTTTTGTTGTACAATGACCTAATCAGTGCCTTCAATCCAAGAAATTTGCTTTTGAACCCTGTTTTTAAAAATGGCAAAATAACTTTTAGCGTGTGGTAATTTGAACATAGTGTGAGAATTTCAATGAAGACAGGGATAGCTCCGAAAAAACAACGCTCCCAGTTTTTTTTTGCCAATGTTTTCGACCCAAAGCAGTAGCAGATAAGTGAAGCCCGTTTTAGAAAATGTACGTCTAATATCCGTCTAATGTCCGGCATTTTCGTTGATTTTCCGTCCAAAAATGTTAAAGTCAACCATTTCTCCAAATATGTCCGAAAAATATGCAGCTATCAACACTCAAAACAGTCATTTATATTGCTTATCATATAATTTTACCAGCCGAAAAGTGTTCATTATATTGAGAGCTTAACAAGCTTTCCGTTCGCCAATCAATGCTACGCACGATTACTTGATAAAAATGCTTAAGTGTGACAGGCCATCGTCCAACGTTGTCCAGACTACTATACCTTTGTGCAATCAATTCCGAATTGGACATTATAAAGAATCGGAACTCCGAATGTCCAGGTTCCGATTGGCACCACTATAACAGATGAAGTAAGGTTTGATAGAGTTTTTATCGAACGGAGATGATAGACGTTCTGCTAATTGAGGAGAGGCGAACTCTAGTCAACTGACCGGTGTGCAGCGTGCAGATAGCGATACCTACTATGCAACTGTTATTTTTGTTGTGTTGCTTTTTCAAATGAAGGTATGTTTAGAATTGCTCTGCCTATTCGTTTATGGGTCAAACAACATCGGCGCTGGCGAGACTATCGTTTTTATGGCAGGTAAAGGCAGTATGTTCAAATTACCCCACGGCGGGGCAATTTGAACACACCGTGACTTGGTGGAGAAGTGATTACGAGCGAGCGAGCGCAGCGAGCGAAGCGAAGTCTTTTCAATATAACGGAAAAATCTCAGTATGAGCGGCCCGGCCCGGCTCGGCCCGGCCCGGCCTGTAACGCTTTTGAGAGGCTTATATCTCAGCAACCGCTGGACCGAATGGCCTGCGGTCTTTTTTGCTGGGTAGCCCCATCCCATCTACCCCGTAATTGACTACTTTTGATACATCTCAGTGACCGCCGTGGCACGTGCCACGTGAAAAGTCAAGGGTGTTCAAGCAGTTTTGCAAAAGTAATGATTTTGAGAGGCCCATATCTCAGCAGCGGCTTGAGCGATTGTCTTGCGGTCATTTTTATAGGGTAGCTGCATCCCTTCTACCAAGGGTCGGATACTCTTCATCTATGTGAGTGACCCCCACTGCACGTGCAAAATACAACAATAAGAGGTGCCAAATTTGTTCCCATTTCAGTAACTCGGTAATTACTGGGGCGATTTCGCTGAAACTTGGCATACAGGTAGGCACCCACCAGGCAATGCATTCCCATGTGTTGCGGTTAGGGTGCTACTGCACGTGCGCACGTGCAGGGGGCGTTTCCAGATCTCGAGAACGGCTGGGCCGATTGCGCTCAAATTTGGTACACGGTTGGGGACCGGTTAGTAGGGTGCCGTGCAAAAGTCATTTTGGACCCCGTTTGCACGTGCGCACGTGCAGAATGCCGCTTCCAGATCTCAGGAACGGCTGGGCCAATTGCGTTCAAATTTGGTACACCGCTAGCGACCGGTCAGAAGGGTGCTTTGCACAAGCCCGTTGGAAGTACCCTCTCGCCCTTCTGCATGTGCAGGGCTCACTATCTCGCTCGCTCGTTCTTCGCCCAAAAGGCGTTTTACTGGTGCTATGCTATTCAATGTATGCTCGGCTTGTCCAAAAATGAGGCTTGCATGGTAAAAGCAAGTGACACATGCGCTACTGAAAGTTTTTCTTCATCCAGGGTTGAGCTGGAATTTGGTACAACGAAGATGACGTGAAAATATGTTTAAATTACCCCACACTACCCTAGTCTATATTTTAGTTAGTCTATATTTGAGCGTTTCTATGCTCAGTCAGCAGGCTGAGTGAGGAAGCGCGTGTCAAAAGGCGTGAAACTCTCCGGCCGCTAACCCGCCGCTGCCAGCGAGAGGCGATACGGCCTTCTTCACAAGCCACACGGAGCCCAGTCATTTACCGATCTGTCACCGAGCAATATTTGGGACCAAAATGAGCTGAGCTTCTCTGAGGTGTTGCATGTCGGCTGCGCGAGACGGCGACCATTCCATTTTAGTCTCCACTTTAAATGAGCTAAGAGGAGAGCACCCAACTGACACGACGTGACTAACTGCTGAACGTCTCCGCAGAAATATGCCGGCCCGGCTCTGCTCGGTCAGCCAAGTAGTCCGTTTCGCCGAAACCTCCTCCTTTGTCGGAAATGTGAACCACCGGCGCGGCGGCCGACCGTTCGACCGTCTCAGAGTGGAAAGAGCTTACAGGATGGAAAGTAAATACGCTAACATGTATATTTTCTTACAATCTCGCCCGTCAGGGGAAATTTCTTATCACCGCGGGCTGTGATGGAACATGATTGGTCGTTTTTATTGTCACCTTATCTACCCAAAGCGACCAGACTTTTGACGATTTTCTAGAAGGTTTTTAACAGGCTCGATTTCGAATGGCGCAAGCGCCATACGCTGCACATACACAAGGCCAAAATGAGATAAGAGCGTAATTTGGAATTGCCACGGAAAGCGTTTGTGATGATTTTGACTAAAATGGAGCGAAAGGTATTTGCAACGGCCTCGGCACCATCCTTACTAGTTACTTAGTTATACGTATGGTTTAAAGCAAAATAAAACGGTTCGTCGGAAAGTCATTTCATCCACAAAACGTGCGAAAGTAAGTTGGGACCCACATTGCACGTGCGCACGTGCAAGGTGCCGCTCCCACATCTGAAGAACGGCTGTGTCGATTGCGCTCATATTTGGCACATCACAAGAGACCAGTAGGTAGGGTGCCGTGCACCGAGGAGCCTGTAGCTCTGCGCGTGCTCACGTGCGCACGTGCACCCCCATCTGTCATATCTCAGGAACGGACCGACGGGTTACAATGAAATTTTGTGTGTGATTGGGTGCTGAATGTGTATGAGTTTTTCTAAGTCGACGAAGGTGTGATAATGCAAGTGCGCACGTGCACACTGCACACCCCATATTTACAGCTAAAAACGGACAAACCGATCTCAGTAAAAGCTGGTGTGCGATGGGGAAATAACAAAGTGCATTTATTGTGTGCTTCCCGATTTCGATCAAATTTGCCGTGCGATTAGGGGATAAGATAACAAAGTGCATTGACTGTGTGCATCAGAATGGGTGTGAGTATGGTTGCACATAGGAAGGTGCACACTGCACAACCTATTTTTAGCGCTGAAAAAACGGGCAGAGGCTGGTGGTGATCAGATTCGGGTCATAGTCGATAACGTAGCTCGCTCAGGCTGAGGAGTACGGTCAGGTCAGGTATATAAGTCAAATTTGACCTGAGCTGACCGTACTCCTCAGCCTGAGTGAGCTACGCTATCGATTATGACCCGAATCTGATCACCATCAGCCTGCTCGTTTTTCAGCTCTAAAAATGCAGCGGCGTCACCATGGTTTCAGAACTTCTAGGGACATTTTTCCAGGGCTTCGCCACAAACCTTCGCTTGAGTCTGGTCGCCAATACCCACCTACCCCTAAATCTGCGTTCCTTGTTGGATTTCGGCCATTTTAACCCGGCCGGGCCCGGGGGTAATCCCAACCACCGCAGCCCGGGGGGGTGCTTTTTCGCCCCCCCCCATATCTAACTCCGCAAATAAGGGAGCTACGGAAACAAAAGCGATACCAAACGAAAGGTCCTTACGAGATTATTCTAAAGCACCTAAAATTTTTGACCTCAGGTCAATTTTCAAGGTCAGAGGTCAAGGTCAAAGGCAAAACCGGCACATGCTTAGTGATCTCAAAGTAAGCGTTCTAGAGGACGGCAAGATCCATAAAACCGGCAAAATTGGGTGTCAAACGAAAGAAGAGAATCTGAGGATTTCGAAAATGTGCTCAAAATTAAAGATCAATGTCAAACTCATGCTCAAAATTGACCTCAAACTTTGCACTTTTTCGTACATCTTGCGTGCTAGCTTCCAAGATGTTTTGAAATGTTTTGAGACTTATCAGGTCCCTATTTGTGGTTCATCTTACGATACAAGGCTGCTCAAAGGTCAAAGTCACAGAAGCGTATCCTTGCTAGAGGCTATTTCACTGATTCAAGTTAGTAATAATAAACGAGACAATTTTGTCATCCGGAGGCTCTAAATGAAGGATTAGAGGAAAATAGATGCCAGATTCGTGATCAGTGGGTACAAAGCCATCATAAACGACCTTTCATGTGTCAAGGTCAACCAAAGGTCAATCGAGGTCACATGAGGTCAACATAAAACTTGACTTTTTCCGAACAAAATATATATCATTCGACGCGGTTTGACAAGGCGAATGCGATGGTACAGGGACCCGCAGTTGCTTCTGTACACACTAGTATTTCAGCGTATTCTTTGCCTGTGACACCGTTGGAGGCGAATTGGGAAATGATTGCGTGCTTATTAAAACCACCATCTGAAGGGCTTTAAACTGATGTGCTGCTCTTCTAATTCACTGAACTTTGTATGGCTATATCAGCAAAACATTGTTTTCAGCGCTTTTTCCTGCCCCATTCCTTCTGAAACCTGGAACCGCTTATTCCATTTACTCCTGCCATCTGACGATGGTCGTGCTGACTACTAGTTCCGGCGCTAGTTACTGCTCCAGTTTTGCACCCGGCACAAACTCAGGCGGCACCGGGCCGTGGCTCTGAGGGTCGGACCGAGCCGACTGCCTGGGGCGCGGTTAGATCGGACGCCCTGCTGGGGAAGGGGACGGGAGTGAGGGGGAGGGGAGAAGGTGGTCACGTGGTCCGTCCAAGCTCGCAGACGACCTGCCCTGCGCCCAGCCATGTTCCGTGATCCAAAATGGCACGAGAGCTGTGGAATGCCTGGAGGAGACGCTTCGAAAGCGAACTTCAGCAGCACTAATTTACCATATTCTGTGGAGATAAATGAATATTATCTTAATGCAGAAAAATTGTATGCCCAAGCTGTATAAGCTGTATCTTTTTAAAAGTTGTAAATAGGATTATTTTTAGGGACTTATAGGTTTCGTATACACAGTGAATTGTGTTACATTAAGCCGTTTCGCTGTTATGGTTACTAACTGAAGAGTTATCCCTTTTTCTCACAGGGAATGACAATACAATAACAATACGAATAAAACCAGACGTTTCGCACAAAAAAGTGCCTCCGTCAGTGGCAAGAAATAAGTAATGAGGCATACATGTTTTCTTTCGATAAAATCGATGAAGTAGTTATCTTTATTTTTTTAAGATATATTTTCAGCAGTTTTTTAAGCACATTATGGAAGCTTATAAACATTTGTATTTTGTGTATTTTATCGGCAACCCGGCTGTCCAGACCGAGATGGTGCTGTATTTAGTTCTCATCGATGTTAAACCATATACACTTATTTTTCTCCACTGACGAAGGCACGTTGTTGTCCGAAACGTTTGGTTTTATTCGCATTGTTTTTATATTGTCATTGTCCGTGAGAAAAACATACTCATATGAACTGGTTTCAGTTCATGTAGAAATTGTTGCACATTCATCAACACAGATAAAATGAATATTAGCCCTCGCCCCTCACCACACATATAAGTAGAGGTAAGTAGACCACGACCCCCCACTGGCAAAGCGAAGGATTGCGACGATTCTTTGGTGCCCTGGAGTTAATCAATTTTACAACTTCCCGGAAAATCAAATAGCCCTGATCATTTTTGCATCTTGTCTGAGAATTTTACATCCCTGAACCAAATTACCACCTGTGATTATTTTTCTCAGGATCATGTCAGGCCAGAATAGCAATTGAAAGTCAGCGCACATCTTCTGTGTGTGTTTCCATAGTCGTTTCGTGATTAGCAACGTGACAACATGTGAAATATACTATCTAATATTTTTCTTATTGATTGTTGTGGGTGCCAAGGTCAAGTGAAACTCAGGTCAAGGTCATTTACTTGAAATGATCTCGGTTAACTTCCTTAAATTTGCACCTTTTTACTGTGGTTTTTAGGAAGTGTTGGTTTGAAATTTAGCACCCATTTCAGCATTTGAAAACTAGGCATACTTAGGTATCAGTTATAGTGCCTTTGCAATATGTTGCAAGGCTGTAAGTGTTGGTTAACATTCTATGGATAGCCGGCAGATAGCCTAATGGGTGATCTGGCGTGACCCGTCCTACCCCAAATGCTTTGATACATCATCTTTGATCAAAGCAAGCGCAAATTCGGAGTCAGAAGCAAGCCAAGTCCCAGCAAACTCCACTTGTAGAAATTCTATAGCAGGACCCAATTTTCCGTGCTTTTGGGTTATTAACCTGATCTGGGAGGTCAACCAGTGACCTAGGATCTCAGCATTGACAAGGACATACAAATAATTGGCTTTCTCTCGTCAGCGATGACCAGGACCCTCAAATCTTCGGATTTCTCTCGTCACGAGCAGCTCGCTCTTTTTTATTTTTCAGCGAAGCTCTGGCTCTTTTTATCAAGGGCCGAATGACTGAGGGCTTCTACGCCCCTCCGCTAGATGTAAGACGCTGAAAAGAAATGCCTTAATGGGTGAGGGTTAAATATCGATTGGTTTTTAAGTGCCGAAGCCCGAAGCACTTTTATTTACTTCGATAGCAGTTTTTAAGACCAACGAGCTCGAATACTATAACTTCTTGAACAATGTAAGCACCACATAAAATGAATCGTGAGAGAAGCGGCTCAAGATTAAGGAGCTATGAGACACTTAATAAAAAAACGGCATAGATTAGAAACTGCACCTAACTTGCACTGGTTTTTAAACCTTTTCGTTGCAGGCTGGTAGATTAAATTTAGGATTGATTTCAGCTGATGCTCAAATGGAGCTATTCATTCGTTCAATCATGCGACCATCCAATACCGTTCATAAAAGAAGCCAGTGACAAAATTGTTCATTTTAGATATGAGTGTGAAATACAAACTCAATAAAAGTTTAATGATACGGCAAATTTGACAGTTTTTATAATGAACAGACAAATAACTTTAACAAATCAAGGTTGAGAGCCCCAAATAGGGGAGAGTGAGGTAAGATGAGCCAAGGGGCAAGTTTAGCCACCCCATGTTTCTCAGCTCCTATGGCGCTTGACTTGAGCTTCCATGTGCCGTTCGCTTGCGATGCTGCAGTCTTTCACGTGAGACGGCAACGTTCTCACGCTCAGCACCCGGTAACATGTGGTATCGCCCCTGATAACTAAGACATGTTTTGCCTTTAACCCTCGCCCGCACATGCCATTTTCCCATCCTAGAACGCACATGGGGGGGGGGGGGGGTGGTTGCCACCCCCCCCGCGCCATTTCGTTCCTGTTGGAGATAGAGCTTAGCAGTAAAGACCAAAAAGATTCTTTGGGAAGAGACGAATCCAATGATACCCAGTTTTACCTTCTCAGGTCAGTCATTGACCTTCCAGGTCAGGTCAAACTAAAAAATGTTGCTGTTTTGGGTCACCGTTGGATATCAAGTGCGCTGCTTATCAAATACCGATGACGATGCTGTTTTCTGGTGCCAAGCCAGCTAGAACCTCTTTGTCACGCTATCCGACCAGAATTTTGCTGCTGAGGTCATTTCAGGTCAAGTTAGGTCAAGGTCAATTATATGTGTTTGTATGTCTGTGTGTGTCTGTGTGTATACTGATGTGTGCACCGATTGTTTTTGGGTCCATATCACATGAAATCATGATCTGAGAAGCTTTTACCAAAAATGCAGTCAAAAAACTTCACAAAAAGTAAATTCAGCTTGCCTAAAACGCAATTATCTTAGATGACCTAGGTTGACCTTGACCCTGACCTTGACCCCTGAACATCGTCGAACAACATGTTCCATGATAGGTGGGAGGTAAGACTGGCAAAAAAGGCCGAAATCAGGGTGTCAAAAGCTCACAAGGCCCATGGCAAACGCAAGATGTTGAGAATTGGCCATTTGGGTCATGACATGACCTGAAAAACAAGGTCATATCTCCGAAACCAAAAATCACAGAAACTTGAAATTTTCAGTGGACATCAAGAAAAGATAGACGAGCAGCTATACGAAAAATCAGCCTTCTAGCTCTAAAAATGTTGAGTGCAGAGCAGAAAGACTGCCTGGGGGGGTGGCAACCACCCCCCCCCCATGTGCGGGCGAGGGTTAAAATGAGATGGTCGTTATCTGAGGTGCATGGTTATTTTCCTTAGCGGGTGTCATTAATCGAAAATGGCCACGGGCGGGGCAAGATGAGCCATTTTCACCTGGGGGAAAATGAGCCGGATAAGCATAGATATACAGACTGTCTGTATATCTGTATGTCTGACAGTCTGTATATCTATGCGGATAAGCCATTGTTGTCTCCGCTGTCGAAAACCAAACTGAGCTGCGCTTGTTTCTGCTGAATAAAAATGGTAGGAAATTGTTTTTCTTTGTTGATTACACAAGTTCCAAATGATTTGCAGATTATCTGAAGGATAAAATGATTTCTTCCGTGATAGAAAACTTGAGTTAGTGGAATGCTTAAAACAGTCACTTTTTGATGGAGGAAAAACTTTGCCATAAGTATGCATGCCATGGAGTAAATAAAACAGCTCACTCTTCGCCGCGCCCGGGAAAAGAAGAGGTTCGCCTTTTCTATCCATGCTCAACTTTCCCCTGTTGCTTGGGGGACTGGGGAGGGTGGTTACTGGCTCATAAACTGTCCCCTTCACAAAAAAAGAAAACGAAACCGATCATCCGCGAAAAGAACTATTGAGCTCGAACCAAGGTGACGAATCGATTTATAGGTATGCAAGATGACTAACGATGCCACTTTTTGACTTCTTGTGTCAAATAAATTCCATCATCTGGATAGCACGTCAACATTCTATTTGACATTTTGCTTGACATTTTGCAACAAACGTATACTATTTGGCGCGACTAGCCTCATAAATGTTCTGAAACTAAAACCGTTTCTTCGCAATTAACTTGGACCAAGTCATCCCAGCTTATGCACGACAAAAATAAAAAATGCTTCAGGATCACTGTCCTGAATTCCAATGCTTAAAGTTTACTCAACACCGGTGTGGCTGAGGCACTCTTCGCTACATCTCGTGACGGCCACCATTGTGTTACATTTTTTCGGTAAGCTATAACTGCTATAAGTTAACCCTCGCCCGCACATGCCATTTTGCCATCCTAGAACGCACATGGGGGGGGGGGAGGGTGGTTGCCACCCCCCGCGCCATTTCGTCCCTGTTGGAGATAGAGCTTAGCGGTAAAGACTAAAAAGATTCTTTGGGAAGAGACGAATCCAATGATACCCAGTTTTACCTTCTCAGGTCAGTCATTGACCTTCCAGGTCAGGTCAAACTAAAAAATGTTGCTGTTTTGGGTCACCGTTGGATATCAAGTGCGCTGCTTATCAAATACCGATGACGATGCTGTTTTCTGGTGCCAAGCCAGCTAGAACCTCTTTGTCACTCTACCCGACCAGAATTTTGCGGCTGAGGTCATTTCAGGTCAAGTTAGGTCAAGGTCAATTATATGTGTTTGTATGTCTGTGTGTGTCTGTGTGTATACTGATGTGTGCACCGGTTGTTTTTGGGTCCATATTACATGAAATCGTGATCTGAGAAGCTTTTACCAAAAATGCAGTAAAAAAACTTCAAAAAAAGTAAATTCAGCTTGCCTAAAACGCAATTATCTTAGATGACCTAGGTTGACCTTGACCCCTGAACATCGTCGAACAACATGTTCCATGATAGGTGGGAGGTAAGACTGGCAAAAAAGGCCGAAATCAGGGTGTCAAAAGCTCGCAGGGTCCATGGCAAACGCAAGATGTTGAGAATTGGCCATTTGGGTCATGACATGACCTGAAAAACAAGGTCATATCTCCGAAACAAAAAATCACAGAAACTTGAAATTTTCAGTGAACATCAAGAAAGGATGGAGGAGCAGCTATACGAAAAATCAGCCTTCTAGCGCTAAAAATGTTGAGTGCAGAGCAGAAAGACTACCTGGGGGGGGGGGGTGGCAACCACCCCCCCCCCATGTGCGGGCGAGGGTTAATAAGGAAATGATTGGTGAGTGGGTTGAAAACAGCCCTCACCCTCCACCCCCACCCCCTCCTTCTTCTGGAAACATAAGTAACAGAAAGATAGTCTGGCGAGGGTTTATCCACCTCCTCTGCCGCCGCGCCGCGCTGCGAGGCCTCGATTCGTTCGATATGTGGCTTCCTGAGCGGTCCTCCCCGGAGGCAAGGTGAAAGGTCATGGCCTGTATCATAAATTTATACGTTGCTGAATATGTTTTATAGTTCTTCCAAGGCCTTGGGCACCGTTTTATTATATCGGATAAGCATTGCACTTTCTTGTCAATCAATACATTTAAAGAAAACTTTGTTTGTTTATTGGGGCTTAAGGGCGCGCCGACTAGATCATAATCTTATACTGCGGCGATTGTAGTTCTGCTTACGGTTGCCTCTTTATGATACGGGCCACCACCACCTCCACTGCGCTGGAGCTCAGGCGTTCTACCCCTCCCCGCTACGGACCGGCCCTCGGGCTAGGTGTGTTAGTACTGAGCGCAAACCTGTAGTAGTCACGTGACTTTCATTCACGTAGCGGGAACGGAAGCTAGTGGCGATACCAAGGACGGGCTCTGGGGAGGCAACCGGCGCGGAAAAATATTACGATTGTAGTTTTGGAAGAATATCTGTTGCGGTAAGAGGAATTATACAAAACAAACGTCCTAGGAGCAAACATGTGTTATTCCTCCATACTTTGCGCTACATTTCCTTTCTCCAATGGCCAGCACTTAGCAAATAATAGCGCAATTCTAAATTGGTAATATATGTGTACAGTAGCAACTGCGGGTCCCTGTACAGTCTCTCTTAAAAGTACCGCGCCGCAAAGTGACGGTGGATCCATCAAGCCTGACCATTTGACCAAGGAAGGGCCTGCTCTAATTTGAAAGTCACCGAACTGATTAACTTGGGGAATGAACGAGGACGTCAATTGCTTCGGTGACTCAAATTTAGCAGGCCCTTCCTCGGTCAGGCTTGATGGATCCACCGTTACTTTGCGCGGTACTTTTAAGACAGACTGTACAGTCCACAGCAGAAGTAATGTGGGGTTTCAGTCATGGGTATGTTCTGCTTCTGAAGCTTAGGAACGATTAGCCAGACTACAATGAAACTTTGAATGTAGCTTACATATATGTATCGTCACCCTTGCAGCTGCAACTTTAGCTATTGACATCTTCTTTTCGATCACTCCGCATTAAACAATCGCCAGTCAAAACCAACCGTTGAGATTGGTAAAACCCTACATTACTTTAGCGGTGGGCTGTACCACTGCCGTAGCTCTAGGGTCATTTTTGTCGAAGGTTCAAATTTTTTACTTGAGAAGATGTCAAATTAATGGGAGAAAAGTTGCTGAAAGTTTCGCTTCCCTAAGCGTTCGGGAGCTATCGCAAATATTCGCCAGCGGGGCGACAAACCCCGGGCCCGCGAGGGTTAATTAAAAAACGAGAGAGAATAATGAATATTTATTTGGGAAAAAACGAAGAACTTACGCGGTTGTAGGCATATTTTCAGATCATGAAACACCTGCCAACGTCCTTCTGCCTAGGGGCATTCCACGTCAAATCGAACAAAAATCGGCTGTTTTGCACCTTACCATCAGCGATTTCATTATAAATTTGTGAGCGAGTTCCTGTGTCGCCCCGAACATTACATTGATGTTTTTTGCACATTCTGACCACAGGTCTTCTAAATAAAGGGCATCGAATTTTTACAAAATGTTGCATCTTTATATTTTTGAACGGCCATAACTTTGGTTGTACTTGTTTGATTTGAATGAAATAAACCTTACTGTTTAGGTAATTTCTTAAGCATTTGTTTAGAATTGCACCTACTTAAATATATGACCTTGAAATTTGCTTAACTCTGTTCTTAACCCGCGCCGTGCTGGTGGCCTGAACTTTCCGCCGAGTGCTGGGGGGGGGGGCGTTTTCACGCCCCCCGTCTAACTCGGCTCCTGGGCCACGTAGCGACACGCGGTAAGCGGCAATCGAAAGAGCGTCAAAAATAAGGACGAAAACACTTCGGTCATTTTTTGGGTCAGGTCAAAGGTCAGGTCACCAGAGGTCACCAAAGGTAAAATGTTGACTATTTCAACATTTTGGAAACTGCCAACGGCTATCTCGGGAACCAATAGAGCTACAGCGCCGCGGAAAAGCGCATTCGATAGCCCTTTTACAGACCTTTCTGAGTAATGTTCTCAGATTTGACCTCAGGTCAACGGTTTAGCCTCCAGAGGGCAAAAACTCCAAAAATAGCCGTTTTTACGAAAAACGTTTTTTCGTCAATAACTTTTGACTCATAAGCGCCATGACATTACTTTTGCCAGCATCGTGTTCCTCTCGTCGAGACGCGTCGAATGAACTATTTGTTTACCTTGAAAGGTCATTTTGAAAATTTGACCTCAGGTCAAGGTCATGACCTGACCGAAAAGGGTCATGTTGCATATCAGTCGATCCGTATCGTCGAGCTGAACACATCTGACGTGTTTTCACCGCTCTAGCACGTCTCTATCAAAAGTTATAGCCAAAAAACTGCTGGCGACCGTTCATGACCTGAGATGACCTCAGGGGCACACAGAGGGGTCACAGGTGCATTTTTCCTATTCAGTGTGTCATGTTTACCTATGAACCGATGTTTGAGAGCGTTTTGAACGATATTCGTCCAAAAGAGGCGCATTTCAATTTTCTCCCATTGACTTATAATGGAGAGGTCGCAAAATTGACCTGACCTTAGGTCACAGATATCAAAAATCCGAGATATACATTTTATACATACTGTTACTCATATCAATCGCTGAAAGTTTCAAAGTGATCGTTCAGTCGGTGTAGCTATAGCGAGCCTTTGAACTTTTTCTGAGGTAAGGTCACTTGACGTGACCTGGTGACCTGACCTTGAACGGCCTAGGTCTGAAATTTTCACAACATGTACGGAAATGATGTAGGAACACGTGTACCAAAAACGGCGGCGCTGCGCGCCGCCGTTTTTGAGATATTCGCGAAAAACCTGAGGGGGGGGGGGCGTAAAAACGCCCCCCCCCCCAGCACGGCGCGGGTTAAGCACAAAAATTGAAATAGCAAAAAATACGTCACCTTCGATTTGGCTAATTTTCATATGTTTTATTGCCTACCATATTCTTAACAACCTGTGAAAAAAATTAGAGTGGGCCATTCATAAGTTTTGAAGAAAATGGCACATATGCAAACGTATGTTAGCACGCGCAGTGGAGGGGGAAGAGTGAATTTCGCCCCACCCCTCCTGTTTTTCGCCAATATCTCATAGCATTAATGCGAAATTAATTATAGCTACCTGTCCAAAATTGAATTGCACATTTCATCGTGCAAGCAAGAAGAAAATCGGTTCACAACTGGTCTAGTAATAGCGGTGTGAAGTGAACATCCTGTCGCCGCGGCGACGCGGCGGCGACTCGGCAGCCGGCGCCGACCGCTAGCCGCCGCCTGAATTGTAGACTGTGCCGGGACGGAACGGAACGGTTCCGTCTTTACATCGCGCTCCTTACCGCTGATAACGTTCGATTCGCGTCAAATTTTGTGAGAAGACTAAGAAATGTACAGGCAATCTTATGGTGTAAGAATTTCGAAAATCGGTTGGTAAACAATTGAAATATGAACATGTAAACACAAAATTGTGATTGCTGCGTTTCCCGCGTCGGCCGATCCCGCCTCAGCCGGCGACATGTTACTCTTAGCAGGTCTCTAACTGCCATATTTATTATTGGATTAACTAGAAATTCCCCATACATACTCAAAAATGTATATTCTTTCGTATAGTGAAGATAAAAAGACGTGAAGATATCGTTGCGTGATAATGTTTTCGTTGAATTTTTGGCTTCATGATGCATTTCCACACGGCTAAAAATTCACCGCAAAATACCGTTTGCCTGAGACACTTTTACTATGGAACTTGAATGCTTGACTACGATGACTATGTATTTCCATTCTCGCAGAGTTTGGGATATCACTAATCAGCAATCATTAATTTCAGAAAGTGTACACAAGCAAGCATGTCTTGACTCTGTCTTTCAAGGTCACGCACGGTTGCGTGATGTCGATGCATGAAAACGGCGTTTGCCGCGAGAGTTATGAATGGCCCACTCCAATTTTTTCACAGATGGTTAGGAACATTGTGACGGACATAATATGTAAAAATTACCCGAATCGAAGGTGACGTGTTTTTTGCTATTCAAGTTTTTCTGTTTCAATTCAAGGTCAAATGCATTTCAAGGTCACTTCAATTTAATTTTATAATTAAAAATCAAAGCCTTATCAATTGCCTACAAGACCCTGTTAATATCATTTTGATACCAGAAAAGGAACCAGAGTTATAGACATTTAAAAAATTGATGTGTGACATTTTTGGCTATATTCGATGACCTATATCTCAGCGATACTTTATCAAATTTCGAAAATATTATACGTAACTCAGTTTTGAACCATGCCCAGTCTGCCTACAAATTTTCAGAAAAATCGAAGGGGATGACGGATTTCGGTGTTTGATTTGACGTGGAATGCCCCCTATGCATGTGACACAATAGTACTTAAAAAATGTTAACCTTCCAGGCGGTGGGGTGGGGGCATCTTTTGCCCCCCTTTTAGTTTTTTTCGATATATCTTCAGAACCGCTGCGCCGATCGTCACCAAACTTTCAGTACCCTCCCGTGAATAGCTTTTACCTACACATTATGAACAAAACAAAAAAATTATTGTTTGTTTATTGGGGCTTTAGGGCGCCAAACAATTTCTAAAGGCTATGATAGGTTGGCCGCTAATGTCGTCGGAGTGACGTCATTTCTGTCATTTTTGACCCAAAAAAGGTTTAGCGGGAAGAGCTGTCAGGCCTACAGCTTTAGAGATACAGAAAATGTTTCAGACATAAAAGGTATAAAATAAACTGGGCTACAAAACTGTTATCTCATATTTTTGAAATTTTTGCATTTTGACCCCCAAAAATCAAAACTATTTTTTTTTTAATACAATAGCCGATAAATCTAAAAAGTTTTATTGAACTCCGAAAAAACCGGAATATATGTGATAGTCCCTACGGCCTTCTATCCACATACCAAATTTGAGATCGATACCTCTTTTTTGGCCAAGTTATAGCGAAAAAACTGTTCAAAATTGATGACGTCAAATTTTTAAACTCAATTTTAACCCACGCCCTGTTGGGGTCTGCCGAGCAACGCGCCGTGCTGGGGGGGGGCAATTTGCCCCCCCCCCCCTAAGATCTCGAGAACCTCGCAACATAGCGACAAGCGGCAAACGAAGTTGGAAAGCCCCAACAGGGAACTACCTTGTGACCCAATTTCATTGATCTAGGTCAAACCGATGACGTCACAGGTCACGTCAAATGTCGAATTTTCACCGTTTACAGGCATTTCCAGAAATGCGTTGTAAAATCGAGTAAAATGCATTTCATTGAAAATCATCGATGGGGAAATGTTCGTCAAATACATATTTTGCTATTTGAGATCACTGATACCAGGTTAGGTCACAGAGGTCAGGTCACTGAGGGTCACAATATGAAAATATCATGCCGATGCATGTTTTATGGTCCATTTTATATGCCAAATACGATTATGTGGGTCAGGCAGCCTTTGGGGTCAGATTAGATTGTTTTGGTGAAGGTCAGGTCAAGATCAGGTCAAAGTCAGGTCCAATTAGGTCCAATTTCGAAGTTGATATTTTTGCATACAATGGGTATCGATTCGATGTAGCTTGCCACGGGGAGTTCAATGGTGGTCTTTGCTTTGCGCTACGTGGTCTGGAATTGCTAAAAATTGAGTTCAAAAATTTGACGGCATCAATTTTGAACAGTTTTTTACTTGGCCAAAAAGGAGGTAGCTATCTAACATTTGGCATGTATATAGAAAAGCGCAGGGACTATCACATATATTCCGTTTTTTTCGAAATTCGGAAAAAATGGGATGTTTTTTGCGTTTTTCTAAAAAAAAATCAATTTTTGAATTTTTGGGGTCATAATCCCACAATTTTGAAAATCCGAGATAGCAGTTTTGTAGCGCCGCTTTTTGTCTACATGACCGTATATATAGCTTTGAATTGCTTGGTAATTGTAGCTTTTGTGAGCGTTTCAAGATTTCATGTATTTTGCTCATTTTTGCACGAACATGACCTCAGTTTGACCTAAATAACTCCTGACCTAAGGTGACCTAAGACTTGAAATTTTGTGTGAAGGTGTCAAATTAATGCCCGGGAAGGTACTGAAAATTTCGCGGTAAAAAATTGGCCATAAAACATGCATCGCACAGCCTTAGTAAAGTTTGGCTCCTGTGCTGACCCTTGGTGACCTGGCCTGTGAACTGACCTGGTATCATCAGTGACCCCTAATAGCAGCATATGTACTAGGCAACTGACGCCCTATCGCTGATTTTGGACAAAATGCGTTTTACTCGGTGTTATAGCCCATTCCCTAGAAGACCCGTGAACGGTGAAACATTTTATCTTTGACCTGACATGTGACGTCATCGGTGACCCCGAGGTCAAATGTGACAGGGCCATCGAACACCGTTTGAATTTTACGGATCCGTCCAGTAGTTTCGGAGATACGGGGGGCGGCAAAAAAAGCCTCCCCCCCCCCCCACCGCGCGGAAGGTGGCCGGGAGGCCCACCGCCTGCCGGGTTAAGCCATCGATATCAAAATTCCGAGATATACAAATTTTAGCTACCAATGACCTAATAATATCCTGCGACTTTCAAAGGCGTCCGTCATCTATAACTGTAGCTCTGACACGGCGACAAAGTTGCAAAAAGTGACTTATGGCTGGGTTATTAAAAGTGACCTGGTGACGAGATAACCGTGGGCTTTTGACGCAGTTTCGGCACATTCACAACGACATCGATAAATTTGTGAGGACTGAAGTGACAATATTTAACACGGGTGTCGCAAACGAGCTCACGGTTGTTAACAATAGACACATCCAGGAGTGAGCCGGAGGTAAATGTTGCAGTTGTCACTAATTGATCTAATGAGTAATTTGATAGGAAGCTGCTTGGGTGTTGACACGCGCGGAAATTAGGCTCTTTCAATAAATCACAGTTGAGGTCGCCGCAGATGACAAGCGGAACACTGGGGTAATCGATTATAACTCGTTGCAGTTGGACCTCGAGGTCCGTGCAGTCGGCAAGCAGAGCAGCCTCACTGTGTCGGGGTGGCCGATACAGGGAGCAGATAATCAGCTGCCGGCCCTGTTCAAGCTTTAGCAGCGCCCACAGTGACTCCAGGCTGCTGGCAGAGCTCCCACTGCCCGGGATCTTGAGTGCGGTTGACGTGATTTTAGCCTTGGTGATAATTGCGACACCGCCGTAACCGCTACCATCTGGGCGGTCCGCACGACAGAGCGTGTATCCTGGATTGACCAGGAGGCGGTTCGGGGTGGTCGAGCGCAGCCAGGTCTCAGCCAGAAGCATGACGTAGTGACGATTGAGCTCAAACGTCAGCTCCTGAACTTTGGGCTTCAGGCTTTGAATATTCTATGGCTATGGCTATGGCTTGGAAATAGCTTCCATCCCAATTCCATCGATATGTTATGCACTTTTGTCCAGCAGGAGATGAATGAGGGGACACCCGCCACCAGCGCCACCCAACTGTGGGCATAGGTTAGTAAGGCGCTACTCTATATGAAACCTAGAGATGTCAGTCGGATACCAACTTTTTGGTATACCGATACCAAACCGATACCAACATGATATTTGGTATTTAACCCGCGCCCTGCTGGGGGTCCTGGATTTCCACGCCCTGCTGGGGGGGGTGTTTGAACACCCCCCCCCCTTGTAACTCGGCTCCTGGGCCACGTAGCGATACGCGGAAGGCGGCGTTCGAAAGAGCGTAAAAAATAATGACGAAATCACTTCGGTCAATTTTTTGGTCAGGTCAAAGGTCAGGTCACCAGAGGTCATTGAAGGCAAAATTTCGCCGATTTCCAGGTCGAATGTCGAAAATTTCCAAGAAGCCAACGCATAACTCGGGAACCAATAGAGCTACAGCGCCGCGTAAAAGCGCATTCGATAGCACTATTAACGCCCTTTCTGAGTAATTCTCTCAGATTTGACCTAAGGTCAACGGTTTTGCCTGCAGGGGGCAAAAACTGCAAAAATAGCCGATATTTTCGAAAACAGTTTTTCTGCAATAACTTTTGACCCAAGCCTTGTACGAGCTTACTTTTACCGGCATCGTGTTCCTCTCGTCAAGACGCATCGAATGAACTATAACTTGACCTTGAAAGGTCAACTTGAAAATTTGACCTCAGGTCAAGGTCATGACCTGACCGGAAAGGGTCATGTTGCATATCAGTCGATCCGTATCGTCGAGCTGAACACATCTAAGGCGTTTTCATCGCTCTAGCATGCCTCTATCAAAAGTTATTTGCGAAAAACTGTTAGATACCATTCGTGACCTAAGATGACCTCAGGGCATAAGCAAGGGTCACGGACACCATTTTCAAGTTCAGTGTGTCTAAACCACTTGTAATTCGGTGTTTTGGAGTGTGTATAATGTCTTTCATCCAAAAGAGGCGCATTTCAATTTTCTCCCATTGACTTATAATGGGGAGGTCGCAAAATTGACCTGACCTTAGGTCATCGATATCAAAATTCTGAGATATACATTTTGTACATGCTATTGCTCTTAGCAATCGCTGAAAGTTTCAAAGCGATCGGTCACTCGGTGTAGCTATGACAGACATTGAAAGTTTTTATGAGGTGAGGTCACTTCAAGTGACCTGGTGACCTGACCTTGAATGACCTTGGTCTGAAATTTTCACAACATGTGTAGAATTGATGTATGATAAGGTGTACCAAAAACGGCGGCGCTCCGCGCCGCCGTTTTTGAGATATTCGCGAAAAACCACAAGGGGGGTGTTCAAACACCCCCCCAGCAGGGCGCGTGTTAACCCTCGCATGTGTAGGGGGGGGGGTCGGATGGACCCCCCCCCCCATGGTTTTCGCGAATAACTCGCGTAAAAAGCGGCCGATCGCGACGAAACTTTCAGTACCCTCGCATTGATCAATTTTACACCTACCCTGAAAATTTCATGACCCTGACCCAAATGACCTTTGACCTGTGACCTCTTTTCCGAGACCATGTTTGGCCGGAATCGCAATTTGGCGTACGTCGGCTCGCATTAGCCGCGCGTTTGCAAGCTTTTCGTGGTTTCAAACGTTCAAACATGTGATTTGATGTTGCTCCCATGCATTAGGGTGGGTGTCAAGGTCACCTGAAGGTCAGGTCAGGTCATTGACCTTTGGTGACCTCGGGTGACCTCAGTTCACTTTTTCGAGTTTTTACATGTTTTTGGCTAGTTTTGGGAGCTGAATTCGAATTTAGCAGCCATGTGAACATTTACGAAGTAGTTTTGGTGCCTTCGTAACATGTAACGAAGCTGTCAGAGGCGGTTGACACGTACTACGAATACCCGTCACGACGCCTACTGGTTGACCTGACCTGACCTGACCCGACTTGGTCTAAATGCTTAAAGACATCATCTGTGATCAAAACTAACACGATATTCGTGATCAGCACCCCGAAAACCCCTTAGCAGCCACACTTTACGACTTTCTAATAGGTCCCGATTTTCCCGACTTTGGGTCATTGACCTAACCTGGAAGGTCAACCAATGACCTAGGACCTTAAAATTGGGTATCATCGGCTTCCTCTTTCGTCACGGGCAACACGCTCGTTTTTTCCGCGAAGCTCTAGCTCGATCAGGGGCCAAACGGCAAGGGGGGGGGGTCCAACCGACCCCCCCCCTACACATTAGAAGCTGGAAAACACCGCACACATGCGAGGGTTAAATGCTAATGTGTTTGGTATTTTGTTGGTATCATGAACCCTCACTAATGTATAACAGGCTGAAAACTTGGTAAAAAGTTGGTATTTCCCTCATATTCCCAAGTTGGTTTGGTTTCGGTATTTCCCCACGGTTTTGGTTGGTATTTGGTTTGGTATCGGTATTCCGATTTCCCGTAATTGACATCACTAATGAAACCCACTGTGCTGGAAAACCCAGTGGCTGAATGCTCCAAAAAATTAGTACCTGCGCTTTTATGAAAGATATTGAATGTAATAATTCAGCGGAGCGGACATTTTTGGAAGGCGCTCTCGGTTTATGAAGTGTGTGTCTGTGTTCGTTCGCCATACAGTGTGAAGTTTTAACAATGTGTGTCGTATTTATTGTTTTTATATATCTGACTCCGTCTATTATTGGGTTTTCGGACCTGTTGATGGTATGCAATAAATACAATACAAATACAATAATACAATAATTCAAAAGGGAAAATAGCAGATTGTCTTGCTTCTTACTTATAGCGCGAAGAGAGATGTCCGGATAATTTCGTTACACCCTGTAGCTCGGTGAAGGGAGAAAATCCGTACAGCTGACGAGCGGGTATATTTTTTCATTACAGCGCTTGCACACGACATACCCAGCGACGCCGAGACAGAGAGCGCTCATGTTTCACAACGCGACTGCTTAATAACTTCAAATGCAGTTTCAAGCCGCAGCGTATTTACTATTTATACCACATCCCGTTTCACAACACCCATATCAGATCTACACAGATCAGGCCTCGGGCGTAACTGGATGCCCGATGATCCGAGCTTTGAGGTCATTTTTAGTCCCGTTTTGTTTTTGCATTTTGTAGGTGGCGGGTCGTGTGCCGACTGTCGCGCCCAGCGTGGCCGGCGCAGCTGTGCGTCAGCTCCCTCGTCGCTATATGCGCCTGCAGAGCACTGCGCCAGTGGGGGCCGCGCTGGGGGAGGGGGCAGCTATGGGACGGCGCAGCCGCGGCCTGGCAGACCACTCCGACCTGACGGGAGAGGCCTGGCAGACCACTCCGACCTGACGGGAGAGGAAGAGCTTACTACAACGACAGTGCGTTTAACATTGCTAATTTTCATTTTCACACACTTTTCCTTTAAACGGTTTCAGTGTGTGAAGTTATTAACGTATTCGTTCAGTTAACTTAACTGTTAAAACAAATTGGTAATGAAATGCAAATCAAACGTGTGTTCTAAATGTAAAACTGGCATTTTAGCACTTTTTAAACAAAATCACACAACTGTATCAAACGCTTCACGTACCGGGACGGCTGGGACCACTTCTGCGCCTGCCATCTATCGGGCAGTGTTTGGAACTACTGCGGGCGCCGGCCGGCCGGGCCGCGCGGCGCCGTTACGGGGCTATGGAGGCGAATGAAGTGGTGTAAAACCAGACGAATTTTACGCTTGTAAAGCAAAAAACGAAAAATGTACACTCACCACAGTGTTCAGGAAAGTACTGGGAACAATATGGATATAATTTGAAGCTAGTACGAAGCGAACTGTTGGTTCCCTAGAGCAGTATTTACATGCGTGTAGGAGATAGGACTTTAACATTACGGGAGCTTCTAAACTGCCCTCGCAAAGTACTTGATTGTAAATATTTTCATTTAGAGGCAAAAATCTAAAAATGTACAGTCAGAGCGTTGTTCCCAATGCTTCTAGGTACATAATGAGCATAAATTTAGCTCGACATGGCATCACACATTGGTTCCCAGTCCAGTTTAAAACGACACCTTGTGCCGCGGAGCCTATCTCTTCCAATGGATGGCGGCTGGGTGGCGGTTGTAGTGGTGGACAAGACAATTCTTGAGTGAAATGAAATCATTTGCTTTCAAAGAAGAATTTTGAAGAATTTGTAATAATTGACAAATGATCGTTAATTACAGTGTATAGTTTCAAGTTCATGGCAAATGAAAATATTTTAAACAATGCTAGTGAACCCCAGTACCGCCGCGCGAGAAAGCAAGTACTCGACGCACGGTCTGCCCGCCACTTCTGAAAATGGTCAGCGGCCGGCCGGCCGCGACCCGACACGATGGAGAAGATCTAAGCATGGGGCGCAACCAGCCGGACAGCACCGACCGGTTGTGCCTATGTGTCGATTTGGCGGCCGTACCTATTGTTACCGGTCACTCTGACGGCTGGCTCGGCGGCGGTCGCACGTACACCTCCTCGTCGACGCCGTCGGCCGCCGCAGCCACCCGGGCCACCGTGAACAAAAAGTCCGACAGTCTGTGAACACAGCCACCCGGGCCACCGTGAACAAAAAGTCCGACAGTCTGTGAACACAGGACACCGGGCCGGTGAGAGGTCGGACAGTCGGTGGGCCCGGGTCGGTGAGAGGTCGGACAGTCGGTGGGCCCGGGCCGGTGAGAGGTCGGACAGTCGGTGAGCCCGGGTCGGTGAGAGGCCGGACAGTCGGTGGGCCCGGGTCGGTGAGAGGTCGGACAGTCGGTGGGCCAGGGACACCGGGTCGGTGAGATCACGCTCCGAAGACCAAGCACGGCCGACGAACAAGGCTCAAAAACAATGCTGCATACGGGTCTTGCCTGAGGTAAATGGCTTAGTCCTCGCCCGTATTGGTGTTTTTCCAGCCGCGAACGTGTTTTTCAGCCCTTGCCGTTTCGCCCATTTCCATTTCCCTTTCCATTTTTAGGCTAAGCAGCCAAAAGGTAACCACGCTGAATGAAGTGCAATTGTGAACTTCCTAAACGGACTTTCGGCATGGTTCTTGCTGGGGAGCTCCAGCAGCTCATCTGCAAGCAGTAAGGGTTTAGCAAAGCACAGCGAGCGACGCCAGAGAGAGCAAGAGATAACCTGCCCTGATCGAGCTAGAGCTCCGCGGAAAAAACGAGCGTGTTGCCCGTGACGAGAGGAAGCCGATGCTACCCAATTTTAAGGTCCTAGTTCATTGCTTGGTGGACCTTCCAGGTCAGGTCAATGACCCAAAAGTCGGGAAAATCGGGACCTGTTAGAGCGTTGTAAAGTGTGGCTGCTATGGGTTGTTTCGGGGTGCTGATCACCACGAATATCATGTTAGTTTTGATCACAGATGATGTCCTCATACATTTAGGGCAGGCCGGGTCAGGTCAGGTCAGGTCAACCAGTAGGGGTCCTGGCGGGTATTCGTAGTAGGTATCAACCGCCTCTGACAGCTTCGTAGCATGTTACGATGGCACCAAAACTACTTCGTAAATGTTCATATGATTGCTAAATTCGAATTCAGCTCCAAAAAACTAGCCTAGAAACATGGAAAACTCGAAAAAGTGAACCGAGGTCATCAAAGGTCATTGACCTAACCTGACCTTCAGGTGACCTGAACACCCGCCCTAATGCATGGGGGCAACATCATATCGCATGTTTGAACGCTTGCAACGACGAAAAGACTGCGAACGCGCGGCTAATGCGTGCCGACATACGCCGAATCGCGATTCCGGCCAAACATGTTATTGAAAAGTAGATCACAGATCAACTGGTCATTTGCGTCAGGGTCATGAAAATTTCAGGGTAGGTGTAAAATTGATCAACTCGAGGGTACGGAAAGATTCGTCGCGATGGCCGCTTTTTACGCGAGTTATTCGCGAAAAATCGAGGTGGGGTCCGTTCGACCTCCCCCCCCCCCCCCTATACGGGCGAGGGTTTAACAGATATGGGTGAAAAATATAATTCGTATTTTAAGTTCGACCCCCAATAAAGGTCTCTGGTAACACAGCACGCTATTTGTTAGATAGGTTACTTGGAAAACTGGCTAGCGCACACTGCTTTTCACAGATGATCAAGTTGATCAAAATTATCTGCACAGGGTGTCCCAAAATTGGAGAACATTTAAGCCAGCACAGTAGTCCCTTTCCATTTTTAGCTTAGCAGCCAAAATGTAACCACGCTGAATCAAGTGCAATTCTGAACTTCCTAAACGGACTTTCGGCATGGTTCTTGCTGGAGAGCTCCAGCAGCTCATCTGCAAGCAGTAAGGTTGAGCAAAGCACAGCGAGCGAAGCCAGAGAGAGCAAGAGATAACATGATTTACATGTCTGAGCGCGGCCAAAACGGACCATGCACGAGTCGTCAAGCGGGTGATTCCCATGGTCGTAAACAAACGTCACCGATCTATCTGCACGCTAGGTATACGACGAATGATCACGATCATTGATCAAGGCTGTCTTATGTCTATAAAACATCAGGAACGCCTCTGGAACGAAAAAAATATGCCAGGTGAAAAACAAAAAGGCAGCGCGGATTGTTGGAAGCTAGGAAAACATCATATCGACACCTTTTTTAAACCCCACATTTGTTCTCCGGTGGATTTCAGACAAGTTGGTTAGAGACCTTCAAAAAAGGTACAATCACTCGATTTTTCTCAAGTTTGTCTGTCTTGGCAGATAAAGCAATGCCAGAGCAAGCTTACGAACACACATATTTGATCAGGATCGGACGATTGGACACTTTTAAAAGGAGATCTTTCGTGCCTCCCGGAAATTCACGGAGAGCAGATGTGGGGTTTAAAAAAAAGGTGTCGATATATTCAATTATTCAGCAAAAAAAGTAAATTGAAACACATTTTGTGGTCTTACGAATCTAAAATGTGCCTTTGGCAAAGAATATGAAGTGGTTTCTGTACAGGTCTCGCGAGATTAAGCGGTAGGTTTTGCACTTCTACATTTCCACACGGCGCCCCGTGTACCAGCAGCCGACTGGGGTATGGTTGTGTGTTTGTGTGTGTGTGTGTGTATGTGTGTGTGTGTGTGTGGGTCTCACCGGTTCAGGTAGACAGCCACGCTGGCGTCCACGCGGTCGGCTCTGGTGAGCGGCGTGACCACCCTCTCTGCGCGGCGACACACGGTGCGTGCTAGGTGCAGCGTGGCGCCGGCCACACCGCCGCCCTGCCACGGCAGTCGGCACAGTCACCAGCCAGTCACAGCAGTCACACTAGACACACCAGTCACAGCAGTTATACCAGGCACAGCAGTAAGCAGACACACCAGTCACATCAGTCATACCGGTCACAGCAGTTATAATAAGTCACAGTTATATAAAGTCACCAAAGTATCATCATATTAGTGACAGCGGCTACATCAGTTGCATCAACAATCAGTAACGTCGTTTTAACGAAAGAAATTCTTTGACAAAGCGTCATCGCGCTGAAGTTATGGTGAAGACTGGAATGAAGTAGGAAGTCAAATTGATTCCTCTGTCCTAATCCCAATTGAAAACCTATGGAGAATCATGAAGGAGGAGCTCAGCAAGATTGAACCAGCTCCCACAGTAAACGGACTTGAAGAGGAACCTGTGAAAGGTGTGGCTGAGCATCAGCGCGAATACTCTTGACATCTTGATCTATGGAATACCAAAGTGGATGAGGGAATACGTATGACAGGGCAGGGAATAAATCGGTCAATAAACCGTGACTCGGTGGCTGTTTGTTTATTAATAATGGCGGCGAGCTGATGGAGGGGCAAATAATTTCCGGACACCCTGTAAAATACAAAACTGCGCGATCCTTGTCTTTGACGATACATCTCACCTGCAATGAATGGTGCTAGGTTTTGGTTGATACAGCAGTGAGGAGAACGTCACATTACTTCAGCGGTGACCTGTACGTCTGTGCTGGGTGTCGTGTGAATATTAGAATCCGTCTCGGCTATCCATCTTATTGAATCGTAGATTGCAAAAAAAAACTCGGAGCAAACATCAAACATGCCACAGACAGCGGAAGGAGGAAGTACGGCAAGTCGCAGAGTAGGGTACGCACCGGATTTGAGACCAGGCAGAAAACTGGGCTCTCAGGGATAAGCTACAGCAAAACAAAATTGTACTGGTCCTTCAAATGTTTAAGGCGTCAGCATATTCTCATGTTCTGCACATGCTAACGATTAAAAGTGGAAAAGACAGGGGAGCACCGGCCACTGGGCAACATCCCCCCCTACCGCCCTCTGCTCTCGTCACGAGTGACCGCGAAGCGATTCAGAACTTCAATTGTCACTTGCATTTTTCCTTTCATTTGTTCTTTCTTTTCCTTTCCCGCATCGTTTGCAGTGCATTGTTGGCTGGGGCTGGGGGGGGGGGGGGGCAAACGGCGCGGTTTTTTCCATTGTTTCGTTTTTTCTGGATATTTTTGCGACGTTTGCGTTGGCGTTGTTCGCGCCGCCACGGGCGTGCGGTGTGGTATTTTTTCTTTACATTTTTTGCTTCTCTTTTTCAGATCGGTCGGGCGACGCTATTGCATCGCCACTTCGCGTATTCTTGGAAACCTCAAAGTATGGTATGATGGACCAAAATGCTTGAAAATCATTTTTATGGTAGGCCTTAGTTTCAGCCAGTCAGATAGAAATACAGATTCTACGGTTCCTACAGATTCTATCATACCTATCGCACTTTGCAAATTGGGCCATTTGCATGGGTAGCTTCAAAATTCACTTTCCGAATAGCTTCTGTACGGTTCATACTGAATTGTGCATGTCACATGTGCGCTTTTGTAGTCAAGTATTCGGCTGTGCCAGCAAAACGAGCTTAAAGCGACTGCAGAAAGGGCAAAACTTTGCTGCCACAGTGATATCTGGCAGACAGAAGTATGATCATGTGTCAGACGTGATTATGAGTTTGGAGTGGCTCCCCGTCAGTGCGTTGATTGACATGAACGACGTATGTCTGCTACACGGGGTGATTAGCAGGGGTGAGCCTGAGGTACTGCGACAGGACATATCGTACAATAGGGATGTTTCCGAGCGTCAGACTAGGCAGTCGGGTCATTAACATGTACCGCGTGTTCGAACCAGCCTTGGCCTAAGAACTTTTAAGCAGCGAGCGTGTCAACTGTACAACGAACATGTCATAAGAACGGAGCTTCAGGTCCGTTCCTGACATGTCTGGTCCGCGCTTTTTATTGTCTTTTTAACGCGCTTACTGTTTTGACGAGGGCTCGCAATGGCCACCTTGAGTGGAAGAGTACCAATGATGTAAAATATAGTACAATATTTAGCCGTTCAGTTTGAATAGACAAGGCTCCTCAAACAATGAAAAAATGAAACGTTTGGGAAAGGCTAGCTTCAGAGTATGCACGCCTGTCTCCCCTGCTCTAAAAATTAGGCCGTGGGCTGACGGTCGCACCGTCCGTGTGGCAAAGTAGGCTGTTGGGTCCGGCCGGCCGGCCGGGTGGCCTTTCACCGACAGTGGACTGTCGAAGCTGGCAGCGGAATGGGCCGTGTCGGGAGCAGCGCCGCCGCCGGCCACCGCTCCTTTCATCGGTCCTGGTGGCTGTCGCCAGCAGTCAGCGAGCTGCAGCGCAGTGGGCGCGCAGAGCGACCCCGGCTGGTGCCGACACCTCCAAGGAGCAGTGGCGCCGCGCTGGCAGCTTCCAGCACGGATTGAGCACAACGCTGCTTGTCAGCTACCTTGCAATTGGGGCGATCCATGACAGATCGACCAAGCCATAACACCCTACCTCTCAGATTTTGATGAAATTACGTCTAGGGGGTTATCTGTACCGTAGATTCTTAATCTCCTATTTTCAGCGTTATACTACAAACGGTTTACGAGTTACAGCCAGTGGCATTTTTCAAAATGCTCAGAGCAACCCTCTTTTTGACTCGTATTATATAAAAATATGGCCAGTAACTTACAATTAATATGTATATCATTGGAATCCTCATTGACCGTAGAAAACTAATCAATCAAAATATTTTGAAAAAATCAAAATCACAACATTTTTTTAATGACTAAATTTTTGATTTTTGATTTTCAAAATGTGGCCATTAAATTTTTGACAAAAAGATTACGCCAAAAGATGCCTCTGGATATGGAAATTTCATGTAAAAAAATTTGGAGAGATTTTTATAAAACTTTTTGTTTACGGCAATGTTTAGTGTAAAAGGGAACATTTGGTGACACTTTCCAAAACCAATCATTCTCCTGCCCTCATATCCTCGAAATAGTTAATGAAAGTTGGAAATAAAAGCCTGGCACTCACACTCACACAACCGGCATGTGATTATTCAATAATCTTTGCTTCACTTTCGTTTCACTTTTGCTTCACTTTCGGGCATTGTTCAATGTCTGTCAAGAAAGTTAGGCGAACATTGATGTGCCCTGCCTTGCATGTAATTCTGACACGCTTCTATACAGCTTGCACTGATAAAAGGCTAGGAATTATCAAATTTGTAAATCGGACGTTGTGGCCGGACATGCGAAAAAATTCGTTCATAACAGCCGAGGCTGTGTTAGGGTTAAATAAGGAGAAGGCTGAAGCTAGTAATCGCATGCAGTTCGCTCTGTCCATGTAAATAATGGGCTTTCAGTGATATTGCTTATTGAATATGCCACACACAAAATAAATGCAGACAAAAATGCGGCATTTGGAAGTAATTGATTGCAATTGCCAGGGGCGTGACCACTGACCAGGTCAGAGAGGGTGGAGGTGACAAAATTACAAGTACGTGAAAACTGGCCGAGATTGTATTCTCTTTTTCTGGAACTGGAAGCACCTCTAACGTTTTGGATTAATGTATTTCAAGTTATGCAATGGCTTGGGATGCTCCATGTTTCACTAACATTCACTTTCATAGTATTCTTATTCCCACCTAGCCGAAGGGGAGGGTTTGATGTGCAGCCCCAACGGTTTTCTCGAGATCGTTTGCAACGCTGTAAGGCTGGAGAGCTGAAAGTTGACATACCCACCTTAACCTGATCATTGATTTAAGCTGGATTTTTTTACGCCAACAGGATTTTGAGGCTGAGGTCAGCTTACTCACCTATGACGTCACAAATAAATCTTGGAACAATGCAAAAAGTTGCAGCTTTACAGCGCCCTCAGTAAACCTTTTGCAGGGGATGAAACAAGTAACGGCATATAGTTAGTAACGGCTCTTGAGATTTCACATCAACTTTCCTAACTTTCACCCGAGGTCAGTCACGTGACTTCACTATTACAAGTCAATGGGAAATATTACAACATTGAAACTCTTATTTCGATGTCGGAAACGACCTAAGCCTGAAATCAATATCAAACGCCTGTAATCGTGATTTCATACACTTTGCAAAGGGCGATTCTTAGGTTTGGCATTGGGGACCTTGCATGACGTCGTATAGGCTGGTGCTTTGTATGGTCGTTTGAGGTCATCGTTTTTCTTTTTGACAATGACTTTGAATGGAATTAATCTCGCGAGTCGAATAAGCCACCAGTGCGTGAACTCACGGAACCCTGCTGAACCTAATCATACATATACCTACAATAGCCGCTTTCACGACAAGTATCTAACACACATTTGCTGATATTTGATGCGATTTGGTCAAATTTGGTTCATAGCTGATTCTTAATTGCTAGTAGCTTGGGTTGTACTAGTTGCTCATTGACCTTATTTATCACATTATCCCGCGCCCTGCTGGGGGGGGGGGTGTTTGAACACCCCCCTTGTGGTTTTTCGCGAATATCTCAAAAACGGCGGCGCGGAGCGCCGCCGTTTTTGGTACACCTTATCATACATCAATTCTACACATGTTGTGGAAATTTCAGACCAAGGTCATTCAAGGTCAGGTCACCAGGTCACTTGAAGTGACCTTACCTCATAAAAACTTTCAATGTCTGTCATAGCTACACCGAGTGACCGATCGCTTTGAAACTTTCAGCGATTGCTAAGAGCAATAACATGTACAAAATGTATATCTCAGAATTTTGATATCGATGACCTAAGGTCAGGTCAATTTTGCGACCTCCCATTATAAGTCAATGGGAGAAAATTGAAATGCGCCTCTTTTGGATGAAAGACATTATACACACTCCCAAACACCGAATTACAAGTGGTTTAGACACACTGAACTTGAAAATGGTGTCCGTGACCCTTGTTTATGCCCTGAGGTCATCTTAGGTCACGAATGGTATCTAACAGTTTTTCGCAAATAACTTTTGATAGAGGCATGCTAGAGCGATGAAAACGCCTTAGATGTGTTCAGCTCGACGATACGGATCGACTGATATGCAACATGACCCTTTCCGGTCAGGTCATGACCTTGACCTGAGGTCAAATTTTCAAGTTGACTTTTCAAGGTCAAGTTATAGTTCATTCGATGCGTCTTGACGAGAGGAACACGATGCCGGTAAAAGTAAGCTCGTACAAGGCTTGGGTCAAAAGTTATTGCAGAAAAACTGTTTTCGAAAATATCGGCTATTTTTGCAGTTTTTGCCCCCTGCAGGCAAAACCGTTGACCTTAGGTCAAATCTGAGAGAATTACCCAGAAAGGGCGTTAATAGGGCTATCGAATGCGCTTTTCCGCGGCGCTGTAGCTCTATTGGTTCCCGAGTTATGCGTTGGCTTCTTGGAAATTTTCGACATTCGACCTGGAAATCGGCGAAATTTTGCCTTCAATGACCTCTGGTGACCTGACCTTTGACCTGACCAAAAAATTGACCGAAGTGATTTCGTCATTATTTTTTACGCTCTTTCGAACGCCGCCTTCCGCGTAT
Source organism: Amphibalanus amphitrite (assembly GCF_019059575.1). Classification (NCBI taxonomy): domain Eukaryota; kingdom Metazoa; phylum Arthropoda; class Thecostraca; order Balanomorpha; family Balanidae; genus Amphibalanus; species Amphibalanus amphitrite. Next base: position 334,232 of record NW_024881787.1, read on the forward strand.
CGCTACGTGGCCCAGGAGCCGAGTTACAAGGGGGGGTGTTCAAACACCCCCCCCCCCCCCCCAGCAGGGCGTGGAAATCCAGGACCCCCAGCAGGGCGCGGGTTATCAGACGTTACTTTTAAATCAAACATTGGAACAAAATTACGCTATGAAAATAGCTAGAGTAAAACAGCTTTGGCTAGATTCGTCTGACATCCGTCATGAAAACGGCTGATATGACCTCAGTTGACCACCTTCTTGACCTCAGCGGTTTTGATGTGACTTCGACCTGAGGAAAACATCTTAAGCTGACCTTCCAAACACAGCTATATCATTATGGTCAACCGGTGACCTCTGAGGTCAGGTCAAATGCCCTGAAGCAGGGATCCAATTGTCGGTCAATAAATCCCCCAAATGGTCGCAGCACCGTCATTTCGGTACCTGAAACTTATCTGCCGCCATGGGTGGGGATTGGAGAACCTACCCCGGCCACCCCGGCCGTGGCCGGGGTAACTTTCAGTCAACTCCGGCCCGGCTGGGGTAAGTTTTTCGACTCTTATAAATCCTAAAAGCTGTCTCCATGCGAAAAAACTGAGTGTCACCTACAGGGTGTCCCAAAATTTATGTCACACCCTCCCACAACTTTTATTTTGCCCTCTGTGAGAGTTGTGTCCAGTGCCACTAGGTGGCTCTTCGATCGGTACAGGGTTCGGGCGCTCGGGCAATGGAGTTATCTCTGAGTGACCGAGGCGAGTGTGTGTCTCTGCGTGCGCGGGAGCCGAGTCGGACTCGCATATGGCGCAGCCGGCAGGGTCCAACCCCGATGGGGTCTCCGGTGTTTCGGGCGCTGTAGCGCTACCAGGACAGTGGCTCGGCAAGCTGACTCAGCCGGATAAGTTGGACTTAGCAGTGGATCGAGCAGCAACATTCAGAGCATGGAATACTCGGTGGACGGATGGCACGCTATCTGGTCTGCCGTCCCAGCCAGTTGCGGTGCAGATGGCAATGTTGCGTTCATGTCTATCGGATGACACCATTCGCATAGTCGAGAACATGGGACTATCGCAGGCTGAAAGTTCAAACTTGGATGTCATACTCGAGCGCCTGGAACGGCATGCTATTGGACAGGTGAGCCAAGTGATGCAAAGACGGACGTTTAATTTGCGCGCTCAACAAGCTGGCGAGACCTTTGATGATTTCGTAGCATGTCTCAGGGATCTAAGCAAAGACTGTGGCTTCTGCGATGGTTGCAGAGACAGCTTGATCCGTGACAGAATCGTGGTCGGCATCAGAGATACCGATGTGATCAGAAGTCTGTGTGCGGTACCCGGCCTTACGCTCGATCAGGCGATCACCATTTGCCGTTCTGAAGAATGCGCGACACGCGATGCTTATACCATCACCGATGGCGGGACCCGCCCAGAAGTTTCGGCTGCTGCGCGCGGCCGTGCGGTACCGTTGCCCCCGGGCGGTGCTGCGCGCGGCCGTGCGGTACCGTTGCCCCCGAGCGGTGCGGCGCGCGGCCGAGGTCGGCGGACGCTATCCTGTGACGTCACAGGCGTCACAGGTCACACGGCAAAGTGCGCGCTCTGCCTGACACGGGCCGACATCAGCTTGGCGGGCCCCGAATTCGCTGAAAGATTTGGACGCGGCTGTATGTCACCACCTACAGTCCATCCCAAGGTGGTCGATGGTCGTGCCACTTGCGCCATCGAACAGATAGGCGTAAACATCAGCCTAGGACCCGCTCAAGTTGTCGAGCAAGTGCACATCATCCCCGGTGTAAGACGATTGATTTTGTCTTGGCACGTCACGAAATATCTCGGGCTTGTTCCAGCGAACTATCCGAGACAGATGAACTCCGCGGAAGCGACGGGAGCTGCTGCTGCAGCGAGCACTACCCGGATTGATGGCGTGGCAGCCGCCGCCCAGCACAGCGTCAGCCTACGTGACCCTCAGCCGCCGCCCAGCACAGCGTCAGCCTACGTGACCCTCAGCCGCCGCCCAGCACAGCGTCAGCCTACGTGACCCTCAGCCGCCGCCCAGCACAGCGTCAGCCTACGTGACCCTCAGCCGCCGCCCAGCACAGCGTCAGCCTACGTGACCCTCAGCCGCCGCCCAGCACAGCGTCAGCCTACGTGACCCTCAGCCGCCGCCCAGCACAGCGTCAGCCTACGTGACCCTCAGCCGCCGCCCAGCACAGCGTCAGCCTACGTGACCCTCAGCCGCCGCCCAGCACAGCGTCAGCCTACGTGACCCTCAGCCGCCGCCCAGCACAGCGTCAGCCTACGTGACCCTCAGCCGCCGCCCAGCACAGCGTCAGCCTACGTGACCCTCAGCCGCCGCCCAGCACAGCGTCAGCCTACGTGACCCTCAGCCGCCGCCCAGCACAGCGTCAGCCTACGTGACCCTCAGCCGCCGCCCAGCACAGCGTCAGCCTACGTGACCCTCAGCCGCCGCCCAGCACAGCGTCAGCCTACGTGACCCTCAGCCGCCGCCCAGTACAGCGTCAGCCTACGTGACCCTCAGCCGCCGCCCAGCACAGCGTCAGCCTACGTGACCCTCAGCCGCCGCCCAGCACAGCGTCAGCCTACGTGACCCTCAGCCGCCGCCCAGCACAGCGTCAGCCTACGTGACCCTCAGCCGCCGCCCAGCACAGCGTCAGCCTACGCGACCCTCAGCCGCCGCCCAGCACAGCGTCAGCCTACGCGACCCTCAGCCGCCGCCCAGCACAGCGTCAGCCTACGCGACCCTCAGCCGCCGCCCAGCACAGCGTCAGCCTACGTGACCCTCAGCCGCCGCCCAGCACAGCGTCAGCCTACGTGACCCTCAGCCGACGCCCAGCACAGCGTCAGCCTACGTGACCCTCAGCCGACGCAGACCAGCACGCCGTCGGACTCTCGGCGGGCGCGGGACGGCGCGCCGTCGGACTCTCGGCGGGCGCGGGACGGCGCGGCAGGAGGGGGGTACCACACTAATATTAACCCTCGCCCGTATAGGGGGGGTCGAACGGACCCTCCCCTCGGTTTTTCGCGAATACCTCGCGTAAAAAGCGGCCGATCGCGACGAAACTTTCAGTACCCTCGCGTTAATCAATTTTACACCTAGCCTCAAATTTTCATAACCCTGACCCTAATGACCTTTGACTTGTGACCTACTTTTCGAGACCATGGTTGGCCGGAACCGCGATTCGGCGTATGTCGGCTCGCATTAGCCGCGCGTTTGCAGTCTTTTCGTGGTTTTAAAGGTAGTGTGCCAGTTGCCACCTTCCAATGATTTCCCTTTGTAATATGATTTCATTTAAAATAATTGATATGAAACAGCCGTCTCTTAAGTTATGACCCCATTTCACCACACGCAAGTGGCAGAAATGACAATGATCAGCTGACGCATTTTTCTTGGCCGAAGTCAACGCGCGGCCCGACGCACCACGCGCATTTGGAAATTCCGACCTCGACGAGCATCAGAAGCCACCTAACAGGCGTGTTCGAAACCGCAGGAGATGATGATGAACGGGTTTATCGAAACTTGATTGGATGAGCCTATCGGTAATAGCGATTTTAGTGTGTGCATTTATTGTTTATAGTGGTGTGAAATGTGGTTGGGGTACGACCGACAACCCGTCGGGGCGAATTTCGCACTGGGGTAATCAAAATGTGAAGAATTTAAGACGTTTCCATGAGTTTTGAAGGTATGGATAACTTCTAAAAATCCGGTTCTCCTTATCCGGGTCATTAACTCCATATGGTCCAAGAAAGCTGGCACACTACCTTTAAGCGTTCAAACATGGGATATGATGTTGCTCACATGCATTAGGGTGGGTGTCAAGGTCAACGGAAGGTCAGGTCAGGTCATTGACCTTTGATGACCTCGGTTCAATATATTTTTTGTAATTGTAAATACTAGTTTTTGTTAATTGTCAAAATTTTGAAAATTCGAGAAAACAGTTTAATAGCTACGTCTATTTGTAGTCCACTCATGCAAAGAAATTGGATCTAGCTTTAAAACTGAGCTCTTGAGAGCGTTTGCCGTAATTCAATATTTTGCATGAAAATCGGCCGACATGACGTCACTCTGACGTCATTTCCGGCCAAACTATGGTAGCTAGAAAGTTGAAATCTTAACACAAGGTATAAAATTGCTGCCGCTGAAGGTACCACAAGTTTCGTGTTAACCCTATTCCTGGCGGGGGGGGCCTCAGGAGCCCCCCCCCCCTGAGGCTTTTTGGTTATTTCTCCCAAACGCGTTGAGCTAGGAAGCTCAAATTTTCTGACTTTTCCTAAAAGGCTTCTACGCAACATGTCTGAAAATTTTGAGTTGATCTGACCTCAGGTCAGGTCACCAGAGGCGGTTTGGTGACCCTACCTCAGAAAAGTTTGCAATCACGCCAGAGCTAGAGTTTTTGACCGATCAATTTCTTCTCTTCAGGCTTTAGTTAGGGTACCAGTATGTGCAATTTGTTTATCTCGGAATTTTGATATCGGTGACCTAAGGTCAGGTCAGTTTCGCGACCTCCCCATTATAAGTCAATGGGGGAAAAATCAACTCCCTGTTTTTACCACTAAAACGGGTCGGAATGGCCCCATATACCATACATGACTTCATATACGATCATCCTTCACTACCTTGAGGTCTGTTTTGCTGTTGGGCAGCTGTGAGGTCATGTGACGTCATCAAATGTCACCAAAGGTTTTTGGCCAATAACTCCGTACAGGAACAAGATACAGGCGCGTGGATGGTCTCATTGTGTTCAGCTCGTTAAGACGCATCGAATGATATACATGATGACCTCGAGGTCACGTGACCTGAGGTCAACCTTTGACCTTGACCTTTCGAGGTCAACATATATATCATTCGATGCGGATTGACGAGAGGATCACGATGTTGCCCTTAGTTTGTTCCTATCTTGACTAATTCGAAAGTTATTCGAGAAAAACTCTCTCCATATCTAGCGCCGCCATTTTGACTTTTTCGACCCCTGTGACGTCATCTTTGACCTGACCTGAAAATGACCTTAGTAAAAATTGTAGATCTTGACCGTGCGTATCCGATGCCGTTTACCGTTTGTCGCTGCGATATGTAGTTTTTGAGATCTGAAGGGGGGGCCGAATCGGCCCCCCCCCCCGCCAGTTTCTTGTCCCGGCGGAGCCCGCCAGGAATAGGGTTAATCTGTTAAACGGTTTAGACGATATTGCCGAAAAACGGGAGGGGGGTATCTGTAGAGCCCCCCAGTCATGCGCGGGTTAATGGTAAAAATTCAGCTGTGCCTCTCCACAGCTGCCTCTACAGCTGCCACAGCTGTGCCTCTACCTGTTCTGTCTGGTCGTTCCGGGCCGACCGCTGGTTCTCTCTCTGACCTGCACACACCGAGTTCTCTGAGCCAACTGTATTACACAGCCCTATACACTTACATATATATACAAGGCTGTCTCCGTCTCGCGCCGCGCAAGTTCTAGAACAACTACGCGGCTGCGCCGTACACTGCCCGCGCGGCGGCCATACACCTTAACACAACACCTCCCCTCTCAAGAACAAAACAACCTTCTCAGAACAGTCACCAATACACACATCACTCAAACACGAAACCTCCCCTCCCCTCACGAGTATGAGCACGTGCCCCACCGTACTTGCAAACGTTGGGGCCTGTAACGCACGCGGGTGCTCCGACGGGAGGCCATGGAGGTCACAGGGCTGGTCTCGGCGATAGGGCGACCCTCAGCTGACGTCGGCTGGGACAGATCCTCCTGTCGCTGTCGGGGTGAGCCAGCAGACTGCCGCTGATGAGGCTGCCGTCGAGACCGCTCCTGAAGAGGTGGTGACCGCGGCTCTTGAGGATGGTGCTGTTGCCCTGGCTGTGGCGACGACCGCTGCCGGTTCGGCGGCTGTTGTGGCTGCTGTCGTCGTTCCTGTTGCGACTGCGGCTGCTGTCGCTGTTGTTGTACTGGAGACTCTGGCAACGGCGTGTGTGACGTCGTCCGCTGTTCAGTGATGAGAGGCCGGACAGGACGGAGAAAACGGCGGTTTCTCCAGTACAGCCGTCCGCTCGGGAGCCGAACGAGGAAGCTCCTGAAGCTGCCGACTCCGCAGATGACGCCAGTCCGGTCCCAGAGTCCAGTGTGGGCGTCTCGTATCAGGACGTGCTGACCCATCCGGAGGCTGGGCAGAGACCTAGCGGTAGAGTCGTACCTCTCTGCCGTTTTCAGCTTCTCTTCTGTTGCACGCGCGTCGCACTCATCGGCGAGCAGCTGCCAGCGCCGGTCGAACGCGCGGTGGTGGGCAGGAACCGTAGAACGGAGCGGATGCCCGAAGAGGACTTGAGAAGCTGATCGGCCGTCGGAACGAGGCGCGTTCCGAAGCTCGAGCAGGCCTTCTGCGAACGAATCGCAGTCCAGGCGTCCGTCTGCTGTGGTCTTCTTGATCAGGCGTTTCACAGCTTTCACCGCTGCCTCAGCGTGACCGTTCGCTTGCGGGTAGTGGGGTGACGAGATCTGGTGCTTTACACCCCACTTCTCCAGGAAGCGTCTGGTGAGACCGGCAGTGAACTGTGGCCCACCATCAGTTCGGAGGACGACTGGAACGCCGGTGTAGCTGAACATCTCGCGTAGAGCTGTGATGAGATTCTTGGCAGTGGCTTGGTGTGACATGTCACTCACACACGGCCATCCAGAGAGACGATCCACGTAGACCAGGTAGGTACGCCCGGCGTACTGGAAGAAATCGGCTGATGCTGCCTCGAACACACGAGATGGTGTCTGTTCCTGCAGGATAGGCTCTTTCTGCTGTGCCGTCTGGTGTGTGCGACACGCTGCACAGGTCTTGATGACGTTGGTGACGTCCTGGTTGATACCAGGCCAGTACACTGTCTGCCTTGCTCTCGTCTTCGTGCGGACTTCGCCCTGGTGTGACGCATGCAGGCTCTGCAGCACGTTCTTGCGGAGCGACCTTGGGATGACGAGTCGATGACCACAGATGACGAGACCGTCATCAACAGATAGCTGGTCTCTGACACACCAGTACGGGCGGACCTGAGCGTCGGTGTCAGCCTTCTGGTCCGGAAACCCATTCATGATGACGTCCTTCAGGGCTTGAAGCTCAGGATCGCGTTCAGATGCTGCCCATATCGCTGTCAGTGTGACGTCTTCAAACGGTGAGGGTCTTCCTCCGTCTTCGCCCTCAGCTTCAGCCACAATCCGTGTGACCAGACTTCCAATTTGCAGCGTCACGTCTTCATCAGAGGAGCTGGGTGGATCCACAGGATGCCTGGAGAGGGCATCGGGGACGTGGTGCTGTGCTCCCTTGCGCCAGGTGGCGGTGAAGTTGTACGGTGTCAGCAGTTCTCGGAGTCGCTGCAGACGAGGATTCTCGATGTCTTGCAGAGACTTCTTGTTGAGGATGGGGACCAAAGGACGGTGGTCCGTCAGCACCTCGAAGCTCTGCATCCCCTTGAGGTAGGTGGAACACTTCTTCGCTGCCCATGTCAGCGCCAGCAGCTCCACTTCAATCGTAGCGCAGCGAGACTCCGTCTCACTCAGGAAGCGGGAGCCGCACTGAATGAGCTTCCAGTGGCCCTGATCATCCTGCTGACGAAGGCAGAAACCGAGGCCCTTCAGTCTGGCGGCGTCGGTCTCCAGCACGGTTCGTCGTGTGGGATCAAAGAATCCCAACACTGGTGGTGACACCAGGCGCTTCTTCACGTTGTTGAAGGCGGTGGTGTGCTCTTCAGACCAGACCCATGCATTCTTCGGACGAAGAAGCTGTCGAAGAGGCTCAGCAGCTGCAGAGATCTCCGGGGAAAACGCGCCGAGCTGGTGTACGAGACCCAGGAACGACCGAAGGTCCGTGATGCACTCCGGCTGTGGGAACTCTGCGATCGCCCTCGTCTTTTTCTGGTCTGGTTTGTAGCCGTCCGCACTGATCTCATATCCGCAGAACTCGACGTGATCGGCGCCGAAGACGAACTTGTCGCCGTTCAACGTGATGTCGTTGTCGTTGCATCGCTGCAGGATCTTCCAGACGTGCTTGATGTGCTCGTTGTAGTCGTTGTCCCAGGCCAGGACGTCGTCCACCACCTTGCATGTTCGTGGGATGTCACCCAGGACTTGATCTCCACGCTGGTTGTAGACGTCGCCGCTGGAGATGAGGCCCATCACGGCGCGTCGGTAGCGGTAACGCCCCCAGGGCGTCATGAACGTCGTCAGGTCCTGGTCTTCTCGTCTTATTGGGACTTGGTGATAGCCGGCTTTGCTGTCTATCTTCGTGAAGAAGCGAGCGCCGATTTCGATTGATGCAACGGCGTCGTGGGTCCCTCGAACAGGATGTGTCGGCCTCTTCACAAACTTGTTCAGCTTGGTGAAGTCCACTGTGAGTCTGCATCCAGAGACTGATCCGTCCGCCGACCTCTTGGGGACTGGAACCAGTGGATGACACCATTCAGTCGGATGGTAGACCGGCTCTATGATGCCCTTCTCTTGGAGGTCATCGAGCTGCTTCTTGACTTCCTCACGCCAGCAGAACGGGATGTTCCGAGCCGCAGAGATGGCAAACGGAACGGCATCTTCTGTCAGCTTGATCTTCATTTCACCGCCCGACATCTCTCGAAGAGTAGACGAGTCGAAGACTTTGGGGAAAGCCGTCTTCATTTCCTCCCGATGTTCGCGCCGCTCAGCAGCAGTTGGCACGCCATGGCATGTGGCCGCCGGGCTGCGTGGCATCCAGACGGGTGGCTGCCTCCGCCGACGGCCCTGGTGGGTTGCCGTCTTCCTGGGCGGCTTCATCTCCTTTTGTTTCCTCTCGATCCTTGGAGCGCCCTGACGTGGTTGACCTCGTAGCTGGCTGGCGTTCCACCGCGCAAATCTGCTGCGGGAACGTGCTGGGCAGAATCCCCAGGCAGATGCAATCGTGCCATGACAGAAGTGGGCCATTCAGCTGCCTCACGACCGCAACTTCGACCGCACGGGTCACTTCTCCGAGCTGAAGCTTGACGCTACAGATGCCCATGCAGTCCATCTCCTTGCCGTCTGCTCCAATGAGTCTGCTGGCTGCAGGCTGCAACGGCTGGAGTCCCATCTTCCTGGCAAATCTGGCAGATATTGCTGACGTCTCGGCTCCAGTGTCTGGCGTCCACGTCGTGTCTTCTACGCTGCCATCTTGTCGATGCAGTTGTAGCAGGACTCTGGGCGAGGAGCGAGCTGCTACGCCTCGAACGTGGATGTCTGGCAGGCGCTGGGACCTGCTGGCCGGCATGGAGTTCGACTTGCGGAGACGGATAGATGAAACTCGCCGTCTTGATTGTGACCGCCCTCGGCTGCGGCACATCGATGAGAAGTGGTCCTTATTTCCACACTTGAAACAGGTGCGTCCAGAGGCGGGGCACTGCTGGCCCTCTCGATGGGCGGCGGCACCACAGCGCGAGCACCGATCTCGGCTGCCGGCGCGGTTGGTGGGAGCGGCTGCACCCTGAGGTCGGGTCACTGAGCTCGCTCGCCCACCACGGCAGACCTCAAATTCCCTCAGCGACGCTGATGAGCTGAGCTGCGGGGCGGGCGTCCCCGCGGCCGGCAGGCGCGGCCCGGCGCGTGACCTCTCGGGGTCACCGGCCGACCCCTCGGCGCCCGCGGGCCCCCGTGCGCCGGCCGGCGCGGCAAGGTCGCGGTCAAGGTCACCGCGCCCCGGCGTGGCACCGGTCGCTGCGCGGACGGGGCAGGGCGGCGGCACGCCGCCGCCGGCCACGACACTCGTGCAGGGATGGTCCGTGTCACTGGGTTCAGCATCCGATGAACGGCCGGAAACAGCTGAATGAGCTGCTGTGCCGTCATTTTGATCATCGGTGCGATGGTGTCGCCCGCTCTGACTGCTCGTAACGCACAGTTGCTCCAGTAGAGCCACAACGCGATCCTCACGGCGCTGAGATGCCTCCAGCTGCTGGGAGATCGCCGTCACCAGCAGCTGAATGTCCGTGGGCTTCGATTCCGCGGCGTCTGGCTGTCCGGGAGTGTCTCCTTCCATTACGAAGTCTTGCTGATGCAGTGTAAAACTCAGGTAGAGATAATGCAGATAGAGAGCCGAACCGACCGCGCCATGTTCTGTCTGGTCGTTCCGGGCCGACCGCTGGTTCTCTCTCTGACCTGCACACACCGAGTTCTCTGAGCCAACTGTATTACACAGCCCTATTATACACTTACATATATATACAAGGCTGTCTCCGTCTCGCGCCGCGCAAGTTCTAGAATTCTGCCGGCTACTCGCGCTCGGTCCGTGTCGTCGTGTGACGTCACAACTACGCGGCTGCGCCGTACACTGCCCGCGCGGCGGCCATACACCTTAACACAACACTACCCTACTGTCTCAAATAACCCCACCTTGAGGTACAGTATATCTAAAAAGTATGTCTCCTGGTTTGGGTCTCCCACAGGAGGCGAATCGGTAACTGGGCTGAATCCCAGTTGCAGCACCCGGCCGCCAGGGTCGCTGGCGCGCGAGCGGCCTTGACCGCTCGCATGTCATTGGCAGTTCGGTCCCTCCCCATCTATACCGAGGCGGGGAGGGGAGAAGAGGGGAAGAGAGGGGAGGGAGCGGCATCCGCTCGGCAGTGGGCGATACCTGGCTGACCCCGCGCTCCCTCGCTGACCTCCGTCCTGCCCTCAGGCGAAGACCGACTTCCTCGGCCCGTAGCGGCCGAGCGGAAAACCGAGCTCGCGGGGCGCGACTCCATTGGCCCAATCTTATTAATGGAATGCTGTCGTATTCACGGCATTAGATAATATGAATAGTGATACCAGCAGTGGATGTGGTAAAATACAGTCCAAAACAAACGAAAGCACACGACTGCACTGGTGCATTATGCGGCCTCCCATTCAAATAAGCCCGCCCACTTCAACAGATGGTGTAGTTTCTTAGGGCGTAAAAGATGCAAAACACTACCGAACTTTTTTAGCTTGGCCACTGGGACCGTCAATATACAATTGACTGAAATGCATGAAAACCATTTTGCATTTAGGTAATAGCCGTTTTCTGCACCCAAACTTTAGCCAGTGACGCCCTGTCCATTCTAAAGCGTTTATAAGATTGGTCCCAGCACCCGATTTTATATGAGGAACTCGTTTAAAAAGCATCTAATCTCTAACCAATTTATTTATTATGGTCACTTTTACAGGACGTCTATAGAGCTTTGACTTTTACATTTCTTCCTCGTTCAGGAGCAACGTTTTAACCCTCACCGGACCTTCAGGTTTTCTGAATACCGACGGGGCTTTGGGGGGTTGGAAGTGAGGAAACAACCCCGCCTTCGCCGATTCGCCCCTAATTGAGCTAGAGCCTCACGAAAGAAACGATCTTGTGCGTCGTTACGAAATTCAGCGATTGGTCTCCGATTTTAAGGACTAGGGTCAGCCGATGACTTCTGAGGTCAGATCAAGTGGCCCAAGGCACAGGTTCTGTTTTTGGTAAATAACTTCGCTAAAAATGATCGCAGATCCGCGATTTTAGCAGCATCGTGTTTGTCTAGCTCAGGCGTGTCGAATGGTATACTTTTTCTTCGGGTGAGATCAATTTAAGGTGTTAACCTCGGGTCAAGGTCAGGTCACAGCCCGTCAGGTCACGAAGCTGGTCACAGGAGGTCATATTGCATATCAATCGATTCGGCAGGTCTTTCAATGTCCATTAGTGGCTTTATCCGTTCGGTAGCTTTAGTTGATCGGGAGTTATTGACGAAAAACTGATAGCCTTAGTAACGTGATAAATGACGTCACGCAAGATCAACAAAGCAAAAGAGAAGCATCAGACCTTGCAAGGAGCGCATGAAATCATGATTCCGTGTGCTTGATAATTTGAGATAGTTGTAGATCATTTCCGGACCAAACTAGCAATTTCCATATTCCCCCTGACTTTTAACCCGGCATTAGCGGCCAACCTATCATAGCCTTTGGAAAAATTTTGGTCACAATGTGCAATAGCTGTTCACGGGAGGGTACTGAAAGTTTGGTGACGATCGGCGCAGCGGTTCTGGAGATATATCGAAAAAAAAACTAAAGGGGAGGCAAAAAATCCCCCCCCCCCACCGCCTGGAAGGTTAATTGGTGATAGACCGACCATCTCAGGCGACCCTTCAGGAAATCCGAGATATACATTTATACAAGTTGTGAGACCTCTCGATGATATTATAAGGTCCTGGAAGTTTCATCTCCCTATGAAAGCTCTGCACTGAGGGTGTTGCTAAGTTGGAACATTTTAGGACTGTGCACACAGTCCTAAAATGTTCATTTTAGGACAGTTAAGGACAGTTTCACACAGCTCATTTTAGGACTGTTCATTTATGACGTCATAGATCAGTGATCTGACTTGACTTAAAAATGCGGTTGGCGTAAAAAAAATCCGACTTATCAAATCCCGACTAATAAAATCAACTTATAATCCGGTTAATCAAATCCCGACCTTGTTGTTTCCTGGTCATTAATGTTCTACCCTTACAGGTGATTGTTGGAACGCGGAAGATGCTGAATCTTGGTTAACCCCATACTTATCGTATGATAAAAGACGTCAGTGTTAGAAAGTTAATTAACAATTTTATTTAGGATAGTTTAATTCAAGTCGGTATGAATCCGACTTGACAATTTGCTAGGTGGGTTTTGCAGCGCTATTATTTCGGCATGTAATTATAAATCATTGCTAATTTCGATCCGAATATCGTTATTCAATGCTGGCCTTTGCGTCCTCAGAAAAGCTGTTTATAGTCATGAAGGCTTGCATTGACCCATACTTTCCATTTTTCAGCACCATTATTCGCCGTAGTTGACCAGGTGTTTTTTTTCAGCTCTCCCCTGAATCCTTGGGCTTAGACCTGGCGTATCACCCGTGCATCGCAAGACGGGTGACGGGTACCACACAAAAGTTCACGATCCCCACGAACCCGCATCAGCGTCCGTTTGCTTGGTGTGTGACCCCTTGACCTTTGGCCGCGACAACTGCCAGCTTGCCGGAGCACCCCTCCCTACACGCGCTCCCCGGCCCGCTCCCCTCCCTCCTTCTCTGGGTCGTGTCACGGAGGCTTGGGCTTACACTACTATCGGCCGCTGCGTAGCTCTCACCGAGTGCATGGGAATACGTAGAGTCTCTCGGTGCGGATTCAGCCAACTACCGGCTCGCGACACCAGCGCCGCGTAGTGGCGACGGTACATTCTTTTTAGACATACTGTACGTAACTACTTTATTCATATTGGGACAGTTTTGGAGGCTTTCTGGCGTTTTTCCGGTCCGCTGGCCCAGCGTGCGGCGGTGCTGCAGACGGCAACCCACCGGGAGGATAAAGTTGGTCAGAGGCGGCAGCCGCGCTGTGTGCTCGTCTATCCAGGCCTCCAGCTCGGTCACCCAGGCGGCCGGCACGCGCTGGCCCGTGCGCCGCGTGTGCGCTGGCCGCGCCGAGCCGCGCGGAGTGGCCACCAGCGAGCCCACCTCCTGCAGCGCACACTGGACACGCTCCAGCTGCCAGCAGTACGTGTGGCTGGCGTCCCGTGCCAGCACGCGCGCCAGCCTGCCGGGCCAACAATACCCGTCAGAGGGCAGCCGTCAGGGGGTAGCCGTCACACAGCCCGTCCACTGCAGTCCACTGCCCGTCCACTGCCCGTCCACTGCAGTCCACTGCCCGTCCAGTGATCTGACCTGACCCGACAACCTACCCCAAATGCATTAGGACATCAGTTTGATGACAACTAATACGACATTCGTAATCAGGACCCGAAAAGAACATAATAATCTCACACTTGACAAAAAGTTCTAGCAAGTCCCAATTTTCCCACTTTTGAGTCATTGATTGACATGTAAGATTAACCAATTACATAGGACCTTAAAATTTAGCAGCATCGGCTTTTCCTCGTCACAGGCAACGCCTTCGTTTTTTTTTCTCGCGAAACCTCCACTTGATCAGGGGCCGAACGGCACGGGGTCCAACGGTCCCCTATACGTTAGGCGTCGTAACAAGGAAGTGCGGGCGAAGGTTAGCCCGCGTCAGGCTGGGGCTCTTGGATTGCACGCCCTGCTGGGGAAGGGAGTTGTTTCAACGATCCCCCCCCCCCTTCTAACCCAGTCCCTGGGCCTGGGCCACGACGCAATAAGCGGCGATCGACAGAGCGCAAAAAAATGAAGTTACTTCAGCCGCTTTTCAGGTAAGGTCAGAGGTCAGGTCACCAGAAATCATCAAAGGCCAAATTTCGCTAATTTTCAGGTCAAATGTCGAACAATCAACAGGTTTATTCGCCATCAAAGTTACCAACAAGATATCGGACACAAACACGTACAATAGTTAACGGTTAAATAAGCACAGACACTGACAGGTTAACACTCCCTGTCAGTGTCTGTGTTAATATATTCTAATCCGCCGCCGCTGCCGCCGCCGCCGTGTGCGACGTAGTCACTTTGTAGCGCTTATTGCGGCGACGTCCGTTGACCTCGAACAATGGTTAACAAACAGGCGCATAACTCGAAAACTAGCCCGGCAGTAGCTGGGGTATTCCGTCACCCGCCAGTTGATGGGGGGGGGGGGGGCGTTAATCGGAGGCGCAGCGCGAGTGGCGAGAAATTGCCAAGACTGAATTCAAGATTTTTAAAATAGCAAAAATCGAAGATAGCCATTTGATTTTTATGGTACCGTAAACGAGGATGACATTGCCTAGCTGGGTGACTTTGCCATCTTTCTAGAAAATGTTTTAAAGGTAATAGTTCACTTTTAACATGGGGTTTTGAACTGGAATAGCAGTTTTGTATCTTGAGCTGAGACAAGCACAAATCAGGAGCTTTGACGGCCCAACGATCACCCTTAGGCAAAGATATTCCATTTCTCGTCCCGAAAAAGTGCCTTGCTGAGGAATGCAGCCACGTCATCGTCAGCCAAGCAGCATGCTGCTTACAGCCAATGGGTTTGAGCTACGCGATATGTTTAATGAACGCGTAAAAAGCTTGCGCGTCAACAACATTTTACATAGAGTAGGTATAGTTCCTTCTACATAGAAAATATAGAAAATACTCTTTTTACGTCTTTGCTGATCATTTTCAGAATAAAAAATCACAAATCCATTGTAAAAAACTATTTTCAAAAAATATCACAGGAGATCACCCTTTAACCCGGCAGTTGCTGGGGTATTTCGCCACCCACCGTTTGCTGGGGGGGGGGGGGGGGGCGTTAAACGCCCCCAGCCGATAACTCGAGAACCAATAGGCGCAGCGAAACGCACGAGGCGGCAAACGAAAGAACGCGACGAGACGCTTCAGATGAGTACTTTAAAGTTGAATTTTGAGGTCACAGGACGGGTCAAGGTCAGGTCAAACACCTGAAATCGGGCTTTCAGTAGCATGGACTTCAGGACTTCGCAATGGGCGCCTCTCGTCATAAACTCTGTCAAAACGGTGCACAATCCATCATATAAGGCCTACAAGAGTGTCAGCTCCATGTAGGGGTCAGTCAAGCATAGGTCAGGGTCAAGGTCAGGTCAACCCGGTAGGCACATATCCTCGAAAATCAAAACTGATATTCGCAGCCTGTGACACATGTTTTATGGGTAATTTGGGGCGTAGAACACGATGGTGACATTCATTTTATCATATGTGTAAGTGTTTGGCTAAAAAAGTTCAATTTAAGAAATGCATGTATCATGGTCGTGAAGTAGTCACGAGAAATTGCCAAGATTCAGTTCAAGATTTTGGAAAATGCGGAACGATAATCAATAATCGAAGATAGCCATTTGATTGTTCATGGTATTGGGAGTGTAATGGCGTTTACGGCATGTCTGTATGTCTATTTTGTTATTTTATATGATTTTATTTTTTTACATATGCCGTTTTTGGTCGAAAAGTCAGAAATCATGACGTCACTAAAACCTCGATATCTCAAAAATTTTCCGACCGATTTTTTTAAAACTTTGTCACAATAAACTTCAATTAATTCCCTACAGGTACCCAAAATTTGGCGCGCCTGCGGCGCGCCGTTTTTATGCTAGGGCCCGACGAAAAAAGTGGGGGCGTTTAACGCCCCCCCCAGCAACTCGCGGGTTAAGGTGATCACTGATCTCCAGTGATATTTTACGAAGATAGTAACCAGTAAAACGTCTTTTGGGCGAAGAACGACCGAGCGAGATAGTGAGCCCTGCACCTGCGGAAAGGCGAGAGGGCACTTCCAACGGGCTTGTGCAAAGCACCCTTCTAACCGGTCGCTAGCGGTGTGCCAAATTTGAACGCAATCCTGAGATCTGGAAGCGGCATTTTGCACGTGCGTACGTGCAAACGGGGTCCAAACTGACTTTTGCACGGCACCCTACTAACCGTTCCCTAACCGTGTACCAAATTTGAGCGCAATCGGCCCAGCCGTTCTCGAGATCTGGAAGCGCCCCCTGCACGTGCGCACGTGCAGTAGCACCCCAACCGCAACACATGGGATTGCATTGCCTGGTGGGTGCCTACCTGTATGCCAAGCTTCAGTGAAATCGCCCCAGTAATTACCGAGTTATTGAAATGGGAACAAATTGGGCACTTCTTCTTTTTTGCATTTTGCACGTGCATTGGGGGTCACTCACATAGATCAAGAGTATCCGACCTTTGGTAGAAGGGATGCAGCTACCCTACAAAAATCACCGCAAGACAATCACCCAAGCGGCTGCTGAGATATGAGCCTCTCAAAATCACTACTTTTGCAAAACAGCTTGAACACCCTTGACTTTTCACGTGACACGTGCCACGACGGTCCCTAAAATGTATCAAGAGTTGTCAATTACGGGGCAGAAGGGATGGGGCTACCCAACAAAAAAGACCGCAGGCCAATCGGTCCAGCGATTGCTGAGATATAAGCCTCTCAAAAGCGTTACAGGCCGGACCGGGCTGCTCATGCTGAGATTTTTCCGTTATATGTATTGAAAAGACTTCGCTTCGCTCGCTGCGCTCGCTCGCTCGTAATCATTTTTGATGCACGCATGAAAGATACTAAATGGTCCTTTATAACCAGCACCGACGGATAAGCTATCACTCAATACCTACCTAACCTACCTCAACTAACTATCCGACCTCAAAACCTAACAAAACCCAACGGGCGCGCGCGCTACAGGGTGGGGCAGAAAGATTTACCTGTTTGTTTTCAGCCCATAACTCAAAAAGTTTTGGACGGTTTTTGTGAAATTTTGCACGCGGCTTCCCAACTGACTCGTGTATAATTGTTATGCTCGTTTTTAATTTCGTCATGGTTGTTGATGAGCTATGGCGGAGATTACAAAAAGAGCTCAAATTGCGGGCCCCAGCTTGCGCCGATGCAGGCTAGCCACAGCGTCTGAAGCGTTCCAAAACAGCTCGGTGTTACCATAAAAACTGTTAACAATATAATGAAAACAATTTAGTCTCAAATATGAAATGCAGAAAATATTACATTTTCTGTTACACTTACAGGTCCCCAACCTATAGATTGAATAACGCAATCATTGCAGTCACGTTACAAACTCACAGTGCCCTCAAGAATGGAGGACGAACTGAACGTTCGTTCGGCTACGGGCGGAAGTGGCAGAGCCTACAGCCGCTGGTCTATGGCCGAGTAAAACAGCAAGCATCCGGCCGAGCTATATAATGAAATGCCTTAAAAGGACAGGTGCAGTGTCGATGAACTCCATCCCAGGCAGAACAACGCATGTCCGCACCAAAAAGCTGGTTGATATCATGCACAAGATGGTGTCTCGAAATCCTAGGCGAAACATGCGCAAACTGCCTAAGGACCTCGATTTTTCGCCCAAAACGATCAGGAGAATCATGAACGACAATTTGGGCCTTGAGTCATACACGATGCAACGTCGAACTCGACACCTAATTTCGGCGGCATTCAAGGAGAAGCGGCTTCACAGGGCCCAAAAGATATTGGAGGAAATCAGGAGCGCCGGTAGCAAGGTCTTCCTCTCATCTGATAAAAACAATTTCCGCGGTAGTTTCCACCAATCGCTGCGACTTGTAACGGCACACGCTCGTTTTTCCCGCGAGGCTCTAGCTCTATTAGAAGCAAAACGGCATGCTGGGATCGTGTCAACCCCTCCGAAACCAGTGGCGGATCCAGGATTTTCACTGGGGAGGGGCTGCAGGTCATAATTGGGCGCCACGCCCCGGATGGGCGCCATAGTCGCATCGTATTGGCGCTGAAATATTGGCGCCCAGTGGCCCTGACAAGAGGCGCCCAGGATCAGTATGTACAGTGACACCACACGATTGGAAATATCGGTGCGGAGCGTACTGAAACGACGTTATTCGACTGATTTTTGCATCCTAGTCCTAGTATGCGGCACTCCGATGAGTTGCGAATTGAAAATTGGCGCCACTGCGCCTTCGGCGCAGTGGCGTATTAATTTTTGATTCATTGCAAGCTTAGTGTTTTTTACCGTTTGTTGGTTGCTTAACCCGTTCTTGAGTTATAGGCCATCAAACTCACCGTTACAAACCGAAGTTAAAAAAATGTAATGCAATATAACTCAAAAAGTTTTGATCTGAGAAGTCTGATATTTTGCCAGGCGTCTTTGGGGCCTATGATTATCCCTATGACCCATTTTCATTAAAATCTGAGAGATGAGGGTGACGGGCCTGGTACGATCTATCGTGGAATGCCCCAACTACCATGTTTAACAATCAACCGTAATGGCATTTTCACAGCCGCGCTGACGTTAAGTCCTGGCTACACTATGCGTTTTCTGCGTGCGTTTTTTTTGCGAGTTTGCATGTTTTACGTAATATCGTTCTAGAAAAAAAGGTTATTATTAATTAAACTTCTTTAATATTAATATAAAAGTTAATAAAATGTTTATATTAATTAACAGTTTACATGAAAAACATTTAACAAAACTTAATGTCGTTTCTTTCTAGAACGATATTCCGCAAATCACGCAAACTCGCATAAAACGCACGCAGAAAACGCATAGTGTAGCCACTAGCCAGGCCTTAAGAAGGGAAGGAGGGCTCGATTAGACCCCCAGCCGTTCGGCCTCCGACCGAACTTAAGTTTTGCGGAAAAAAACGAGTGCTCTCCCCTTGACGAGAGGGAGTCGATGCTACTCAATTGTAAGGTTTTGGGCTACTGCGTGACCTTTTGGCCCTGGATCAATCCGAACACTTCTCCCCATAAGTGCTAGGGTTAAATGTCACACATTATAAATGGTTTCTGTGGTAAAACTGCCATACTCAAATAAAAATTCGATTAATTAGGAATGGAAAATATCCATATAGTTAGTAGGTAACTGAAATGTATTATGGAATTTCAGTAGACTTGGTTGTGTCGACAATGGGGTCTGGTAGGTGTGTGTGTGTGTGTGTGGGGGGAGGTAATGGCTCTGCCTGGCGCCCAAAGAGGGGAGGGTACGATCTCAGAGGGCCTGCCGATCACTAACATCTGGACCCAGTTAATATACAGAAGCCACTAGCCAGTCGTAGTTAGTTGTAGTTAGTTAGTCGTAGTTAATATGTAGAAAAGCCAGTCGACAAGTGTCACTTTGCCAAAGTGCCACTTATCAGAGGGACACTTTTGGGAACATTGGTGCAGGTTTGTACCTAAGGGTGGCTATATGAACCCATTTGATTGGTCGCCCTTTCCAAGTGTCACTTAGTAGCAAAGGGCTCATATGAACTGGGCCCAGAGCTCCATACAGCTATATGTTTAGCAAATGGCTAAGACCACCTGCGATATATTTCAGCAGCAATCTTTATTCAGAATCTGCCTTGATTAACCAACGATGCATTAAATGCGACGGATAACTCCGCAACACACTATTATCAACTATTGAACGGGCCTCGCCGATAGGGGGTACTGTACCCCCCTAACTTTCGATAGCGGGGGACCGGTCCCCCCCCCCCCCCATGGTGGCGCTGCCCATGCCAGTGGGGCGCGGGTTAACGGATTCAAAAAGTTCTGCACCCAACCACGAAGGAGTTGAAATTTCAGCCTGCAAGACGCAAACTTCCGTGATATAGGATGACCTGGCCTTGACATGAAAAATTCGAAGTACAAGTCCGATACCCTCAGGGCCTCTAAGGCATATATGAAGGAGTGCGTAAACCAAAAATGAGCCTGATCGTACTTGTAAGCCGGCGGCCAGAGCCTAAATTGTGAACAAGCCAAAATGCTTCAAAAAATTAATTTGACCTGACCAGTGACGTCTTATCGGTGACCTCGAAGTCAATTAAATTAAGTTTTGCTTTGACAGTTTTTCCAGGACTATCATAATCAGACACCGTTTGAATTTTGACGATCAGCCCAGTAGTTTCGGAGATAGAGGGGGCTGGGGAACTCTGTAGAGCCTCCCCCTCCCCCCGACCCTGTCACTCGCGTTATGGAAAATACCCCAGTTATGGGCGGGTTAAAAGTATCATAATGTAAGGTATTGCATATTTACATCGTCAAAAACTTGGAATTTATGTTGCATCAATTCAACAGACTAAAGCAGCTCGTCAAAGTACGCTGCAAAGTCTGGCGTGAAATGGATGCCGCTGAAGCCGCAAACAGCTGATTACGGAGCGAGCGAAGCGAGCGTAGTCTTTCCTTAGTTAAAGGTAGTGTGCCAGCTTTCTTGGACCGTATGGAGTTAATGGCCCAGATAAGGAGAACCGGATTTTTAGAACTTATCCATACCTTCAAAACTCATGGAAACGTCTTAAATTCTTCAAATTTTGAGTACCCCAGTGCGAAATTCGCCCCGACGGGTTGTCGGTCGTACCCCAACCACATTTCACACCACTACGTTCTGGTATGGGTCTCCCCTCCGCGGACCATCTGGAGCACGTGCCACGTGACTTTGAAAATTCCCGTGTTAAGCCAATGGGCAAAATGAAAAAATGCGTTCCACGGCAGATTGCTCGAAAACGATCCAAACGACCCCCCATTTTCTTCCATGCAGATCAACCACCATTCGGTGCACTACCCATGGGTATGTCGCAAAATGGCCGGAAAAGTCCAGAACCACGTGCCACGTGCCGTTGAAAATGACCCTGCACACCGGAAATTGGGACTTTTGGTCATTTCGGCGCACCCATGATGCATACTATGGCGTGGGTGACCAAACAATGGGTATCATCCGGTCGGCAACTGTTTAAGGTGTCGTCCAGTGGGCCAAAGTGGTAGTTTCAAACTTTTGGGATCCACCATTCTGGAGATTCTTTTTGACAATATACTTACGTTTCTTGGCGCAATGTTCATTCCACCCAGCCGGTCGTCAATGCGCTAGGTGACCCAAATGACGATTGACCTGAAGGAAGTTGGGGGCGAGGAACACGCACGTGCCATCCGTTTTTTAATCGGGCGCTTTCATCTAGGAGATATTTGCAGATATCTTTTTGATTTGTGAAAATGACCATTGACCAGCCTAGCGGTATGCCAGTCGTTGATAAATTATTTTCTTGCTGCGGCCGGGCGCTTATTTGCGGTGTTTGCGTTTGGCGGCTGGCGGGCGACTTTTAGTCGTTTTCGGTTAGCAGTTAGCGTCGGTGCGGTGCGGGCGGTTTTTTCGGCGTTTCGGCGTTTTTTCTGTGTGGTTTGCGGCGGTCGAGCGATTTTTTTGCCATTTGCGTTGGCTTTTCGGTTTTGCGTTTTACACGTTTTGCGGTGTTTACGTTTTGCGGCGGGCGGGCGTTTTGTGTTTTTTGCGGTGTTTGTCTTTGGCGGCGGGCGGGCGGGCGGGCGATGCGGGCGGTTTTCTTTTTTTTGCGTCGTTTGCGGTGTTAAATTTGTTTGCGGTTGGCGGCCGCTTTTTCGTTTTTTTTGCGGTGTTTTTTTTTGGCGGCGGGCCGGCGATTTTTAGGCGTTTTCGGTTGGCGGTTAGCGGGCGGGCGATGCGGGCGGTTTTATTGTTTTGCGGCGTTTTTGCGTTTTTTTTATTTTCGGTTTGCGGCGGGCGGCCGTTTGTTTATTTTTTGCGACCTTTGCGTTGGCGTTTCGGGCGTGCGTTTTGCGCGTTTTGCGGTGTTTGCGTTTTGCGGCGGGCGGGCGTTTTTCACAATTCAAAGTTCAAACCTTCGGGCCACAGCGCTCCTCGAAATGCGCTGCCCTCGAGTTAAAGGTAGTGTGCCAGCTTTCTTGGACCGTATGGAGTTAATGGCCCAGATAAGGAGAACCGGATTTTTAGAACTTATCCATACCTTCAAAACTCATGGAAACGTCTTAAATTCTTCAAATTTTGAGTACCCCAGTGCGAAATTCGCCCCGACGGGTTGTCGGTCGTACCCCAACCACATTTCACACCACTATGAACAATAAATGCACACACTGAAATCGCTATTACCGATATGCTCATCCAATCAAGTTTCGATAAACCCGTTCATCATCATCTCCTGCGGTTTCGAACACGCCTGTTAGGTGGCTTCTGATGCTCGTCGAGGTCGGAATTTCCAAATACGCGTGGTGCGTCGGGCCGCGCGCTCTGACTTCGGCCAAGAAAAATGCGTCAGCTGATCACTGTCATTTCTGCCCACGGACGTATAAATAAACTGGACTGACGATCCCAATGGACCTCCTATGGAAGATAGTGAAGCCGACAAGGCGCCATTTTACGTTGCCAAAAACCCGTGCTCTGAAAGGTCTACGAACCATTACAATTGGAATTGCGTCTAAACGGATGATCGGATCGAGATGCTGGTGGTACCGTTCGATGGGTAATGCTTTGAGGCAGGTGATGATGCATGACACAGGTCATTTGGTGTCACGTGGCGCGTGCCACGTGCCGACAAAGTCGGGAAGGGCAAAAACCTTTAAGCGACGCTCCAAATTAAACGGTGGACGGCACAGGTGCCAAATTCACAGGTCACATGTCCCGGTGTTTGACCATTACCATATGGTATGCTCGGCAGCAGGGGGTGCGGAATGCACGCGCCAGGGGCGAAAAACATGTTTTGAGGATGCATCCTCCGATTCCGGAAAACCTTGACCTAGGCACACCAAATTTGGCACACTGACACTACTGGACGAGCGCTTTAAGGCGCTGTGCAAATAGATGTGCTGGGGTACACGGTGCACGTGCTGTGCACGTGCAAACCTTTTGATGTTGCACTCTGTGTCACATATACGGGCAGAGCGGGTAGCGCTAGCAAGCTCAAAGTGCCAAATTTACACAGGCCACCCATAATGCATTCCAGCATAGTTATTGAGCATATCTATCTCCTGGTGGACCCCAAAGGTGCGCTCTGCACGTGCAAAAAATTATCGCGCCGGGCGGTGGGGATGCTTGGACACCCCATGTAGGTTTATGTAAATATATCTCGAAAACGGCGTTGTGGAGCGCCGCCGTTTTTAGCACACCCTTTCATGAATCTTGTTCACACATGCTGCATAACTTTCAGACCCAGGTCACTCAAGGTTAGTTCACCAGGTTACGTCCACGGTCCAAGTGGCCTTACCTTAGGAAAAGTTATAATGCCCGTCATAGCTACACAGACTGAACAATCGGTCTAAAACGTTGGCCTATAGTCGATGGTCGATAGTCGATGGTCGATGGCCACCTATGGTCGATGATGACGACAACAACAACGTTCGTCGGTCCCCCTGGTCGGCTCACCATTTAGGTGCTGATTCATTTGAAAATGGGAGATGATATCACTTTTGCCTACTCCAGTAGGTACCCATCACCCTCACGTGAGGCAAAGGACACAAAACATAGACGAGCGGTGTCGCCTGAAGAAGTTCGTTATGTGCTGGCAATAGCTAGTACCACAGTTTGATAAACAAATCACCAATTATCTCAAAGCAAGAATTGAGAGTAACCGCAGATTGTTTGATACGGTCTTTAAAACGGCAAACCATTTCTTTTGTCAAATTCGGGCTCCAAAACTTTTAGCTACCCAGCAACGCAAATTTACGCTACCATCGCCCGATAGCTCAGCATAGGCATCTTTGTTTCCACGTTGTTTGCGCCTGTAGTGATACTGTACCGCAATAACCATTATCTTCATCTTTCATCCATAGATGGCAGTAGCAGAGCGCCTGCATCTATGCTGTGCCGCAGTGCTTTTACAATACGAACTGAGCATTGAGCAAGCGCGGTGCAATGCGATTATGTGGTGGCCTGGACCGGTGACCGCGGCCAAGAAGAAATGGCTCCAACTTGACTGAGTAGCGGTAAATCAGCATCTGATATTAAGTTATTATTACGAGACCATGTTTGGCCGGAATCGTGATTCGGCGTACGTCGGCGCGCACTAGCAGCGCGTTTGCTGTCTTTTCGTGGTTTCAAGCGTTCAAACACGTGATGTGATGTTGGTCACATGCAATATGGTGATTGGTGGGCGTCAAGGTCACGTGAAAATTAGGTCAAGGTCACTGACCTTTAATGACCTTGGTTCACCTTTTCGAGTTTTACATGTTTCTAGGACAGTTTTTGGAGCTGATTTGATTTCGAATTTAGCATTCAGTTCAACATTATAGTTTTAGTGCATTCGTAACATGTTACGACGCCATCAGTGGTGGTGGACACCCAAGATTACTTTACTACTCACCTACTATGGATAAGCTACTTTACTATGGATAAGATACTTTACTATGGATAAGATACTTAACGTATACCTATATGGTGCTCTTAATAATCGCCGCCAACGTTTTAGACCGATTGTTCAGTCTGTGTAGCTATGACGGGCATTATAACTTTTCCTAAGGTAAGGCCACTTGGACGTAACCTGGTGACCTAACCTTGAGTGACCTGGGTCTGAAAGTTATGCAGCATGCGTGAAAAAGATGCATGAAAGGGTGTGATAAAAACGGCGGCGCTCCACAACGCCGTTTTCGAGATATATTTACATAAACCTACATGGAGTGTCCAAGCATCCCCACCGCCCGGCGCGGATAATTTTTTGCACGTGCAGAGCGCACCTTTGGGGTCCACCAGGAGATAGATATGCTCAATAACTATGCTGGAATGCATTCTGGGTGGCCTGTGTAAATTTGGCACTTTGAGCTTGCCAGCGCTACCCGCCCTACCCGCATGTGTGACACAGAGTGCAACATCAAAAGGTTTGCACGTGCACAGCACGTGCACCGTGTACCCAAGCACGCCTATTTATACAGCACCTTAAAGCGCGTGTCCATCAGTGTCAGTGTACCAAATTTGGTGTGCCTAGGTCAAGGTTTTCCGGAATCGGAGGATGCATCCTCAAAACATGTTTTTCGCCCCTGGCGCGTGCATTCCGCACCCCCTGCTGCCGAGCATACCATATGGTAATGGTCAAACACCGGGACATGTGACCTGTGAATTTGGCACCTGTGCCGTCCACGGTTTAATTTGGAGCGTCGCTTAAAGGTTTTTGCCCTTCCCGACTTTGTCGGCACGTGGCACGCGCCACGTGACACCGAATGACCTGTGTCATGCATCATCACCTGCCTCAAAGCATTACCCATCGAACGGTACCACCAGCATCTCGATCCGATCATCCGTTTAGACGCAATTCCAATTGTAATGGTTCGATGACCTTTCAGAGCATGGGTTTTTGGCAACGTAAAATGGCGCCTTGTCGGCTTCACCTGAATGGAGGTGGTTGCGGGTCACGTACCGGGGTTACATGAGCAAGGAAATGCGTATCAGGAACGGATTTTCCTATTCGCTCACCATTGTAGTTCGTTTGTAATGCGTATTAACTCTGCTCATGTAACCCCGAGCACGGACGTATAAATAAACTGGACTGACGATCCCAATGGACCTCCTATGGAAGATAGTGAAGCCGACAAGGCGCCATTTTACGTTGCCAAAAACCCGTGCTCTGAAAGGTCATCGAACCATTACAATTGGAATTGCGTCTAAACGGATGATCGGATCGAGATGCTGGTGGTACCGTTCGATGGGTAATGCTTTGAGGAGGTGATGATGCATGACACAGGTCATTCGGTGTCACGTGGCGCGTGCCACGTGCCGACAAAGTCGGGAAGGGCAAAAACCTTTAAGCGACGCTCCAAATTAAACGGTGGACGGCACAGGTGCCAAATTCACAGGTCACATGTCCCGGTGTTTGACCATTACCATATGGTATGCTCGGCAGCAGGGGGTGCGGAATGCACGCGCCAGGGGCGAAAAACATGTTTTGAGGATGCATCCTCCGATTCCGGAAAACCTTGACCTAGGCACACCAAATTTGGCACACTGACACTACTGGACGAGCGCTTTAAGGCGCTGTGCAAATAGATGTGCTGGGGTACACTGTGCACGTGCTGTGCACGTGCAAACCTTTTGATGTTGCACTCTGTGTCACATATACGGGCAGAGCGGGTAGCGCTAGCAAGCTCAAAGCGCCAAATTTACACAGGCCGCCCAGAATGCATTCCAGCATAGTTATTGAGCATATCTATCTCCTGGTGGACCCCAAAGGTGCGCTCTGCACGTGCAAAAAATTATCCACGCCGGGCGGTGGGGATGCTTCGACACCCCATGTAGGTTTATGCAAATATCTCGAAAACGGCGTTGTGGAGCGCCGCCGTTTTTAGCACACCCTTTCATGAATCTTTTTCACACATGCTGCATAACTTTCAGACCCAGGTCACTCAAGGTTAGTTCACCAGGTTACGTCCACGGTCCAAGTGGCCTTACCTTAGGAAAAGTTATAATGCCCGTCATAGCTACACAGACTGAACAATCGGTCTAAAACGTGGGCCTATGGTCGATGGTCGATAGTCGATGGTCGATGGCCACCTATGTATGGTCGATGATGACGACAACAACAACGTTCGTCGGTCCCCCTGGTCGGCTCACCATTTAGGTGCTGATCCATTTGAAAATGGGAGATGATATCACTTTTGCCTACTCCGGTAGGTACCCATCACACTCACGTGAGGCAAAGGACACAAAACATAGACGAGCGGTGTCGCCTGAAGTTCGTTATGTGCTGATAATAGCTTGTAAGTACCACAGTTTGATAAACAAATCACCAATTATCTCAAAGCAAGAATTGAGAGTAACCGTAGATTGTTTGATACGGTCTTTAAAACGGCAAACCATTTCTTTTGTCAAATTCGGGCTTCAAAACTTTTAGCTACCCAACAACGCAAATTTACGCTACTATCGCCCGATAGCGCAGCATAGGCATCTTTGTTTCCACGTTGTTTGCGCCTGTAGTGATACTGTACCGCAATAACCATTATCTTCATCTTTCACCCATAGATGGCAGTAGCAGAGCGCCTGCATCTATGCTGTGCCGCAGTGCTTTTACAATACGAACTGAGCATTGAGCAAGCGCGGTGTAATACGATTATGTGGTGGCCTGGACCGGTGACCGCGGCCAAGAAGAAATGGCTCTAACTTGACTGAAAAGCGGTAAATCAGCATGTTATATGTTATTATTACGAGACCATGTTTGGCCGGAATCGTGATTCGGCGTACGTCGGCGCGCACTAGCAGCGCGTTTGCTGTCTTTTCGTGGTTTCGAGTGTTCAAACATGTGATATGATGTTGGTCACATGTAATATGGTGGGTGTCAAGGTCACGTGAAAATTAGGTCAAGGTCACTGACCTTTACTGACCTTGGTTCACCTTTTCGAGTTTTACACGTTTCTAGGACAGTTTTTGGAGCTGATTTCGAATTTAGAATTCAGTTTAACATTTAAGAAGTTATAGTTTTAGTGCCTTCGTAACATGCTACGACGCCATCAGTGGTGGTTGACACCTACTATGGATAAGCTACTTTAATATGGATAATTGATACTTTACTATGGATAAGATACTTTACGCATACCTATATGGTGCTCTTAGTAATCGCCGCCAACGTTTTAGACCGATTGTTCAGTCTGTGTAGCTATGACGGGCATTATAACTTTTCCTAAGGTAAGGCCACTTGGACGTAACCTGGTGACCTAACCTTGAGTGACCTGGGTCTGAAAGTTATGCAGCATGTGTGAAAAAGATTCATGAAAGGGTGTGCTAAAAACGGTGGCGCTCCACAACGCCGTTTTCGAGATATTTACATAAACCTACATGGGGTGTCCAAGCATCCCCACCGCCCGGCGCGGATAGTTTTTTGCACGTGCAGAGCGCACCTTTGGGGTCCACCAGGAGATAGATATGCTCAATAACTATGCTGGAATGCATTCTGGGCGGCCTGTGTAAATTTGGCGCTTTGAGCTTGCTAGCGCTACCCGCTCTGCCCGTATATGTGACACAGAGTGCAACATCAAAAGGTGTGCACGTGCACAGCACGTGCACCGTGTACCCCAGCACATCTATTTGCACAGCGCCAATTAAAGCGCTCGTTCAGTAGTGTCAGTGTGCCAAATTTGGTGTGCCTAGGTCAAGGTTTTCCGGAAGCGGAGGATGCATCCTCAAAACATGTTTTTCGCCCCTGGCGCGTGCATTCCGCACCCCCTGCTGCCGAGCATACCATATGGTAATGGTCAAACACCGGGACATGTGACCTGTGAATTTGGCACCTGTGCCGTCCACCGTTTAATTTGGAGCGTCGCTTAAAGGTTTTTGCCCTTCCCGACTTTGTCGGCACGTGGCACGCGCCACGTGACACCAAATTACCTGTGACATGCATCATCACCTGCCTCAAAGCATTAACCATCGAACGGTATCACCAGCATCTCGATCCGATCATCCGTTTAGACGCAATTCCAATTGTAATGGTTCGATGACCTTTCAGAGAACGGGTTTTTGGCAACGTAAAATGGCGCCTTGTCGGCTTCACCTGAATGGAGGTGGTTGCGGGTCCAGTTTAATTATACGTCCGTGTTGCGGGTCCAGTTTAATTATACGTCCGTGTTTCTGCCACTTGCGTGTGGTGAAATGGGGTCATAACTTATAAGACGGCTTTTTCATATCAATTATTTTACATAAAATCATATTTCAAACCATAAATAATGTTCGACAGCCAAATAAAAGAAACAATACCAATACGGGCTTACAGTTTAAGGCTCGACATTGTGTTGTCTACGATTAGACAGCTGATTACGGAGCGAGTGAAGCGAGCGTAGTCTTTCCTTAGATTAACGGAAATTTCTGAGTATGAGCGGCCGGCCGGCCGGCCGTGGTCACTCTTTTGCGAGGCTTATATCTCAGCAACCACTTGACCGATTTACATGTGGTAATTTTTGTAGCCGGGTAGCTTCATTCCTTCTACCAAGTATTGGACTATTCCCGATGCATGTGGGTGACCCCTTATGCACGTGCCACGTGCAAAACGAAGAGGTGTCACTTTTGTAATTGTTGCAATATCTCGGTAACTACTGGGCCGATTGCGCTGAAAAATGGCATGTAGGTAGGCACCCACTAGGCAATGCATATCAATGTGCCAGAGATTGTGCTCAAATTTGGCACATCGCTAGAGACCGGTTAGTAGGGTGCCGTGCACAAGTCAGCTGGAGGTACCCCCTCAAAATTTCGCACGTGCAAGGCTCACCCTCTCGCTCGCTCCGTTAGTCGCCCCAAAAGGCGTTATACTGGTAACTCATTCCCGTACGTCGTATGGTCGTAACACTATAATGACCTTTGCTTATTGTCACAAGTGCGCCGCATTCGCGATTGTTGCCCGACGCCTGTTTGCAGGTGAGCCCACTACAGTTGTTATACATATCTAAAAACCGAAAAACTTTTAGGCGAAAAAGGCACTATTCCAGGCCCATTTTTGATTTTTTTTTTTGCGATATTAGGTAAAAACAGAAGCTTCTTATCCTAGGAAAAATAAAATGGGAAATCTTTCAAAGGTGGCACACTACCTTTAACGGAAATTTCCGAGTATGAGCGGCCGGCCGGCCGGCCGGCCGTGGTCACGCTTTTGCGAGGCTTATATCTCAGCAACCACTTGACCGATTTACATGCGGTAATTTTTGTAGGGTAGCTTCATTCCTTCTACCAAGTATTGGACTGACTTAGAGACATGTTAGTGTGGAGAGCAAATAGATATTATAGGATTAAATTGGACTTACTCCACAAGAGAATCGTTTTCGGTCGGAGCTTTCGACATGTATTACATGTCCTCTTCAGCGAAGGTCGGTAATCGGGGCGAAAATAAAACGTTCGGGTCGAATCGAATCGCACAAGATGTCGGTGAGCTGCGCAGAGTTATTTAGGCCGCTTGAATTATAAAATAAGCAAGACTGAAACACGTGACGACAATAAGAGTACACTCAATGAGAAAGTCTACCAAAAAACAAGAACGCATACCACACTAATAAAATCCTAAAAATATAGAAATCAATACATACTATCTCGGTACAGAAATATAAAACGTTATACATACCTATAAATACCACAAAAGTTAAAAACTACAAAGATGCTAAAGCAGGTGGGGTACAAAAGTGTAAAGAGATCAATATAAAAAACACTATCACACGATATAAATGTTTAAAACACTATAAAACTACTGGCAAACACGACGAATTATTGGCAGCCAGCGGTCTTGCAGCAGCGCACCTGAGTTTCTGTTCACATTCGCATCATTAGGCGACACCAAGACGGCCTCCCGCCGTCCCACAGTCCGGATGTACGCCGACTCGAGCAGCAGTCGCATCTGGTAGTGGTTGGCTCGATTTAGTACCTTGACCTCATCGAAGGCAGGTGAACAATCCCTGTGAGCACTGAAGGCCGATGCGTTGGCTCTCGAGCGAACAGCTCCAGTCCAGCTCTCCCGGTGTTCTCTGACTCTGGTTCCTAGCTCACGGTCTGTCTCGCCGATGTAGACCACAGGATCACCGTCAACTTGGCAGATGATCCTGTGCAGCCGATGCGAAGGCCGAGCCAACGCATCGGCCTTCAGTGCTCACAGGGATTGTTCACCTGCCTTCGATGAGGTCAAGGTACTAAATCGAGCCAACCACTACCAGATGCGACTGCTGCTCGAGTCGGCGTACATCCGGACTGTGGGACGGCGGGAGGCCGTCTTGGTGTCGCCTAATGATGCGAATGTGAACAGAAACTCAGGTGCGCTGCTGCAAGACCGCTGGCTGCCAATAATTCGTCGTGTTTGCCAGTAGTTTTATAGTGTTTTAAACATTTATATCGTGTGATAGTGTTTTTTATATTGATCTCTTTACACTTTTGTACCCCACCTGCTTTAGCATCTTTGTAGTTTTTAACTTTTGTGGTATTTATAGGTATGTATAACGTTTTATATTTCTGTACCGAGATAGTATGTATTGATTTCTATATTTTTAGGATTTTATTAGTGTGGTATGCGTTCTTGTTTTTTGGTAGACTTTCTCATTGAGTGTACTTTTATTGTCGTCACGTGTTTCAGTCTTGCTTATTTTATAATTCAAGCGGCCTAAATAACTCTGCGCAGCTCACCGACATCTTGTGCGATTCGATTCGACCCGAACGTTTTATTTTCGCCCCGATTACCGACCTTCGCTGAAGAGGACATGTAATACATGTCGAAAGCTCCGACCGAAAACGATTCTCTTGTGGAGTAAGTCCAATTTAATCCTATAATAAGTATTGGACTATTCCCGATGCATGTGGGTGACCCCTTATGCACGTGCCACGTGCAAAACGAAGAGGTGTCACTTTTGTAATAGTTGCAATATCTCGGTAACTGCCTGGCCGATTGCGCTGAAAGTTGGCATGTAGGTAGGCACCCACTAGGCAATGCATATCCATGTGCCAGAGTTGGGGTGCTGCTGCACGTGCGCACGTGCAGGGGTCGATCCAGATCTCGAGAACGGCTTGACCGATTGTGCTCAAATTTGGTACACGGTTACGGAGCAGTTAGTAGGGTGCCGTGCACAAGTCAGTTGGGACCCATTTTGCACGTGCGCACGTGCAGGGTGCCGCTTCCAAATCTCGAGAACAGCTGGACCGATTGTGCTCAAATTTGGCACATCGCTAGAGACCGGTTAGAAGGGTGCCGTGCACAAGTCAGTTGGAGGCACCCCCTCGCAATTTCGCACGTGCAAGGCCCACCCTCTCGCTCGCTCCGTTAGTCGCCCCAAAAGGCGTTATACTGGTTATTGTCGGTGTTTTGAGATGTGCGCAGCTGCTCACGGGTGAAATCATTCTACGGCATCCTCAAAAACCGGCGGCTACCAAGTACAGTAAATAGCGTGCCGTGCTTTCGATCTCACGGCCTTTAAAAGATTGCGTGCTATACATCCAGCCTTACAGTGCTGCCATATCCATTTCACGCCTTTTAGGTATACATAAGCTTGGGAGTGCGTGCACTGGTGCGCTGGTGTGGACGCTCACCCGACGGTGGCCGACAGCTCGTCCACAGAGCCGAGCGCCTCGAACAGGGCGTCGTCCTTGGGCAGCCGCTGACCGGTGAACGTGCTGGAGGTGCCGCCGTCGCCCGTCTTGGTGTAGATGCGCAGGCCGCGCGTGGCGGCGCCGCCGGCCAGCGGCCGCAGCGACCGGCTGTCGGCGGCCAGCACACCTACTGTCAGCAGTCGGCGGCGCGCACCACAACAGGAGGTATACACAGCCGCAGCGGCCGGCTGTCGGCGGCCAGCACACCTACTGTCAGCAGCCGGCGGCGCGCACCACAACAGGAGGTATACACAGCCGCAGCGGCCGGCTGTCGGCGGCCAGCACACCTACTGTCAGCAGTCGGCGGCGCGCACCACAACAGGAGGTATACACAGCCGCAGCGGCCGGCTGTCGGCGGCCAGCACACCTACTGTCAGCAGCCGGCGGCGCGCACCACAACAGGAGGTATACACAGCCGCAGCGGCCGGCTGTCGGCGGCCAGCACACCTACTGTCAGCAGCCGGCGGCGCGCACCACAACAGGAGGTATACACATTACACATTACACAGCCGCAGCGGGGCGGCCAGCACACCTACTGTCAGCAGCCGGCGGCGCGCACCACAACAGGAGGTATACACAGCCGCAGCGGCCGGCTGTCGGCGGCCAGCACACCTACTGTCAGCAGTCGGCGGCGCGCACCACAACAGGAGGTATACACAGCCGCAGCGGCCGGCTGTCGGCGGCCAGCACACCTACTGTCAGCAGCCGGCGGCGCGCACCACAACAGGAGGTATACACAGCCGCAGCGGCCGGCTGTCGGCGGCCAGCACACCTACTGTCAGCAGTCGGCGGCGCGCACCACAACAGGAGGTATACACAGCCGCAGCGGCCGGCTGTCGGCGGCCAGCACACCTACTGTCAGCAGCCGGCGGCGCGCACCACAACAGGAGGTATACACAGCCGCAGCGGCCGGCTGTCGGCGGCCAGCACACCTACTGTCAGCAGCCGGCGGCGCGCACCACAACAGGAGGTAGGTACTAGGTATACATAGCCGCAGCGGCGTACTCAACGCAATGCCTACCTCGCTATCGTTAACCCTCGCACGCACATGCGGGGGGGGGGGTGCCATCCCCTCCCCAGGTAGTTTTTCTGCTCTGCACTCAGCAACTCAACATTTTTAGAGCTAGAAGCCTGATTTTTTTTTCGTATAGCTGCTCCTCTATCCTTTCTTGATGTCCACTGAAAATTTCAAGTTTCTGTGGTTTTTTGTTTCGGAGATATGACCTTGTTCTTCAGGTCATGTCATGACCCAAAGGACAAATACCCAATATCTTGCCTTGGCTATGGGTCTTGTGAGATTTTGACACGTTGATTTCGGCCTTTTTTACCAGTCTTACCTCCCACCTATCATGGAACATGCTGTTAGACGATGTACATACCGGGTGATCATTTGGGAATGAGATAAAGTAAGTGGCACGTGCAGATGTGTATTCAATAGCACACCAGACAAAAGACACGTCATTAGACTCGTCATCGTGGGACATTTTGTACTGCACACTATTATACACCTGCAAGCCACTGTTCATCTACAGCAGGTGCTCAAAGTGGCCATCCCCTTCTGAGCGGCACAGCTCAGCCCGACGGCGTGTGTGACGCGCCATCTTTCGCAGCTGCTCTTCGTCCATGTTGCGGGCGAAGTCCTCAACCAGTTCCTTCAGCTGTTCCAGCGTTTGGGGCTCGCTGCGCACGATCTGAGCCGTCACCAATGACCAGAAACAAAAGTCCAGACAAGACAGGTCGGGACTGTACGGCGGCCATCGGTGTTCACTGTTCCGGGAGATGACGCGGATGGCCAGGATGGACTCCTGTGAATTCTGGCTAACCCATGATGAGGAGTGGTTTGAGCGTGTACTCTGGAGTGACGAAAAGTGGTTTGTTCTGCATCCGTCTCCAAACAAGAAGAACACCGTGTGCTGGTCGCCAGAGAATCCGAACAAGCTCGTGCCATGCAAGAAGGCCCAGGGGTAGAAGGTGATGGCGTGGGTGGGCGTGGTGGATGGGAAGTGCCTGCCAGTTCACTGGTTCACTGGCTCCGTCAACAGCGACGCCTACCTGGAGATGCTGCAGACGGTGGTGTGGCCTGCGGTGAAGGCTCGGGCGACGCGCCACCAGTACTGGTTCCAGCAGGACGGCGCGCCGCCGCACGTCACTGCTCCCGTGATGGACTTCCTCCACTCGAAGTTCGGCGGCCGCGTCATCTCCCGGAACAGTGAACACCGATGGCCGCCGTACAGTCCCGACCTGTCTTGTCTGGACTTTTGTTTCTGGTCGTTGGTGACGGCTCAGATCGTGCGCAGCGAGCCCCAAACGCTGGCACAGCTGAAGGAACTGGTTGAGGACTTCGCCCGCAACATGGACGAAGAGCAGCTGCGAAAGATGGCGCGTCACACACGCCGTCGGGCTGAGCTGTGCCGCTCAGAAGGGGGTGGCCACTTTGAGCACCTGCTGTAGATGAACAGTGGCTTGCAGGTGTATAATAGTGTGCAGTACAAAATGTCCCACGATGACGAGTCTAATGGCGCGTCTTTTGTCTGGTGTGCTATTGAATACACATCTGCACGTGCCACTTACTTTATCTCATTCCCAAATGATCACCCGGTATGTCAAGGTCAGGGTCAAGGTCAACCTAGGTCATCTAAAAAATGCGTTTTAGGCAAGCTGAATTTACTTTTCGTGAAGTTTCTTTGACTGTATTTTTGGTAAAAGTTTCTCATTTCATGATCTCATGTAATATAGACACATAAACAATCGGTGCACACATCAGTATACACACAGACACACACAGACATACAAACACATATCATTGACCTTGACCTAACTTGACCTGAAATGACCTCAGCAGCAAAAACCTGGTCGGATAGTGTGAAAAAGAGGTTCTAGCTTGCTGTGCACCACAAAACGGCATTGTCATCGGTATATGGTGAGCAGCGCACTTGATATCCAACGGTGACCCAAAACAGCAACATTTTTTTAGTTTGACCTGAACTGGAAGGTCAATGACTGACCTGAGAAGGTTAAAATGGGCATCATTGGATTCGTCTCTTCCCAAATAATCTTTTTGCTCTTTACCGCGAAGCTCTATCTCCAACAGGAACGAAATGGCGCGGAGGGGGAGGGCAACCCCCCCCCCCCCATGTGCGTTCTACCGGTAGGATGGGGAAATAGCATGTGCGGGCGAGGGTTAATAACTTAACCCGCGCCCCGCTGGGGGAGGGCAGAATCTGCCCCCTCCCGTTTTTCGCCAATAACTTCTAAACGCGTTACGCCAGCGACGTCAAACTTTCAGTACCTTATCATACATCAATTTGACACGTTCCCTGAAAATTTGAGCGAAATCCGTCGGAATTTTTTTGAGAAATTGACGTTTTAGTGACGTCATGTTCGCCATTTTCGCCTCAAAAACGGCAAAATTTCAAACGCCGCTAACATCTTCATTTTTAAAGAAATCAAGACGTAACAAAAAAAGGTTATACGTGATTCTACTTTGTCTATCAAATGGATATCTCGAATTTTTGAAAATTTTGGATTTTGGCCCAATTTTTTTCTCAAAAAACTGCCTTTTTTGGAAAATAATTATAAAATCCAAAATTTTGAGTGTATCGAAAAAACCAGGATATATGTCAGAGAAGTGGTCTATGTGCACCTACATACCAATTTTTAAAAGAATCGGTTCAAAAATGTGGGAGTTATTCAAAATTTTATGACGTCACGACACATTATTTTTTTTTGAAAAAATGATGTTTTGAAAGTTCTAGACCGCGTACGGAAACCAAAATAGCACCATTCGATTCGCCGTGAAAAACTGCATCAGATAGACACCTTTTTAGGCCTAAACAACCAACTTCAAAATTTGACCTCACTTGACCTGACCTTGACCTGACCTCGACCTGAAATTCATCCAGAGGTGGTCCATATCACCTATTGAGTGTGCCTATTAAATTCTATGAGTAAAATGACCCATAAAACATGTGTCGCCCATGCCCTTTTCTATATTTTGTTTTTGGTGACCTGACCTGACCTGACCTGACCTTGATCTTGACCTTTGAATGACATTGTATGTAACGAATATTGTCTTGGTAGTCTAAGAACACGTTTTGGGTAATCAGTCTCAGTCCATTCTTCGGCAACTACGGTGCAAGGCCGATACTGTAGAAACTTGCATTTTGTACCCTTGACCTGACCTTGACCTGACCTCTGACCTACTTAAGCAAAAAATTTGGGCTCTTAAGATCCGCCTTGTTGAGAGCTTTCGATTGCCGTTTTCCCCGTCTTTCTACGACCATCGGTTCGGAAGTTAGACAGGGGGGGGGGGCAGAATCTGCCTCCCCCAGCAGGGCGCGTATGGCTGAATAGCCCAGCGGGGCGCGGGTTAATACATTGCTCCTGCCGTTTGCCGTTTGTCAAGCCATGTCACCCCTTGATCCGGGTGGTGGTCGACTCTGAGATCCCCTACCCATCCCTCGCCATTCTTCGCCTCTACGAAAGAAAAATACGACGCCAGCTAGCGACGGTCTCCAAAGTGTGCACGAGCACGGGGGCCGTTGTCCCCCCCCCCGGCGAATATTGGCGATAGCTCCCGAACGCTTAGGCATAGGAAGACGAAACTTTCAGTACCTTTTCTCCCATCAATTTGACATCTTCTGAAGTAAAAAAAGGACCTAGCCCCTTGATGACGTCACAGGGTCGATTTTCCAGACCCACGCACGGCAAACTTCGTCGTCACAGACGTGAACGTCAAATAGCTGCAAAAATAGTGTTTTAGAGATAAATGCAAATTACGGGCACGGTTGCGTAGCGTTTGACCCATAAAAATAGAAAAATAGTTATGGTGACCTGAGGCCAGAGGTCAGGTCAAAGACCCAGAGCCAGGGGTTTATTTTTTTCGCAAATGCCTTCAACAAAAATGGTCTTAGAACTACGGCAGTGGTACTATTGGTCTCAACATAAGGGCCCAGGCGACATGTAGTTTTGATGCTGTGAATACCCTTACCCTCGCCACAGCTCGGGCCGAGTGCACCCTTCCTCCCACCCAGCTCAGCCCCCACTCGAGTTGTGGCGAGGGTGAGGGTATTCACCGCATCCGAACTACAGGTCGCCTGGGCCCTTATCTTGCGACAACAGTACCATCGCATTCGCTATGTCAAGCCGCACCGAATGATATATATGATACAGGGAGTTTGAGAAATCCGTGAGTTTGCAAACTCCCTAGGGAGTTTGCAAACTCCCTGACACATCAGTGAGTTTGCAAATTCACTAGGGAGTTTACAAATTTGCTAGGGAGTTTGCAAACTCACTGACCGGTCGGGGAGTTTGAGAAATTCCAGAGCGATTGCGGACGAATAAAAACAAGTGTGCAGCATGTGGGTGTCATACGTGCCGTCCGTGATGTTAAAACAAAGGTGGCTAGTTTTACGGCCTATTTAACAGTCACACGCTGACAAAAAGCCTGCAGATCATATGCACACCATAAATGCCTACTTAAGATTTTAAACTGTTCAGTGATTTAGCCCAAACATGTACCGCCGCTTCATTTAGTCATACACTTATTTAGTTCATGTCCCAATTATACATAGATCCGTTCCACACAAGTGTTCCACACGTATGCCTTATATGCTTTAGCATAAATGACCAACAGAGCTAACATAACATAACATGTATTCCATGTAACAGCAGGCCACTTGGGCCCAACGAGGTTACAGGTATATGAACAAACACTGTATGTAAAACACGGTACAATTACACCATTTCATCGAACACTATCCCACGCTGTTTATAATGCAAGTCTAACTCATTTTTAAAATTACTTAAGGAGGAACTATTGATAACTCTAGGGTGCTCTAGGAGGTAAACCGTTCCAAGCTTCTATGACCCTACTGGTAAAAAAGGACTGTCTTAACTTGGTTCTGGAAAATTTCTTTACTAGTTTGCACCCATTTCCTCTCGTGGAATTTGTATTGAGGGTAAACATCTTCCCAAAATCTAACTTCTCAATCCCTTTGTATATTTTAAAAAGTTCAATCAAATCCCCTCTTATCCTGCGGTAATGAAGTGAAAACATATTTAAGGAAGCCAGGCGTTCTCTGTAGCTCATTTCACCCAGCCCACGAACCATCTTTGTTGCCCTCCTCTGCACACGCTCCAAAAGTTTTATATCTTTTTTTAGAGACGAGTGGCATGCTTGTGCACAGTATTCAAGATGAGGCCGAACTAATGAACAATAGAGTCTTTTCATTACTTCTTTACTTTTATATGATACATTTTTATTTATAACCCCAACATTTTTAAAGCCTTTTTTCGAGCTTGCACATAATGGCCACTGAACTTCAGATCATTTGTCACCAAAACACCCAAGTCCTTTTCTTCCCGCACAATTGCCAACTTAGTTCCATTCAAATAATATGTATCGTTACTTTTTACTCCCAGATGAAGAACTTTGCATTTATCAGCATTAAATTCCATCTGCCATTCCTTGCTCCATTTTAAAAGAGCATCTAAGTCTGCCTGTAGTGCTCTTCTATCGTCATCTGAAGTAATATTTTTAGCTATCTTGATATCATCAGCGAATTTCCATATGTTACTTGTTAAGTCAGAGTCTATAAGATCTACAAAAATAACGAAAAGCAATGGTGCTAAAACAGTTCCCTGAGGCACACCACTTTTGACAGCTTTCCAGTCGGCTTGATGGCCATTTAAAATGACTCGCTGCCTGCGACCTACTAGCCAGGCCCCTATCCATTTGAGAAGAGGACCGTCTAAACCATGACGCTCTAATGTGATCAAGAGTCTTTTGTGTGGAACTTTATCGAATG
Organism: Amphibalanus amphitrite; assembly: GCF_019059575.1. Classification (NCBI taxonomy): domain Eukaryota; kingdom Metazoa; phylum Arthropoda; class Thecostraca; order Balanomorpha; family Balanidae; genus Amphibalanus; species Amphibalanus amphitrite. The sequence goes on from NW_024881787.1 coordinate 373,215, forward strand.
CCTTGCTGAAGTCCAAATAAACTACTGATACACTGTTACTCCTGTAGCTGTTTCTACTTTGATATATTGAGCCTGACTCTGGAATAGCCACACTTGTGTGGAACGGATACAGTTGGGCCGTGAACTAAATAAATGTATAAATAAAGCGGCGCTACATGTTTTGTGCTAGATCACTGAACAGTTTAAAATCAAAAGTATGGTGGTGCATATGATCTGTAAGCTTTTTGTCAGCAAGCGACTGTTAAATAGGCCGCATGTACAACTAGGCGCCTTTGTTTTAATTAACATCACGGACGGCAATGCCACCCACATGCTGCACACTTGTTTTTATTTGTCCCAATCGCTTTGAAATTTCTCAAACTCCCTGACTGGTCAGTGAGTTTGCAAACTCCCTGGTGAGTTTGCCAAACTCCCTAGTGAATTTGCAAACTCACTGATGGGTCAGGGAGTTTGCAAACTCCCTAGCACGGATTTCTCAAACTCTCTGTAACATATATAAAATCACATGTAACCTGTGTGATGAGAAACCCGCTGTGTACTTAGGTGAATCAAAAAGGAGAGTCCGCGAAAGATTTAACCCGCGCCCCGCTGGGCTATTCAGCCATACGCGCCCTGCTGGGAGAGGGGGGGGGGCAGATTCTGCCCCCCCCCGTCTAACTTCCGAACCGATGGTCGTAGAAAGACGGGGAAAACGGCAATCAAAAGCTCTCAACAAGGCGGATCTTAAGAGCCGATTTTTTTTTGCTTAAGTAGGTCAGAGGTCAGGTCAAGGTCAGGTCAAGGGTACAAAATGCAAGTTTCTACATTATCAGCCTTGCACCGTAGTTGCCGAATAATGGACTGAGACTGATTGCTCAAAAAGTGTTCTTAGGCTACCAAGACAATATTCGTTGCATACAATATCATTCGAAGGTCAAGATCAAGGTCAGGTCAGGTCACCAAAAACAAAATATACAAAAGGGCATGTGCGACACATGTTTTATAGGTCATTTTATTCATAGAATTCAATAGGCACACTCCATAAGTGATATGGACCACATCTGGATGAATTTCAGGTCGAGGTCAGGTCAAGGTCAGGTCAAGTGAGGTCAAATTTTGAAGTTGGTTGTTAAGGCCTAAAAAGGTGTCTATCTGATGCAGTTTGTCACGGCGAATCGAATGGTGCTATTTTTTCCGTACAAGGTCTAGAACTTCCAAAAAATTCATTTTTCAAAAATTTTGTGTGTCAAGTCATAAAATTTTGAATAACTCCCACATTTTTGAACCGATTCTTCTAAAAATTGGTATGTAGGTGCACATAGACCACTTCTCTGACATATATTCCGGTTTTTCGATACACTCAAAATTTTGGATTTTATAATTATTTTTCCAAAAAATCAGTTTTTTTGAAGAAAAAAATTTGGGCCAAAATCCAAAATTTTCAAAAAACCGAGATAGCCATTTGATAGACTAAGTAAAATCACGTATAACCTTTTTTTGTTACGTCTTTATTATTTTAAAAACGAAGATGTTAGCGGCGTTTGAAATTTTGCCGTTTTTTAGGCGAAAATGGCGAACATGACGTCACTAAAACGCCATTTTCTCAAAATTTTCCGACGGATTTCGCTCAAATCTTCAGGGAACGTGTCAAATTGATGTATTATAAGGTACTGAAAGTTTGACGTCGCTGGCGTAACGCGTTTAGAGTTATTGGCGAAAAACGGGAGGGGGCAGATCCCCCCCCCCAGCCGGGCGCGGGTTAATGAGCATCTACGGAATGCTAAAAACAAGACCAAAAACACCCCTCTTGGAGACCATGTCAACCTCAGCCACCAATCATGTAGTATATCGTCATCCTCATTCAAAATTACCATAGAGAGAGTGTGTAAAGATGTGGCTGATCTGAAAATAGCAGAATCTGTTGAAATAAGAAACCAAAAACCATGCCTAAACACACAACCCTCATCCTGGCCCCTTTTCCATCCCCTGCCTACACTCCCACATAGGCAATGTTCTATGCTTGGCGTTCCGTCCTCTTTTTTGTCAGCATGTCTCTATTATTATTATTATTTTTATTATTTATTTGGGCCTCCCTCCAACAGGCACTTGTGGCCCAATTACAGTAGGGCTCCTCCTCCTCCTGGCCCTTGTTCCCACACCCCCCAGGCTACGGCTGAAGTGGGAGCCTACCCCACACCTGGTGACACAGCCGGGGACGACGCCCGCGGAACGGGCGGAACCGGGAATCGAACCCGAAACCCGGCACCGCCCGCACCGCGGGTCGACGCCTTAACCGACTGCGCCACCAGGGCCGCATGGGACTAAAGCATTCAAAAAGAAGTCTTTTTGAGGCCTCTTTTCGCACGAGTTCTTTCCAGATTCTAAGGATAAGCATCGTGGTTTCTATGGCGAGCGAGGACGGCACAATGAGTCGCCCTCGATCCAATATCTTCGCGAATATTTACTGTCATACTGTTTACTGTTTACTGTCATATTTACACTGCTCGCCGACAGACTTATCTGCTTACATTATAGAATGTAACTAATGGCATATAAAGAAACAATATCATTCATCGTACTGTCATCTATCTACTATTATAAATCTTAAAAAGTCCGCCGCCGTCGGGGTTACGCAGCCGGCGTTACTCCCAAAAACGGCTATTGCGGCGCCGTCGATTGACGCAGGAGGGTGAAATTTTCACGACTCGTGGGTCACGTAATTCAACAGGTCGTATTAAATTTTGGGCACGATTCGGCCGGGGGTGCGCCCGTGGCGCGTGCTCATGTGCGCCATAGGGTTAGCATTAGAATCGCGACCGGCGCCGAGCAGAGGGCACGTGCTTTAGGCTCAGTTGTTCGCTTAAAAAACTGAATGGAAAGCATCAGAGCCGGCAGGTCATTGACCTTTGACAACGAAGGCCGACACAGGGCACCGCTCGCCAAGGGGATTCGCCAGTAAATACAATTAATTTGTTTTTGCAATATCTCAGCCGTTTCTGGGCCGATTTAGCTGAAACTTGGACTGTCGGTGGTAGTGTAGGGTAGGGTAGGGTAGGGTAGGGTAGGGTAGGGTAGGGTAGGGTAGGGTAGGGTAGGGTAGGGTAGGGTAGCGTAGGGTAGGTTAGGGTAGGGGATTGTAGGGTAGGTTAGGGTAGGGTAGGGTATGGGATTGTAGGGTAGGGTAGGGTAGGGTAGAGTAGAGTAGGGTAGGGTAGGGTAGGGTAGGGTAGAGTAGGGTAGGGTAGGGTAGGGTAGGGTAGGGTAGGGTAGGGTAGGGTAGGGTAGGGTAGGGTAGGGTAGTGTAAGGGTAGGGTAGGGTAGGGTAGGGTAGGGGTAGGGTAGGGTAGGGTAGGGTAGGGTAGGGTAAGGTAATGTAAGGGTAGGAGTAGGGTAGGGTAGGGTAGAGTTAGGTAGGGTAGGGTAGGGTAGGGTAGGGTAGTAGGGTAGGTTAGGATAGTAGGGTAGGGTAGGGTAGGGTAGGGTAGGGTAGAGTAGGGTAGGGTAGGGTATGGTAGGGTAGGGTAGGGTAGGGTAGTAGGGTATGGTAGGGTAGTAGGGTAGGGTAGGGTAGGGTAGGGTAGGGTAGGGTAGGGTAGGGGGTAGGGTAGGGTAGGGGTAGGGTAGGGGTTGGGTTGAGTTCAAAAAGGGCCCAACATACAAAACACTTGAACACCCCGCAACTATCACCATCCCTTACAGTTCAATTAAAAACAGCTACCCAAATCTACCCAAATAATACAGCTAAAAATACAAGTCAATCACCCAAACGAATACACCCGTAACATAACATAAATCAAAACATACAGTTATCGCGTAAACCTGTACCTCTAGTATTATATAAATCTTAAAAAGTCCGCCGCCGCCCACGCCGCCGCCGTCGGGGTTACTCCCAAAAAGGCTTATTAAGGCGCCGTCGATTGACGCACGACGGTGAAATTTTCACGACTCGTGGGTCACGTCATTCAACAGGTCGTATTAAATTTTGGGCACGATGCGGCCGGGGGTGCGCCCGTGGCGCGTGCTCATGTGCGCCATAGGGTTAGCATTAGAATCGGCAAAAACAGGCTATTGCTCGGGAACGGTAAGGGCTACGGGGGTGAAATTTTCGCTGTAAGTCGGACGCGTACACTAATTTGTCGTATTAAATTTTCGAGGGGGTGGGTTCAGCGGTGTGCACGTGGTGGGGCCGCGACCGGCGCCGAGCAGAAGGCACGTGCTTTAGGCTCAGCAAAGGCTCAGTTTCTTCGCTTGCAAAACTGAGCGAAATCAGAGCCGGGAGGTCGTTGACCTTTGGCAATGAATACCGACGCCGGGCACCGCTCGCCAAGATGATTCGCCAGTAAATACAATTAATTTGTTCTTGCAATATCTCAGCCGTTTCTAGGCCGATTTAGCTGAAACTTGGACTGTCGGTGGTAGTGTAGTGTAGGGTAGGGTAGGGTAGGGTAGGGTAGGGTAGGGTAGGGTAGGGTAGGGGATTGTAGGGTAGGGTAGGGTAGGGTAGGGTAGGGTAAGGTAGTGTAGGGGTAGGGTAGGGTAGGGTAGGGTAGGGTAGGGTAGGATAGGGTAGGGTTGGGTAGGGGTAGGGTAGGGGTAGGGTAGGGTAGGGTAGGGGTAGGGTAGGGTAGGGGATTGTAGGGTAGCGTAGGGTAGGGTAGAGTAGGGTAGGGTAGGGGTAGGGTAGGGTAGTGTAGGGGTAGGGTAGGGTAGTGTAGGGGTAGGGTAGGGTAGTGTAGGGGTAGGGTAGTGTAGGGTAGGGTAGGGTAGGGTAGGTTAGGGTAGGGTAGGGTAGGGTAGGGTAGGGTAGGTTAGGGTAGGGTAGTGTAGGGGTAGGGGTAGGGTAGTTTAGGTTAGAGTAGGGTAGGGTAGGGTAGGGTAGTGTAGAGGTAGGGTAGGGTAGGGTATGGTAGGATAGTGTAGGGGTAGGGAAGGGTAGGGTAGGGTAGTGTAGGGTAGGTTAGGGTAGGGTAGGGTAGGTTAGTGTAGGAGTAGGGTAGGGTAGGGTAGGGTAGGGTAGGGGTAGGGTAGGGTAGGGGTAGGGTAGGGTAGGGTAGGGTAGGGTAGGGTAGGGTAGGGTAGGGTAGGGTAGGGTAGGGTAGGGTAGGGGTAGGGTTAAGTTCAAAAAGTGCCTAACATACAAAACACTTGAACACCCCGCACCTATCACCAACCCTTACAGTTTAATTAAAAACAGCTACCCAAATCTATCCAAATAATACATCTAAAAATACAAGTCAATCACCCAAACTAATGCACCCGTATCATAACATAAATCAAAACATACAGTTATCGCGTAAACCTGTACCTCTAGTCTATATTATAAATCCTAAAAAATCCGCCGCCGTCGGGGTAACTCCCAAAATGGCTTATTACGGCGCCGTCGATTGACGCAGGAGGGTGAAATTTTTGCCACTCGTGGGTCGCATCATTCAACAGGTCGTATTAAATTTTGGGCACGATGCGGCCGGGGGTGCGCCCGTGGCGCGTGCTCACGTGGTGTGCCATAGGGTTTACACTAGAATCGGCAACAGGCTATTGCTCGGGAACGGTAAGGGCTACGGGGGTGAAATTTTCGCTGTAAGTCGGACGCGTGCACTCAATTGTCGTATAAAATTTTCGAGGGTGTGGGTTCAGCGGTGTGGACGTGGTGCGGCCGCGACCGGCGCCGAGCAGAAGGCACATGCTTTAGGCTCAGTTGTTCGCTTAGAAAACTGAGTGAAAAGCATCAGAGCCGGGAGGTCGTTGACCTTTGACAACGAAGGCCGACACAAGGCACCCCTCGCCAAGGGGATTCGCCAGTAAATACGATAAATTTGTTTTTGCAATATCTCAGCCGTTTCTGGGCCGATTTAGCTGAAACTTGGACTGTCGGTGGTAGTGTAGGGTAGTGTAGTGTAGGGTAGGGTAGTGTAGGGGTAGGGTAGGGTAATGTAGAGGTAGGGTAGGGTAGGGTAGGGTAGGGTAGGGTAGGGTAGGGTAGGGTAGGGTAGGTTAGGGTAGTGTAGGGTAGGGTAGGGTAGGGTAGGTTAGGGTAGGGTAGGTTAGGGTAGTGTAGGGTAGGGTAGGGTAGGGTAGGGTAGGGTAGGGACTAGGGTAGGGTATGGTAGGGTAGGGTAGGGTAGAGTTAGGTAGGGTAGAGTTAGGTAGGGTAGGGTAGGGTAGGATAGGGTAGGTAGGGTAGTGTAGGAGTAGGGTAGGGTAGGGTAGGGTAGGGTAGTGTAGGGGTAGGGTAGGGTAGGGTAGTGTAAGGGTAGGGTAGGATGGGGTAGGGTAGGGTAGGGTAGGGTAGGGTAGGGTAGGGTAGGGTAGGGACTAGGGTAGGGTAGGGTAGGGTAGGGTAGTAGGGTAGGGTAGTAGGGTAGGGTAGGATAGTAGGGTAGAGTAGGGTAGGGTAGTAGGGTAGGGTAGGGTAGGGTAGGGGTAGGGTTGTGTTCAAAAAGGGCCCAACATACAAAACACTTGAACACTCCGCAACTATCACCATCCCTTACAGTTCAATTAAAAACAGCTACCCAAATCTACCCAAATAATGCAGCTAAAATACAAGTCAATCACCCAAACGAATGCACCCGTAACATAACATAACTCAAAACATTCAGTTATCGCGTAAACCTGTACCTCTAGTCTATATTATAAATCCTAAAAAATCCGCCGTCGGGGTAACGCCCAAAAACGCTTATAGCGGCGCCGTCGATTGACGCAGGGGGGTGAAATTTTCACGGCTCGTGGATCGCGTCATTCAACAGGTCGTATTAAATTTTGGGCACGATGCGGCCAGGGGTGCGCCCGTGGCGCGTGCTCACGTGGTGTGCCATAGGGTTAACACTAGAATCGGCAACAGACTATTGCTCGGGAACGGTAAGGGCTACGGGGGTAAATTTTTCGCTGCAAGTCGGACGCGTGCACTCATTTGTCGTATTAAATTTTCGAGAGGGTGGGTTCAGCGGTGTGCACGTGGTGGGGCCGCGACCGGCGCCGAGCAGAAGGCACGTGCTTTAGGTTCAGTTGTTCGCTTAAAAAACTGAGTGGAAAGCAATAGAGCCGGCAGGTCATTGACCTTTGCCAACGAAGGCTGACACAAGGCACCGCTCGCCAAGAGGATTCGCCAATAAATACAATTAATTAGTTTTCGCAATATCTCAGCCGTTTCTCGGCCGATTTAACTGAAACTTGGACTGTCGGTGGTAGTGTAGGGTAGGGTAGGGTAGGGTAGTGTAGGGTTAGGGGTAGGGTAGGGTAGGGTAGGTAGGGTAGTGTATAGTTAGGGGTAGGGTAGGGTAGGGTAGGGTAGGGTAGGGTAGGATAGGGAAGGGTAGGGTAGGGTAGGGGTAGGGTAGGGTAGGGTAGGGTAGGGTAGGGTAGTGTAGGGTTAGGGGTAGGGTAGGGTAGGGTAGGGTAGGGTAGGGTAGTGTAAGGGTAGGGTAGGGTAGGGTAGGGGTAGGGTAGTGTAGGGTAGGGTAGGGTAGGGTAGGGTAGGGTAGTGTAGGGTTAGGGGTAGGATAGGGTAGGGTAGGGTAGTGTAAGGGTAGGGTAGGGTAGGGCAGGGTAGGGGTAGGGTAGGGTAGGGGTAGGGTAGTGTAGGAGTAGGGGTAGGGTAGGGTAGGGTAGGGTAGGAGTAGGGGTAGTGTAGGGTAGGGCAGGGTAGGGTAGGGTACAGTGTAGGGGTAAGGTAGGTGTAGGGTAGGGGTAGGGTAGGGGTAGGGTAGGGTAGGGTAGTGTAGGGGTAGGGTAGGGTAGTGTAGGGTAGTGTAGGGTGGGGTAGGGTAGGGGTAGAGTAGGGTAGGGTAGGGTAGGGTAGGGGTAGAGTAGGGTAGGGTAGGGTAGGGTAGGGTAGGGTAGGGTTGAATTGAGTAACATCCTATCTTATACAAAGGGCTCGAACAACTCGCATGCATCACCATCATACTTTACAGTTCAATTAAAAGCAGTTACCCAGTTCTACAGAAGTAATACCAATAAAAATGCAAGTTTCTACACCCAAACTAATGCATCCGTTAATCATACGTATCAAAACATACAGTTATCGCGTAAACCTGTACCTCTAGTAAAATAATAAAGAGCAGCCTCTTGCCTTTCGTGACTTTCAAAACGACTCTCAAAAATGCTTTAACAGCTGTTGAATGTCACGTGCACCAGGGCATATTTTAAGGATTTTTTACTGCGTCCCAAAGGTGGCGTAGGGCACATGCTTCGATCGGAAAGGGCACATCGCAAGCGAAATATTATATAATGCAAGTGAGATAATGTACAGTCTACAGATACCGTGGTCATTGTGTACTCAGCATAGGCGCGGGAGCCGGGGGGGGGGGGCAGTGGGGGCAGCTTGCCTCCCCAACTCTGGGGCCGTGGGGGCGGTGCCCCCACAGCTTTGAGACGGAATACCACACTTTTTTTTTGCAAATGTTTTCTTTTTTTGTTGAAAAAGCCGAGGGGTGAAAAATAAGTGGCCTAAAACCGGTGAGAAAACTAGATTTGGGGGTACCCTAGGTTGACCTCTATTATGGTGTGCACCCCCAGTCGGAAAGTAGTTCCCGCGCCCCTGGACTGTACTGTGCTGGTGGAGGGGCAGCAAGCGGGATATTGTGAGCGGGCTGTGATTGCTTTTGGCCAGTCCCGAAATTCGCCCAGTCGTGACGCATTATTTTTCCGCAAAGGACGCACCGAATGTGAATGCGACTGTGAATGGGCGGCGGGCGGTGCCACAGGGGAGGGGAGCGGAGGGGATTAAAGCTGCCACTTATATTGCTTGTGATTACCCGCCTCGCCTCTGTCGGTTCCGCCCAGGCTCAGGGATGTATGTATGTATGTATGTATGTATGTATTGACGATCAAGAGCAATCCACAATCGGTGTGGCGATGGGATAGTCTTACTCTTCTCCAGTTTTAGCTAAAGTCTTATGCTTTTATTTTTTATCAATATAAGTACCTTCTGGATCTGAGGGCAGGGCAAGGAACAGGACTAGAGGTGTCAAAATTTCCCCGAAATCCGGGACTAGCACCGGACCGGCACCGCACCAAGTTTGGTTGGGCTCAGCATGAAGCCCAGCACTCATATAATTATGAGTGCTGAGTGCAAGTATACTTGAGCCCGGCATCAAGCCCGGCGGTATATCCTTTCAGCATTACGCTGTTCATTCTGCAAGCCCGGCATGAGCCCGGCAGCATCGCGTTCAGGCCATGGAAAAGCCCTGCCGGGCCCGATGGTCTCGACCTTGACATCTCTAAACAGAGCCTCAGGGAAGGGCAGGACACAGAGTCTGAGCCCTAAGGACAGGGCAGGCATTGGCCATGAGGCTAAGATAAGACACATTAGGCGCTTCAGGACTGGGTAGGATGCAGGGTCCAAAGGCAAGGCAAGGCGCTGGTATCGGGTATCGGGTATCATATAAGGTATCGGGTTTGAGGGCAGGGCAGGGCGGGGCACAGGGCCTGAATGCAGAGCAGGGTGCAGGGCATGAAGGAAGGGCAGGACAAGGTACAAGACCTACGGACAGGACACTGGGCAGGGCACATACCCTAGGGGTATATGTAGTTAGGGAAGGATATAACAAAGTGAACGACCTTAGAATAGGGCAGGGCAAAAAGGACTGGAGAGGGCATGTATGTGCTACGGCACATAGTAAAATTGTTTTGTGGCGTGCCCTGATTTACTGTTAACCAGAAAGCAATCGGAAAGGCAGCATCTGTTACGCATTTAAAGACCGAGGCATGTTACTTGCTCGCGGTTTTCGGCTGAAACCGTGGCATTTCAATGTGGGACGCAGTGGTCCAAATTTCGCGAGGGCTACGTCCCAAAGGCAGGGGGCTGCGTCCCAAAATGGGACGCAGTCAGTATGTTAAAATATGCCCTGACGTGCACTTCAGTTTAAACATTCTTTCGTTTCTTGCCTAATTTGACAGCAAATAGCAAAATTGCAAATAAATTTACAAAATAGAAACGCATGTTTTGTGTAAAGGCCTGGCTACACTATGCGTTTTCTGCGTGCGTTTTTGCTGGTTGGCATGTAACCCCTCTGTGTGCCGCTGAGGTCATCTCAGGTCATGAACGGTCGCCAGCAGTTTTTTGGCTATAACTTTTAATAGAGGCGTGCTAGAGCGGTGAAAACACGTCATAAGTGTTCAGCTCGACGATACGGATCGACTGATATGCAACATGACCCTTTCCGGTCAGGTCATGACCTTGACCTGGGGTCAAATTTTTCAAAATAACCTTTCAAGGTCAACAAATAGTTGATTCGACGCGTCTCGACGAGAGGAATACGATGCTGCCAAAATAAAGTGGCTGTCTTGAGGGCCACTTCAAAAGAAATGTGGGCCTTGAGTTATTCCCGAAAAAAAACATTTTTTTTGTGAAAACGGCTATTTTGACAGTTTTTGCCCCCTGGAGGCTAGCCGTTGATCTGATGTCAAATCTGAGAACAATATTTAGAAAGGCCTTGAAAAGGTCTGTCGAATGCGCTTTCCGCGGCATTGTAGGTTTATTGGTTTCCGAGTTAGCCGTTGAAAGTTTCCAAAATTAATTATTGAAATGGACTTAATTTGACTTTTGATGACTCGAGTGACCTGACTTTTGACCTGACCTAAAAATGACTGAAGTGTTTCCGTCATTATTTTTAACGCTCTTTCGAATATCCCTTACCGCGTGTCGCTACGTGGCCCAGGAATCGAGTTAGACGGGGGAGCGTGAAAACGCCCCCCCCCCCCAGCCAAGTTCCAAGTTCAGGCCACCAGCGGGTTAACCAAATCTGTTTTTTTTTTAATGAGCACGAATATTAGTCTGAGGCACCCATGCGTAGGCGGTTGTGCGTATAGGATACAAATCTTATGAGTGTGCACATTTATGCCTCTCCCACAACGCATGCACTAAAGTACCTATATTATTACCAGCCCGCTTCACTCTTAAGCATAAGGTGGGATGTGAATATGCGAAAGTGTAAAGTAGGCATGTAGGGGAGACCCGGGAGGTATGCATCCGGTTTTGTGAAAAGGCAATTTTCTTCCAGTGGGCAATGGCTAGACTCGGTTTTTCACTCTGTGTACGTGAAAATGCCTTTCGCCTGCAACGTGTGCCTGATATTAGGCATCTGGGATCAACTATTTTGTCTCGAGATAACTTTCAATAAATCATGTGCTTTTTCGATCCATCAAAATGCACCGGGAGGTATGGGCCATGGCCCGGGAGGTATGGGCCGGTGCCATGTTTCATATTATTTTCTCGGCAATGAGAATAATACTCGTAGCTGGTATCTACCTCGATCTCTCTTAGAGCCCAGGAACCGCATAAGCGGCCAACAGCTTGCTTCATGGAGGTCACTTGGGCCCATATGTATTTTGGTAAACTCAATAATGCACCATGAAATAAGATGAATAATATATTTCTGTTCGAATGAAATTTGAAGTTAAATTTTCGACCTTGCGCGACAAAAATAAAACATATTCACGGGGACATTTAATGAAAGCAACTTTTTATTTATTTAGGATCACCGGGGGTGGGTGGCCCAAACCTCCCGGTTAGGACGCCATAATGTGCGTAGCATCTCAGCTCATAATCTTGCAAGAAAGCTTCATATCGTCTATCCAGTCTTAATTTGCATGCTTTAAACTTTATGTTAGCGATGGTCTGACATCATAAAACGAGCCTGGTTCAAATTTATCACGAATTTTCTGTATGAACCGTATTTTACTCGAAGAGGGCAAAAACGCTTTATCGCCGCTCATTGCCATAGAAGACTGAGGAAGGTTTTGAAAATCACGTGGGATGTAATAACTGAATGGCTGCTACCAGTTAACGCCGTCAAATGTGTAAAAATACGCAACACTTCTTCAAAACTGCGATGGCCCATACCTCCAGGGGGCCCATACCTCCCGGGTCTCCCCTACCTGACCTGACCGTAATCTCTAGCCTGAGCGAGCTGAGTTATCGATTATAGCCCGAATCTGATCACTTCGGTGAAGATGAGCTATGGCTAGTTTGAGCATTATTATGAATATTATGGTGTTAAAAATGACCTTATGTTCACGATACAATAAGAATCTGATCATCATCAGCCTGCCAGTTTTTCAGCTGTAAAAAATGGGCTGTGCACCTCCATACGTGCATGCTCACAGCCATTCTGATGCGTACAATCAGTACACCTTGCTATTCCCTGATGGCACGCCAAGTTTGATCCAAATCGGCTTGCCAGTTTTGTTAACTTTAAAATGGGGTGTGAACGTGCACACGTGCATATTCCCACCCATTTTGATGCACAACATCAATGCACTTTGTTATCCCCTAATCGTAAGCCAACTTCGATCAATATCGGGCCTGCTCGTTATTAAGCCGTTATTATGAGGTGTGCACGTGGCACGTGCATATTCACACCCTTCTGAGGCACACAGTCACGACACTTTGTTATCCTTCAATCGCACACCAGCTTTTTATTGAAGGCGGCGTGTCCCATTTTTAGCTGGAACTATGGGATGTGCACGTGCGCACGTGCATTACCTCACCTTCGTCGACTGAGAAAACTAGCCTGAGCGAGCTGAGTTATCGATTATAGCCCGAATCTGATCACTTCGGTGAAGATGAGCTATGGCTAGTTTGAGCATTATTATGAATATTATGGTGTTAAAAATGACCTTATGTTCACGATACAATAAGAATCTGATCATCATCAGCCTGCCAGTTTTTCAGCTGTAAAAAATGGGCTGTGCACCTCCATACGTGCATGCTCACAGCCATTCTGATGCGTACAATCAGTACACCTTGCTATTCCCTGATGGCACGCCAGTTTGATCCAAATCGGCTTGCCAGTTTTGTTAACTTTAAAATGGGGTGTGAACGTGCACACGTGCATATTCCCACCCATTTTGATGCACAACATCAATGCACTTTGTTATCCCCTAATCGTAAGCCAACTTCGATCAATATCGGGCCTGCTCGTTATTAAGCCGTTATTATGAGGTGTGCACGTGGCACGTGCATATTCACACCCTTCTGAGGCACACAGTCACGACACTTTGTTATCCTTCAATCGCACACCAGCTTTTTATTGAAGGCGGCGTGTCCCATTTTTAGCTGGAACTATGGGATGTGCACGTGCGCACGTGCATTACCTCACCTTCGTCGACTGAGAAAAACTCATACACGGTCAGCATCCAGCCACACACCAAATTTCATTGCAATCGGTCAGTCCGTTCCCGAGATATGACGGAGGGGTGTGCACGTGCGCGTGAGCACGCGCAGAGCCACAACTTTCTCGGTGCACGGCACCCTACTAACCGGTCTATAGCGATGTGCCAAATATGAGTGCAATCGGTCCAGTCGTTCTTGAGATGTGAAAGCGGCACCTTGCACGTGCGCACGTGCAATATGGGTCACAACTGCCTTGTGCACGGCACCCTTCTAACTGGTCCCTAACCGTGTACCAAATTTGAGCGCCATCGGTCCAGCCGTTGTCGAGATCTGGAAGCGGCACCCTGCACGTGCGCACGTGCAATATGGGTCCCAACTGCCTTGTGCACGGCACCCTTCTAACTGGTCCCTAACCGTGTACCAAATTTGAGCGCCATCGGTCCAGCCGTTCTCGAGATCTGGAAGCGGCACCCTGCACGTGCGCACGTGCAATATGGGTCCCAACTGCCTTGTGCACGGCACTCTTCTAACTGGTCCCTAACCGTGTACCAAATTTGAGCGCCATCGGTCCAGCCGTTCTCGAGATCTGGAAGCGGCACCCCGCACGTGCGCACGTGCAATATGGGTCCCAACTGACTTGTGCACGGCACCCTTCTAACTGGTCCCTAACCGTGTACCAAATTTGAACGCCATCGGTCCAGCCGTACTCGAGATCTGGAAACGACCCCTGCCCTGCACGTGCGCACGTGCAGCAGCACCCCATCTCTGGCACATGGATATACATTGCCCGGTTGGTGCGTATTTGTATGCCAAGTTTCAGCGCAATCGGCCGAGTAGTTACCGAGATATTGCAATTGTTACAAAACTGACACTTCTTCGTATTGCACGTGGCACGTGCATAAGGGGTCACCCACATGCATCGGGAATAGTCCAATACTTGGTAAAATGAATGAAGCTACCCTACAAAAATTACCGCATGTACATCGGTCAAGTGGTTGCTGAGATATAAGCCTCGCAAAAGCGCTACTTATGCAAAATACCCTGAACAGTGAACACCCCTGACTTTTCACGTGGCACGTGCTACGGCAGTCACCTAGACGCATCATGAGAAGTCAATTATGGGGCAGAAGGGATGGGGCTACCGAACAAAAAAGACCGCAGGCTAATCGGCCCAGTGGTTGCTGAGATATCAGCCTCTCAAAAGTGTTACAGGCCGCCTTTAAAAATAAGAGGCCAAAGTGGCCTCTTATTTTTGGCGCCAAAAACGAGTGTCCAATCCAGGTAGTTCATGTTATCTATGACCTGACCTATAACGTAAATCTAGAAAAAAACCATCGGCTTTCTTTCGCCACGGGCAGCACGCTCATTTTCTTGTCCGTGAAGCCCTATAGCTCTATCAGGGGCCGAACGGCTGGGGGCTGCCCCTCCCTAATATGTAAGACCCTGAAAAAATGTCAAAACGGGCGACTTGCACAATAGGTATTAGCATCAATTAAAATAAATGAAGCTTGAGAGAAGTGGCTCTAGATTGAGGAGCTAAGTATAAGAAGCTTATATGCACAAAAAAAAAACTTTAGGCCCATGCTGGCTTGAACTCTACTGCTCACGCTTAACGAACCGTTGCAGGTGTGGCTGTGACGCCATTCGCCACATCTGGTGACAACCGGTTCTGATTTCTGAGCGACACCTGAGCGAGCGTCATTTCAGCGAGCGACATTGGAGCGAAACCTTTTCAGCGATTATCAATGCGATTGACTTGTCAGCGACTGTCAATTTGGTCGTTTTGAACGTTTTGCGTACGCCAGCCTTTTTATGATACGGGCCACTACCACCTCTACTGCGCTGGAGCTCTGACGTTCTACCCTTCCCCGCTACGGACCGGCCATCGGGCTTGGTGTGTTAGTACTGGGCGCAAACGCGTAGTTAGTAGTCACGTGAGTGTGACTTTCATTCACGTAGAGGGAGCGTAAGCAAGTGGCGATACCAAGGACGGGATCTAGGGAGGCAACCAGAACAGAAAAATAGCGCGATTTTAGTTTTGGAAAAATATCTTTGACTATGAAATAATATTTTCGGAGTTTCTTGAGTGATATATATTGAAAAATTGATAGCAAATATTTCGATACACGTAGTGGTACCTTTTACAGTGCGAGTGATGCACAGTGCGAGCTTTGTTAAGCACAACAAAATAACACAATTCCCATGCAATCGGTGGAGCTGGGTCCTCCAGTGCAGATAAAATAACCTATACGATACCGCCTTCCTAAGAACTTATACAATATCACTGTCTATCACGGAATTTTAATTAAATATTTAGACAATCAGCGCTAATTTAATAAAAAGAGCGTCACTTCAGTTACAGGTAAGTCACACTTACACAAGGTGACCCCCCCTCGCGTGTTCGTTCAGCGTGCCAACCACTATTTTTTTAGCACAATGTCCCATATTGGGCTCAGCTGGACGCCACCGCTGTCGAGATTCATTGACGGGCGCAGCTGTCGGATCTCGATGGCCTCCCTGATTTTACGTTTTTTCCAGTGGCGTTCGATGGCTAGGGTTCTCGCCTCGAACGGGTTCAAGTCACCGCCACAGGTACAAAAGTGTCTGGCCGTCGCTGACGTATCGCAGCGTCCGTGCTTGATATCGGCGGTGTGCTCCTTCAATCTGTCCTGTTTTGGTCGCCCTGACTCTCCGATATAGCTGGAGCCGCACGAGCACTTTATCTCATATACGGCCCCTTTCTTCTTGCTCTGCTCCACGGGATCTTTGACGTTAACCAGGTGACCCCTCAATCGCTTGGATTTGTGAGCTACCTTGATTCTGTGTGGCCTGAGAACCTTGGCTATCCTTTCGCTGAGACCTGGGACGTAGGGCACTGCCGCATAGGCTTCTTGGTCTCTGGCGGCGGCTTCCCCCTGTACGGTCTGGCTGGCGTCACGGCGTCTCATAGCCCTCTTGACACTTTTGTACCTGTGGCGGTGACTTGAACCCGTTCGAGGCGAGAACCCTAGCCATCGAACGCCACTGGAAAAAACGTAAAATCAGGGAGGCCATCGAGATCCGACAGCTGCGCCCGTCAATGAATCTCGACAGCGGTGGCGTCCAGCTGAGCCCAATATGGGACATTGTGCTAAAAAAATAGTGGTTGGCACGCTGAACGAACACGCGAGGGGGGGGGGGGTCACCTTGTGTAAGTGTGACTTACCTGTAACTGAAGTGACGCTCTTTTTATTAAATTAGCGCTGATTGTCTAAATATTTAATTAAAATTCCGTGATAGACAGTGATATTGTATAAGTTCTTAGGAAGGCGGTATCGTATAGGTTATTTTATCTGCACTGGAGGACCCAGCTCCACCGATTGCATGGGAATTGTGTTATTTTGTTGTGCTTAACAAAGCTCGCACTGTGCATCACTCGCATTGAAAAAGGTACCACTACGAGTATCGAAATAGTTGCTATCAATTTTTCAATATATATCACTCAAGAAACTCCGAAAATATTATTTCATATTCATTATAACTTGAGGAAAAGGTAACATGACTCTTAAGTCATACATTACAATATCTTTGACGGTAAGATGAATAATGCATAATCTTCATCCTAGGGGCAGACATGTATTATTCCTTTATACTTTGCGCTACATTTTCTTTCTCCAATGGCCACCAGCTAGCAAACAATAGCACAGTTGTACAGTGGTGGCGGAACACCTTCAATTAAGGAACCGGCTGAGTCCCACTTTGTTCCGCAGTAGTCGGCTGAGTCCCACTTTGTCCCGCTGGGACCGGTCAAGTCCCATTGTGTCTCGCCGTAGTCGGCTGAATCGCAATTTGTCCCGCCGTAGTCGGCTGAGTCTGGCTGAGTCCCACTATGTCCCGCAGTCAGTATGCGGCGGAACACCTTCAATTAAGGGGGGGGCACTGTCAACTTTTGGTCCCATTCTTTCCATGCAACGCCCATAGGGCTAATGTTAAAATGCGAAAATCAAAGGGAGGCACGGTGCCCCGGTGCCCTCCCCGTTCCGCCGCCTATGTAGTCGGCTGAGTCCCACTTTGTCCCGCTGGACAGGCTGAGTCCCACTATGCAGTAGCGGCGGAACACCTTCAATTAAGGGGGGCACTGCCGACTTTTGGTCCCATTCTTTCCATGCAACGCCCATAGGGCTTATGTTAAAATGCCAAAATCAAATGGGGCACGGTGCCCCGGTGCTCTCCCCGATCCGCCGCCTATGCCACTATGTCCCACAGTAGTCAGCTGAGTCCCACTTTGTCCCGTTGGGACCGGCCTATTTCCGTTGTGTCCCGCTAGGACCGGTCAAGGCCCACCATGTCTCGGCCGGCGGCCGAGTCCCACTATGTCCCGCTGTAGTCGGCTGAGTCCCACTATGCTCCGCCGAAGTCGGCTGAGCCCCAATTTGTCCCGCTGTAGTCAGCTGAGTCCCACTTTGTCCCGCTGGGACAGGCTGAGTCCCATTGTGTCCCGCTGGGACCGACCGAGTCCCACGATGTCCCGACTCCCGCTGTTGTCGGCTGCGTCCCACTATGTTCCGTTGATGTCAGGCTGAGTCCCAGTTTGTTTCGCTGTAGTCTGCTGAGTCCCACTACGTCCCGCTGTCGTTGGTTGTCATGCCCGGTAATCCCTCCCTCATCGATAGAAAACACGCATCGATAGTACGTCCGTGACGTAATATATTGCGACGACACTAGCGCCAGTCTCAAGGCACAGCCCGTCACACTACCTCCAGGCTGGAGGTAGTAGTGTGACGTACATGCTGGAGGCTCCAGCATATACACAGAAGTGTGACGCCTGCTTTACGGCTAGCACTGCGGTTCCCTGTATGTATGTACAGGGACCCGCAGTTGCTTCTGTACACACTAGTATTTCAGCGTATTCTTTGCCTGTGACACCGTTGGAGGCGAATTGGGAAATGATTGTGTGCTTATTGAAACCACCATCTGAAGGGCTTTAAACTGATGTGCTGCTCTCCTAATTCAGTGAACTTTTTATGGCTATATCAGCAAAACATTGTTTTCAGCGCTTTTTCCTGCCCCATTCCTTCTGAAACCTGGAACCGCTTATTCCATTTACTCCTGCCATCTGACGATGGTCGTGCTGACTACTAGTTCCGGCGCTAGTTACTGCTCCAGTTTTGCACCCGGCACAAACTCAGGCGGCACCGGGCCGTGGCTCGACCAGGGGAGGGTCGGACCGAGCCGACTGCCTGGGGCGCGGTTAGATCGGACGCCCTGCTGGGGAAGGGGACGGGAGTGAGGGGGAGGGGAGGAGGTGGTCACGTGGTCCGTCCAAGCTCGCAGACGGCGTGTCCTGCGCCCAGCCATGTTCCGTGATCCAAAATGGCACGAGAGCTGTGGAATGCCTGGAGGAGACGCTTCGAAAGCGAACTTCAGCAGCACTAATTTACCATATTCTGTGGAGATAAATGAATATTATCTTAATGCAGAAAAAATTATATGCCTAAGCTGTATAAGCTGTATCTTATTAAAAGTTGTAAATAGGATTATTTTTAGGGACTTATAGGTTTCGTATACACAGTGAATTGTGTTACATTAAGCCGTTTCGCTGTTATGGTTACTAACTGAAGAGTAATCCTTTTTTCTCACAGGGAATGACAATGCAATAACAATACGAATAAAACAGACGTTTCGCACAAAAAAGTGCCTCCGTCAGTGGCAAGAAATAAGTAATTAGGCATACATGTTTTCTTTCGATAAAATCGATGAAGTAGTTATTTTTGTTTTTAAGATATATTTTCAGCAGTTTTTTAAGCACATCATGGAAGCTTATAAACATTTGTGTATTTTATCGGCAACCCGGCTGGCCAGACCAAGACGGTGCCGCATATAGTTCTCATCGATGTTAAACCTATAGGGGAGAGGATTTTAGGACTAAAGTACGTATCGCTAAAGTACGTAGGACAAAAGTACGTATGCAAATATTCGTACGCAAATATACGTAGGCGATAAAGTTCGTATGCCAAAAGTACGTACGCAAATGTTAGTACGCAAAAGTACGTATGCAAAAGTACGTAGTGCATAAAGTACGTATGTCAAAAGTACGTACGCAAATGTTCGTACGCAAAAGTACGTATGAAAAAGTACGTAGTGCATAAAGTACGTAGTGTAAAATGTACGTATGAAAAAGTACGTACGCAAATGTTCGTATGAAAAAGTTCGTATGCAAAAGTACGTAGTGTATAAAGTACGTATGCCAAAAGTACGTACGCAAATGTTCGTACGCAAAAGTACGTATGCAAAAGTACGTAGGTAGTGTATAAAGTACGTATACCAAAAGTACGTACGCAAATGTTCGTACGCAAAAGTTCGTATGCAAAAGTACGTAGTGTAAAAAGTACGTATGCCAAAAGTACGTACGGTTCGTATGCCAAAGTACGTAGTGTATAAAGTACGTATGCTAGAAGTAGGGTATAGTAGTGTAAGTTGAGCCACTTTTTCTTTATTGCTGTTCTGTTGCCATACTACAGGGAACTCATGATAAATTCATATACCAAATAATATAGCTTTGTCCATTTCGCCCATTTACTCATCGAGAAATTTTGCTATGCCTTGTAAAAAATGCTCATTAAATAAAGAATAAGAAAGGTATTATACATTGATCAACTTAACCCAAGGGTGGGGTACGTACTTAATACCCTACGTACATTTGCTATACGTACTTTTGTCCGTGACGTACTTTTGTCCACACGTAGGGTGGACCGGGGCAAGTCTCCCCGCCGAGGTAAAACGCCTCACCGATGTTTCTCGGAACTGGCAGGGTTCTGGGGAAAGATCCTCTCTTCTGTTAACCCGGCCGGGCCCGGGGGGTAATTCCAACCACCGCAGCCCGGGGAGGGGCGTTTTTCGCCCCCTGTCTAACTCCGTAAATAAGAGAGCTACGCAAACAAAAGCAATACCAAACGAAAGGTCCTTACGAGACGCTTCTAAAGCACCCAAAATTTTTGACCTCAGGCCAATTTTCAAGGTCAGAGGTCAAGGTCAAAGGCAAAAACCGGCACATGTGTAGTGATCTCAAAGTGAGCGTTCTAGAGGACGGCAGGATGCATAAAACCGGTAAAATTGGGTGTCAAACGAAAGAAGAGAATCAGAGAATTCCGAAAATGTACTCAACATCAAAGGTCAAGGTCAAGGTCATGCTCAAAATTGACCTCAAACTTACACTTTTTCGTTCATCTTGTGTGTCAACTTCCAAGATGTTTTGAAATGTTTTGAGGCTTATCAGTTCCCTATTTGTGGTTCATCATACGATACAAGGCTGCTCAAAGGTCAACGTCACAGAAGAGAGTCCTTGCTAGAGACTATTTCACTGATTCAAGTTAGCAATAATAAATAAGACAATTTTGCCATCCGGAGGCTCTAAATAAAGGCTTAGAGGAAAATAGATGCCAGATTCGTGATCAGCGGGTACGAATCCATCATAAACGACTTTTGATGTGTCAAGGTCAACCAAAGGTCATTCGAGGTCACATGAGGTCAACATAAAACTTGCCCTTTTCCAAACAAAATATATATCATCCGACGCGGCTTGACAAGACAAATGCGATGGTACCACTGCCGTAGCTCTAGGACCATTTTTGTCTAAGCTATTTGCGAAAAACTAAAACCACAGCTCGGGGTCGTTGACCTGACCTCTGATCTCAGGTCACTAAAACTATTTTTGTATTTTTGTCTAGGTCAAATGCTACCCAACCGTGCTCGTAATTTGTCTTTATCTTTAAAACTACATTTTTAGCAGCTATTTGAAGTTCGCGTCTGTGACACCGAAGTTTGCCGTGCAGGGGTCTAGAAAAATCGACTTTGTGACGTCATCAATGGGGCTAGGTCCAATTTTTTTTTTATTTCAGAAGATGCCAAATTGAATGAAGAAAAGGTACTGAAAATTTCGCTCTCCTATCCCTAAGCGTTCGGAAGCTATCGCAAATATTCGCCAGGAGGGGGGGGGGGGCGAAAAACGCCCCCCCGGGCCCGCGAGGGTTAAACTAGTGTATGGGGCTTCTTGCCTCAGGCCGTGGGGCGTTTTGCCCTGGAGTTGGGGCAAAATGCCCCATTTGCAGTTGCTTCGCAAAGCACTTCCTAGCTGGGAGTCCGATCATATGTGAATGAATTTGAGGGATGGAATTTAAAGTAAAATGTCCAAAGAACACATTGAGCACAAATTTGGCCTTCCAGGTGATGTGAGACAAAAGAAGGTACCTATGTAGCGAAATAAATTATCTGGGACGTCTTGCCCAAGGCTACCCTACTTTATACCCTACGTACATTTGCTATAGGTACGTAGGCTTTTGTACGTGACGTACTTTTGTCCATACGTACTTTATACCCTACGTACTTCTGCGATACGTACTTTTGTCCGTGACGTACTTTTATCCATACGTGCTTTTTACCCTACGTACATTAGCTATACGTACTTTTGTCCGTGACGTACTTTTGTCCATACGTACTTTATACCCTACGTACTTCTGCGATACGTACTTTTGTCCCTGACGTACTTTTGTCCATACGTACTTTATACAGTACGTACTTCTGCGATACGTACTTTTGTCCCTGACGTACTTTTGTCCATACGTACTTTATACTGTACGTACTTCTGCGATACGTACTTTTGTCCTTGACGTACTTTTGTCCATACGTACTTTATATTGTACGTACTTCTGCGATACGTAGGGTAGCCTGGGGCAAGACGCCCCAGATAATTTATTTTGCTACATAAATGTTGTCCCACATCACCTAGAAGGCCAAATTTGTGCTCAATGCGTTCTTTGGACATTTTACTTTAAATTGCACCCCTCAAATTCATTCACTTATGATCGGACTCCAAGCTAGGAAGTGATTTGTGAAGCAACTGCAAATGGGGCATTTTGCCCCAACCCCAGGGCAAAACGCCCCACAGTCTGGGGCAAGTAGCCCCATACTCTAGATTAAAGATTTAACATGGTAGTTGGCTAAATCTTATGTGAGAGGTCCGTTAGACCTCTGGAGGCACGGCACTGAAGTTAGCACATTCCATCCTGTCAGGTGTTCAGCTATGACACTATTGTATGAGCAGGTTTTTCACCTGCCTCATAAGACCAAATAATACATTATTGCAATGCAAATGTTTACAAAATACTTCCTTTGCCATCCAGTTGTTGAGAAAAATACACATAAAGGCATAGAAACATACTGTTCGCCAGCTACCGAACATTAGAAAGTGGGTAGCCCGAACAACACACGAGGTAAAACGCCCCATGGGGCTTTCTGCCCCGCGACCTACTGGGGCGTTTTACCCCATCACGTAGTTCGGTCAGAGAACAACGCCTTGCACTCCAGCAAGACATAATTTAACACGAACCAACCCGCCATGATAAGCGTTAGACAATAGTTGTTCAAAATACATAAAAGTTGTTAACCTAATGTGGACCATAAAAGAACGCCATGATGCATAATCTGACAAAAAAACATAAAAATCACTCAAAAAACACATTTTTGGCTATATCTCCCGAAAGAGTCATCACAATTTCTTTCCAGTCTGCTCATATAATGATCATATAGAGCACGTTTTATAGAAGAGAGGATGTTTCCCCAGAACTCTGCCAGTTCCGAGAAACATCGGTGAGGCGTTTTACCTCGGCGGGGCGACTTGCCCCGGTCTACCCTACTTTTGTCCCTGACGTACTTTTGTCCATACGTACTTTATACTGTACGTACTTCTGCGATACGTACTTTAATCCTACGTACTTTTGCTTACGTACTTTTGTCCTACGTACTTTAGCGATACGTACTTTTGTCCGTAACCCAGGGGAGAGTGGGGTAAGATGCCCAGGGTGGGAAAGACGCCCCACCCCCTCTAGCGGGGAAACAAAGAATCGAACCTGGAAATAAATGTTCTTAGCGTAAAGCGGAAGCCTGCCTTGTTAACTGCACAAAAGTTTGCGAAGCTCAGTTGGGCAACGGCTGGCTGGTGATTGCATGTTTTTTATTCGCTGCTTTCAAAAAATATTTTGGCGTCAAAACATCGTAAATATCAAAGAAGGTAGATAATTTTTGCATCCCTTGCTATAGTCGTGATACATTAACATACGTGTACTGTGTCCCAAACAGTTTGTTTCAGGGTGTAGTTTTATGGCTAACAAATTGTGCTGATTTAATGTTACTTCGGTACCTTGGGGTAAGATGCCCCCTGTCCTGATGGGGAAAGACGCCCCCCTAAATCCGTAGGCTGTCCTTCAAGCAGCCCGTCAAATCATTTATTACATATGTAGCGGGGTTTCGCGGCGTTGCGGGGCTAACCGGGCAGTGTCTTCCGATAGTGAGAGTCGAGAGAGAAGAAAGCTCCGCCAGTGCGCTCCTAAAAGGCCTTCTCTCTATCCAGCCCCTCGCGAACCCGTTCCGACTCTGACTCTATCTTTCCGGGCGGATCAATCATCGGAAACACATAGGCTAGGGTTGAGGGATGGGATGAGTGATAAGTGATAACCAATTGTCCCTGATCACAATGAAATAACTCAACTCTACATAACCCAAGGTCCCACTCTCAGACAACAGCGCCCTTCCTAGCTTGAGGGTAATCTCCCACCAGATATATGTATCAATCATTCGTCCATTTATCCATCCCCTTACAACCCTGCCATTCGTCCACTTATACCTCGTAATTTACCAGAGCTGACCATCTCCGGTCCCTCCCCTTTTTCCTAACTTCCCCCGGTGGTGCTAGGGCGCGCGCAAAGTCGTTATCGAGTCATTGGCCTTAAATTTCATTTAACCGTTATCCCTTCATAACCACAATGTTCCGTACATCAGACAAACGCTTCATAATGCTCACGCTACACAATTAGAGATACGACCCACCACAGATTTCGGCACTCGACCCTCGCGTTACGTGACTTATTGCGGTCCATCCCATCACCATGTCGAACTACCTACTATGCATTTCAGACCCCATGAGACCCTGTTTTTTGGCGATAACTTATTTAATATTTATCCAATTGGCTTCAAATTTTCGCACAGCACATTTCAGCTCAAGCGCCAATTTTCGCTAATATGGTCTCTTAACAAAATATCAATTGTTACTGTTAGGGTACTTGTCGTTGCCTCGTAATGTTAAAATCAGCTCCGTAAATCCGTCAGTGGAGTAGAGGCTATCCGTACGTAGGCGTGACGTCACAGGCACGTGACCATTAAGCTCCGCCCTCCCGGCGGACGGAGCGGTGACCTTGGCCGGTCAGTCGGATGCGTGGAGCCGACGGGGCAGTAGCCGCCGCACCCAAAGCCGTATGCCGGACCGGGGCGGCTCGCATTGGACGTGGCTGCCTTGCGGTTGCCGTTGCAGTAATAACGATACAGCAGAAACTAGCGCTCGTTATTAGCGCACTAGCCTTCGGTATTGCATTTATCGCAAATTAACCTGCACCTTGTCAATCAATAAATATATATCTACTAATTAATACTAAGTTCAGGGCTAGTGACTGCATTTTTGCTTGATCGAACGTCATTAAAAAAGGCCGTTGATGTCAATTGACTGTGAACTGAATCGTCGGTCAGCCTACGTCAAATTTGCAAGACATGGTAAACAGTTACACCGTAGCATTTAAGAAGTGTGGTTGAAACATGAAATATATTATGCTTATGCGTATGCTTGAGATGGATTCATGTGATTGAACACCTTCAGAACTAGCCCATTTTATAATTGGCTAGATTGAGGTCATCGGACTGACTTGACCCCGGGCTTTCGTGTTGAACTGCAAATAATTAAGATACCTGTAAGCAAGTACCCTACTGCCTCACTATTGGAGAGCTTGAAATGTTACTTAAAACCCTCGCCGGCACAGGCCATTTTGAGTCCTTCGACGGCACAAGAGGGGGGTTGGTACGACCCCCCCCCTCGCGTTTGGCCCCTGATCGAGCTAGAGCTTCGCGGAAAAAACGAGCGTGTTGCCCGTCACGAGAGGAAGCCGACGATACCCAATTTTAAGGTCCTAGGTCATCGGGTGACCTTCCAGGTCAGGTCAATGACCCGAAAACCGGGAAAATCGGGACCTGTAAGAAAGTCGTAAAGTGTGGCTGCTAAGTGGTTTTCCGGGGTGCTGATCACGAATATCGCGTTAGTTTTGATCAGAGATGCTGGCTATAAGCATTTAGACCAGGTCGGGTCAGGTCAGGTTAGGTCAACCGGTAGGGGTTGTGACAGGTATTCGTAATACGTGTCAACCACCTGGGACAGCTTCGTAACATGTTACGAAGGCACCAAAACTACTTCGTAAATGTTCAAATGGTTGCTAAATTCGAATTCAGCTCCAAAAACTAGCCTAGAAACATGTAAAACTCGAAAAAGTGAACCGAGGTCACCCAAGGTCACCAAAGGTCAATGACCTGACCTGACCTTCAGGTGACCTTGACACCCACCCTAATGCATGGGAGCAACATCAAATCACATGTTTGAACGTTTGAAACCACGAAAAGCTTGCAAACGCGCGGCTAATGCGAGCCGACATGCGCCGAACCGCGATTTCGGCCAAACATGGTCACAGAAAAGAGGTCACAGGTCAAAGGTCATTGGGGTCAGGGTCATGAAATTTTCAGGGTAGGTGTAAAATTGATCATTGCGAGGGTACTGAAAGTTTCGTCGCGGTCGGCCGCTTTTTACGCGAGTTATTCGCGAAAAACCTTAGGGGGGTTGCATCAACCCCCCCCCCCCTGTGCCGGCGAGGGTTAAATTTCACAAAAAGACGCGATTTCTTTACTAGCCTATGCGCTTGTTTCCCTTATTCTGATGTCACATTTTTACCATGCGCAATAAATCACACATCACATTTCTGCTCCCTTCTCAACGCTTCCCGAATAACGAACACAGCTCGTGGAGCGATGTCTTAGGCAATCGGAAGTGCTCACGACTCATCATCCTACTCTGTTGTTTTCTGCATAGATATAACAGCGTCTTCAGAAACAGCGATTGACGCAGCCAACCATATCGATATTTTCGAATAGTGCAGAGGCTTCGCATGATGTCATAGGTGACAGAATAGTGACACGACCTGACCATGAGGTAGGCGCCGGAATGTGCATTCATTCAGATATTCAGATAGTGCATGACTCAGCTCTCCATTTAATGTTGGTTCTGGGGAGGTTAATATCCTCATTTTGATTATTCTTCTTATTCTGAGCTGGATCGGCGTTGATATACCAAAAAGAGAGAAGCGGTTACCAACTCCCCCAAATGAAGAGCAAACTTTCGCTCATAGGCACTTCCTGTCGATTCCATGTATGTTTCCAGTGCACGGCCCCCGTGCGACCTCTCCGCGGTGCTGCCGCCGACTGAGCCTGCATAGACCCAGCGCGGTCACGGCCAGTGGGCGGAGCTAAGTTGGGCCCGGCGCAACGTGATTGGCCAGCGCTCCCATCCAATCCGCTGCGGTAGCGAACGAGCCTCTATCCGGGTGCAAAATCTAATTAGCATTACGAGCCTATGACAAGTTCTCTAAATATTGACATTTTGTTAAGAGACCATATTGATGAAAATCGGCGCTTGAGCTGAAATGTCTAATGTCAAAATTTCAAGCCAATTAGACAAAAACTGAAGAAATTATCGCCGAAAAACAGGGTCTCACGGGGTCTGAAATACATAGTAGGTACACAAAAAAACATAAATGTCCTTCGGCCAGCGGTTCCGAGACTACGGCTCGCAGGACACTGTGTAGTCCGGTTTCCGCGGGGGACTTATTTGAAATTTGAGACCGGGGCTGGGTAACTAAGGTCCGTCCGGGCTGCCTGCGTCGTCTCCGTATAGCCGCGGTTTTCGGGCCAGCCCCCGGCGACCGAAAGGGATTAGTCGTTCGTCGGCTTTACACGAATCCATGACTACCAGTTATGCCAAATTGCCTATAAGAAAACGAAAACTAAGCGTACCACGGCCCGCGGTGCGGTGGGCTTATCTAAACTTTGAAACCGGGATGGGTAACTAGGTCCGTCCGGGCTGCCTGCATCGTCTCCGTATAGCCACGGCTTTTGAAACAGCACCGGCGACCGAACGGGTTAGCCTCCGTTGGCTTCACACAATCCACGACTACCAGCGTTATAGGTGCCCGAAGCCCTATCTATCCGTTGCTGGTAGTTAAGCTGTCGTCACAGACCTATCCGAAATGACCGCTGCACGGCCGGAGTAAATCGACTAACAGCGGGGTGGCCAGTACCGACTTACCGCGATCACCCGACTCGCATGCTTTGGTATTTAATGTTCACCCCCGTCCTGCAGCATCACACGTTTCTTCGCGGGACATTACTTAACCGGCGGCATACGTCTCCTCGCTGGGACGCCTGGGGTCCTAACCATCTCCGAAACTACCTACGTCGCTTATCGAATGTCATCCTGCGCTGATCACTCAATGGACCGATAGCGGACCTAACCTATCTTTTAAAACCGGGCGGGGTCACTAAGTCCCTCCGGGCTGCCTGCATCGTCTCCGTATAGCCACGGCTTTATGGGGCCCGCGCCGGCAACCGAACGGATTAGCCTTCGTCGGCTATGCACTCATCCTCAATAATCGATCCTCAACTCGCTCTCATCCTTTCCCTTCACTTCGCGACTTATTGCACGTATCCAGGGCTTACCCAAGCGAGGCCTACTATTTAAGTGGGGTCTATCCGAGCTGAGCTTCATTAAGGAAATCCGATTCCTCTACGTGTACAGTCTTCTTCCATTTCACTCGCTTCTCATCTCCCTCCTAACCCGTAGCCGCGTCGGTGGACTTTCCACGCACAGGGGCGTGACGTGCATTATCTGTCCCCTCTGAGTCCCTTATTCATCTTAGGTGCGGGTTGACTTTAGTGGGGATGATTTACTGAGACTCTAGCTCGAACTAACAACTCGTCTTTCTCGTTCTCGTCCTCAACCGTCACCCCTTTTTTCAAAGTTAAGCCACCGACCAGTGCGGACCAGGCTGAGCGGAAACTCCTTAATTGAGGCCGTTCTGGGTTGGAAAATGGGAACGTATGACCCGGCCAGTGCTGACCTGACGAGGATAAGCAGCTCCTGTGCGGGCGCTGTTAGGCAGGAGGATGAACAGCTCCTGTGCGGGCGCTGCGTTGGCCTTAGGACAGGAGGATAAGCAGCACCTGTGCGGGCGCCACGTTTGTTAGGCAGGAGGATAACCGGCCAGCACTGACCAGACAACAACAAGGGGTGGAATCGGTTCGGGTGTTTGAGGCCAGCCTGGCCACTCTCGTGGTCTCCGAAACGTGTATAGTTCTGGTCGTCCCGTACGCTGTACTACCAAACCACTGAGCCAATCACTGACGGCCGCGCCGGCCGGCTCCACCCACCTTGGGCGGGATCGGGCCCCACGGGCTCGATAAAATACCTGGGCCCTATCGGATTTGGATGTCCCTTGAGAACCAGGCAGACGAGAAGAAGAACTGTTCTGTTACCAAATACTATGGCGGATTGGATACCTCGAAACCACTTCCTCTCCCGCAACGACTTCCTCTCCGGCTGTGTGGATGGCATATGGTCTGTGACATTTTACTCTCCGGTCCTTTCCTTTCACCACTCCTTACACTCGTATTACAATATGTACAGGTCCCATTTATTGACATTTTCCTGACACAATGCTTTAAAATCCTGTACATGTCAAACTTAGAGAAGAACGTTCCGTGACCAATGACCAGGCCGTCCGGCAAGTGAACCTCACACGCTGCGCGGTGCGGTACAAAGTCGCCTAGCCCCTGTCCGACTCACCATGGTACATAATCCCCTCTGTCCGTCTTAATCACCACGGAGCACCAGACGAGGGTTCACTCCACGTCGGCACGCGTCTCGCACCACGCCCATAGTTAAATATTTGGCCGAAATCTGATTGTTAAATCAAGTTATCTAGACTGAATGTCCTCAAAATAAATTGAACTACCTTAACTGAATGGCCTAATTTATTGCGCAATGACACAAAAAAAAGAGGAAACATAATGTGGCTCACATAGCAGTAACGAAGGGGGGGGGGGGTGATTATTTGAAGGATTTAGGGACTAGATGCGTGCCCGTGATTACCGTGACCTTACTTGAGATGGAGTCGCTGACATGATGGCCGTGTCCGTCCAGCGCCCGGCCAGGCGGCCGGAGCCGCCGCCGGCGCCGTGATGCCAGCCGCTGGTGTCTCGTGGGCTGTCCACGGTGTCAGATGTGAGCCGAGAGCGAAGAGCGGCGTGGAATCCGTCGTCCGAGAGAGAGCCAGAGAGAGCGTTCCAGTTCCGTTTCATCAACTTATACTTTTGATGACGTCATACTTCAGAGGGCCGGGCAGCATCTCTTTGTCCAATCTTCGTCCTCCATTCTAAGAAAGTGCGTTTGGCTCCGCCTTCAAACGTTCGTGATTTGCTGAAGTTCGGCACCCCCGGCCATGGCAGTCACACCCTTTCACGCAGCGGTCGGTTGGAATTCGCCGCCGGCGATCACGGCGTCTGGGGCGCCAGGTGGCGGGGCTGGCCCTCCACTCCCCTTGTTTTGAAGTCAGCTCCGGCCAGATGTCCTATATTTTGTCGTTGGCGACCGAGTTCCATTTCATCCTGTTTTCGTACAAACCGGGTCGGTCCCCGCTCCCCTTTCTTGTTTTGGTTCAAATCAGGGCCGGTCTGCACTCCCCTCTCCTTGTTCTTCTCTTCTGGCGGGGTGCCGAGCGTGGGACATTGTCTTGTTTTCCAAAGGTCAAACTGATTAATGGTTCGAGACGGGCCGAATGGCGCGTTTCGGTATGCTATTTGTCGACTTCAAATCCGGGTTCTCATGAAGCGGGGTGGTCATCTATAGGGGACCCCTGTTTGTCAAAGCCGGCTGCGTCGTTTCTGTGGGCGCCGGCTGGGACGGAGATAGGGTATCAGCCGATTTAGCCGGCTGACCGTGTCTGTGCGGCGCTTGCAGATGGCTATGTTTCAGCTTGTGACACAGCTTGCAATTCCGCATGAAAGATGAAAGTTAAGAAATGTAGCGCATCTGCGTTACACATACTTGTGATGAGAGACAAAAGCCGATCTGGGACTATTGAGAGTCCGGTACGGTCGGGTGCTCCCCATGCCGGTCTCTCGGCCCACACAGCGACTTTTTGGGCGGCATCTGACTCTGAGAGCCCTCACGACGGCCTCTATGGGCCCCATTATTGGTTCCAGGGCCCCTCACGACATCCTTTGAGGGCTCCCACGTTGGCTCCACGGGCCGCGCTGGCATCTGAGGTCCCCACGATGGGCTCGAGGGCCCTCAAGCATCATGAAGACCTATAAGGGCCCCACAGTGGTCTCCGAACGCCACCACGGAGGCTTGTTTGGCCACGCTGGACTATGATGGCCCTAACGATGACCTCTTAAGCCCCTTACGACTACTTTTGAGGGCCCTCACAATGATGTTTGGGGTCTACTGCAGGCTCGAAGGGACTACTGATTCGTTCAGGCGATTCACGTGCCTATTTATGTCACTTATAGTGCAGGGGGCATCTTACCCAACGCCAGGGGGCGTCTTTCCCACCCTGTGGGGTAAGATGCCCCCTTTCACTTCTTCAGGAAAATGCTTAATAGCAAAAAAAAGTTGTCATATTTCAGGCACGAAAGTGTGATATTTTTGGAGAAAAATGATGTTGGCTTCCGTTGAAACACCAAGTTTTGGCTTTCCGATCGTCATTTTCGAATAATATATGACATAGTCAAACCCTGGGCATCTTTTCCCACTCTCCCCTACACTTATTTTTCTCCACTGACGAAGGCACGTTGTTGTCCGAAACGTTTGGTTTTATTCGCATTGTTTTTATATTGTCATTGTCCGTGAGAAAAACATACCCATATGGACTGGTCTCAGTTCATGTAGAAATTGTTGCATATTAACCCGCGCCCCGTTGGGCTCTGCCGAGCAACGCGCCCGGTTGGGGGGGGGGCATTTTGGCCCCCCCCCCCTAAGATCTCGAGAACCACGCAACATAGCGACAAGCGGTAAACGGCGTTGGATAGCCCCAACGGGGAACTACCTTGTGACCCAATTTTATTGACCTAGGTCAAACCGATGACGTCACAGGTCAGGTCAAAGGTCCAATTTTCACCGTTTACAGGCATTTCAGGAAATGCGTTGTAAAATCGAGTGAAATGCATTTCATTGAAAATCATCGATGGGAAAATGTTCTTCAAACACATATTTTGCTATTTGAGGTCACTGATACCAGGTCAGGTCACAGCAAGGTCAGGTCACCGGGGGTCACAATATGAAAGTGTCGTGTGATACATGTTTTATGGTCCATTTTACATGACAAATGCGATTATGTGGGTCAGGCAGCCTTTGGGGCCAGCTTAGGTCACGTTTTGTTCAAGGTCAGGTCAAGGTCAGGTCAAGGTCAGGTCAAGGTCAGGTCAAATTAGGTCAAATTTCAAAGTTAATACTTTTGCATAAAATGGGTATTGAATCGATGCAGCTCGTCACGGGGAGTTCAATGGTGGTCTTTGTTTTGCCGTACGTGGTCTAGAATCGCTAAAAATTGAGTTCAAAAATTTGACGTCATCAATTTTGAACAGTTTTCGCTATAACTTGGCCAAAAAAAGATATATCGATCTGAAATTTGGTATGTATATAGAAGAGCGCTGGGACTATCACATATATTCCGGTTTTTTCGAAATTCGGAAAAATTTTGGATTTTTTAAAAGTTTTTCTAAAAAAATCAATTTTTTGATTTTTTTGGTCAAAAACCAAAAATTTTGAAAATCCGAGATAGCAGTTTTGTAGCGCCGCTTTTTGTCTACTAGACCATATAAAGAACTTTGAAATTGCTTGATAACTGTAGATTTAGTGAGCGTTTCAAGATTGCATGTTTTTTGCTCATTTTTGCTCGAACATGACCTCAGTTTGACCTCAATAACTCCTGACCTAAGGTGACCTAAGACTTGAAATTTGGTGTGAAGGTGTCAAATTGATGCCCGGGAAGGTACTGAAAATTTGTCGGCGCTGCGCGCCGCCGTTTTCTTGCTATTCAGGAAAAACCACAGGGGGGCCAAAATGGCCCCCCCAACGGGGCGAGGGTTAATAACACAGATAAAATGAATATTAGCCCTCACCACACATATAAGTAGAGGTAAGTAGACCGCGCCCCCTGTTTTTCACCAATAAATCGCGGCAAAGCGAAGGATTGCGACGATTCTTTGGTGCCTTGGAGTTAATCAATTTTACAACTTCCCGGAAAATTAAATAGCCCTTATAATTTTTGCATCTTGTCTGAGAATTTTAAATCCCTGAACCAAATTACCTTTAACCTGTGATTATTTTTCTCAAGATCATGTCAGGCCAAAATAGCAATTGAAAGTCAGCGCACATCTGTGTGTTTCCATAGTCGTTTCGTGATTAGCAACGTGACAACATGTGAAATATACTATCTAATGTTTGTCTCATTGATTGTTGTGGGTGCCAAGGTCACGTGAAACTCAGGTTAAGGTCATTTACTTGAAATGATCTCGGTTAACTTCCTTAAATTTACACCTTTTTTTCTGTGGTTTTTAGGAAGTGTTGGTTTTATTAGCACTCATTTTAGCATTTGAAAACTAGGCATACTTAGGTATCAGTTATAGTGCCTATGCAATATGTTGCAGGGCTGTAAGTGCTGGTTAACATTCTATGGATAGCCGGCAGAACGCCTAATGGGTGATCTGGCAAACGATGGATAAAATGATTTCTTCCGTGATAGAGAATTGACGAGCTATTGGAAGGCTTAAAACAGTCACTTTTTGATGGAGGAAAAAAACTTTGCCATAAGTATCTATGCCATTGAGTAAATAAAAGAGCCCACTCTTCGCCGCGCCCGGGAAAAGAAAAGGTTCGCTTTTTCTATCCATGCTCAACTTTCCCCACGACGTGTCTCAGCTTACCCCGCCCATGGGGTAAGATGAGCAACGTGCAAGATCATTTTTGACGTAGCCTTTTCAGTACAAAAATAAGCGGTATGAAACATTTCTGGCCACCATTACATGCGCCAATGGCACCACTCTGTCCGTCCAACCCGTAAACGCAGAAAAATGATCAGTAAGTTAGCCTGTAGCATACGAAAAACAAAAAGCGGCTCAACTTACCTCATTCTCCCCTACGTAACACAATTGAGGGCATTTTTAGGCCATCACAGTATTTGTCAACAATTGTTGCTTGGGGGACTGGGGAAGGTGGTTACTGGCTAATCTGTCCCCCCAAAAAAAGAAAACGAAACCGATCATCCGCGAAAAGAACTATTGAACTCGAACCAAGATGACGAATCGATTTATAGGTATGCAGGATGACTAACGATGCCACTTTTTGACTTCTTGTGTCAAATAAATTCCATCATCTGGATAGCACGTCAACATTCTATTTGACATTTTGCAACAAACGTATACTATTTGGCGCGACTAGCCTCATAAATGTTCTGAAACTAAAACGTTTCTTCGCAATTAACTTGAACCACGTCATCCCAGCTTATGCACGACAAAAATAAAATGATGCTTCAGGATCACTGGCCTGAATTCCAATGCTTAAAGTTTACTCAAAACCGGTGTGCCTGCGGCACTCTTCGCTACATCTCGTGACGGCCACCATTGTGTTGCATTTTTCGGTAAGCTATAAGTTAATAAGGAAAGGATTGGTGAGTGGGTTGAAAACAGCCCTCACCCTCCACCCCCCCCCCCCCTCCTTCTTCTGGAAACATAAGTAACCGAAAGATCTGGCGATGGTTTATCCACCTCCTCTGCCGCCGCGCTGCGAGGTCTCGATTCGTTCGGTATGTGGCTTCCTGAGCGGTCCTCCCCGGAGGCAAGGTGAAAGGTCATGGCCTGTATCAGAAATTTATACGTTGCTGAATATGTTTTATAGTTCTTCCAAGGCCTTGGGCACCGTTTTATTATATCGGATAAGCATTGCCAGGGGCGGCGCCACGGGTTTTCGATAGGGGGGGACGGGGACCGAAAATCGAAAATCCCAAAAGTAGATACTGATCGTGTATGCAAAAAAAAAAAAAAACGAGGCACGTAACGCCGCGAAACTTGGCAAGGCCCAAAACACATCGAATGGTGCATCCCGTTTCCAAACTTATCCAGGACACCTAGGATCGATCACCTTTTCAAGCATCCTTGCCTCTAAATCAAATTTTGCAGTCTTGCCAACTCAAAGCTGGTTTCCTACAAGCTACGAATTGCTTAGGTATGAGTAGCAGTGCCAGCTATTCTTACGTTTCGTACTTTCAAATTTTCGATCTTACGTCTGGTCAGCTTCAGGGCTTCACCATCATATAGTCATGGAGGAAAAGTGGGAATGTCTTCTGCTCTGACAAGTGCGCCAAAACTGCAATATAATTTCAGAATCATGACATCACCACCTGATCCATATGCAACGGGCAGGGTGAAGCTAATGGCTAGCCGTCAGTGGTCATGTCATCGGTGGTCACTCAAAAGGTCATGCTAGGTCATGGAAGGTCACCAGCCGTTATTTGATCACACTTTCTGATGGATTTTACTTGCCAAGAGCTTCGCGGGAAAAACGAGCGCATGCACCGTTGAAAAAATTGAGTGAAAGGGTCTCAGGTCCGGCGACCTCTGCAGGTGAAATGCCCCAGGGTAGGATTCCGGTGCTTGTTGATTAACTTCGTCAAAAATGGCAGTAGAGCTGTGATGTCGGCACCATTGTGTTCGTCATGACCGAGCTGGCACGACCTGCATCGTTCTCATATTCACCCTCCAATCGTAACAACTACAGCAGGGATTGGCAAATGGCGGGGCACCCCCTTTGGGAGGTAATGAAGGTCTCTGGAAACCTCATCCCACATCTCTTTAGCATTAGTGTCTCTCCTTATGGAACAGGTTTCTTGACTGGTCTGTTTCACCCCAGAATTCAAAGACTAGCCAAGGTAAAACCGAGCGCACCACAGTGAGCACAATTTGATAAGCTGGTGTATCTCAATTTTCATGTAGAACCTTTCACGTATCACGGACCTAAAACCCTTTCGTGCACTCATGCAAAAGCAACTGCCATGTTTCAACCGCTGGTAATGGCATTTTCACAGCCGCTGACGTAAGAAGGGGAGGGATGGGGGGCTCGATAAGACCCCCAGCCGTTCGGCCGCCGACCGAACTTAGTTTTGCAGAAAAAAAAAAACGAGTGCTATCGAACCCCTTGACGAGAGGGAGCCGATGCTATATCCAATTATAAGGTCTTGGGCTACTGCGTGCTTTTTTGGTCCTGCCTGTGATCTATCCGAACACTTCTCCCCACAAGTGCTGGGGTTAAATGGCATAGATTTCAAATGGTTCCTGTGGTAGAACTGCCATGCTTGAATTTGACTAATTAGGAATGGAAAATTTTCATATAGTAACGGAAATCTATGGAATTTCAGTGAGCTTGGTTTTATCGGCAATGGGGTCTGGCAGTGGGGTGGGGAGGTAATAAGTAATAACCCTGCCTGGCGCCCCAAAAAGGGGGCACGATCCCCGAGGCCCTGCCGATCACCTTATAACTACAGGCATCACAGCTCCACACCTTTTGCAGATGGCCAGGACCCCTTGCGATGCATCCCAACAGCAATCTTTATTCAGAACCTGCCTTGATTAACCAACGATGCATTAAATGCGACGGATAGCTCTATAATGCATTATTATCAACTATTGAAAGGGCCTCGCCGATAGGGGGGTACTGTACCCCCCTAACTTTCGATAGCGGGGGACCTGTCCCCCCCGTCCCCCCCGGTGGCGCCGCCCATGAGCATTGCAATTTCTTGTCAATCAATACATCTAAAGAAAACTTGATCATAATCTTATGCTGCGGCAATTGTAGTTCTGCTTATTGTTGCCTCTTTATGATACGGGCCAACACCACCTCCAATGCGCTGGAGCTCTGGCGTTCTACCCCTCCCCGCAACGGACCGGCCCTCGGGCTAGGTGTGTTAGTACTGAGCGCAAACCTGTAGTAGTCACGTGACTTTCATTCACGTAGCGGGAAAGGAAGCTGACGGGCTCTGGGGAGGCAACCGGCGCGGAAAAATAGCACGATTGTAGTTTTGGAAGAATATCTGTTGCGGTAAGAGGAATTATACAAAACATACGTCCTAGGAGCAAACATGTGTTATTCCTCCATACTTTGCACTACAATTCCTTTCTCCAATGGCCAGCACTTAGCAAATAATAGCGCAATTCTAAATTGGTAATATATGTGGGACGCCGGTGAAAACAGGGCGCCGGAGGGCATATTAGTCACGTGACATTTGGAGCTTCTCCCCCTTTGTGGGCCTTCTATATTCTAAACGTCACGTGTAAACTTCACGGACCTTGATCAAATCGCCCCAGGCGCCCTGTTTTCACCGTCGTCCTATATGTGTACAGTAGCAACTGCGCCTTTACATAGCCTTGCAACTGCGGGTCCCTGTACCAGGCCGTGCCGAATGCAAAAATTACAGTGTTCCAATTTGACAAACACCATTTCTACGGTGACATTTACAACGCAGCGATATGAACCATTGAAGAAAAAAAAAATCGTGAGCAGAGACGTCTTTATTTCTATAGCAGCAGCACTTACTTCGTATTTCCGGAACTAGGTGTCAGTCGCTTAGGGGTGTTTGAAAATGTTCGCTTGCAACAGGAGAGGCGAATTTGATTTAAAATTAACATCCTGCATTGAATAAACGGAACTACACCCGCGCAAGCCGCCATGCCTTTTGTTTATCTAACCTGATTTTTTGGTTTACATGTTGTGCGTAATTAGACCAAACCACAAGACATGAGCATCGGCGAGATTGCTCTTGGATTATTTTAAAGTTACGTCCCACTCTGTCCGTGTGAGGTTTTTTGATCGCCAATCAACGATGCCAATTTCAGGTTCCTGCAAAAGGTGGTGAAAATTTATTGCTGCTACACATGTGTGGCACATTTTCCCGAATCCCCCATTTTTCGATGACGTCATCAGTCCAAACACGTATTGGTTAGTGGGGGTTTTCTTACATGTTGAGCGGTGTCATTTCGCGATTCTCGGACTCGACATAAACAAAACCGTGGAGAAATTGTTTTGGAAGGGGTAGGTGAGAAAGCGTGATATAGGAAATAGTTCACTTTTAACATGGGGTTTGAACATGAATAGCAGTTTTGTAGCTTGAGCTGAGACAAGCACAAATCAGGAGCTTTTACGGCCCAACGTCAACGTTCACCCTCAGCCGGGGGAGGTTTCAGTTCAAGTTGGGGAAACTACGAGGAGGCAGGAGCCAAGCACAGATTGGATCAGCCCATCAACAGCTGGAGTGGGCGGGGCGATGACCATATATGGTAAAAAATCCGACTTCATCTTTTCCATGCATCCTAGCATTCAAATGAAAAAATAAGGCATAACAATACAATGTTTTTTGACCACACACACAATGACAAGGCCTACACTCACTCGGTGCACAATGCACTGGCAGCTCTAAATCGCAGAGTTACAATACAAGGTCAAACAGTGATTGGCAAATATGGCAGATTGAAACAGACGCGCCAAAAAATGTAAGCAGCACCGTGGTTTGAAAATGTCATAATTTTTATTATTTCAGTTGGGGAAACTAGCCCGACTGGAAAAAATGCCTCCACTACGCTGAAGTTCTCGGCGGAGGTGATGCGCCGAAATTTCGGCGCAAGGGTTTATGCGCCGAAATTATTTTACCAAGCCATGCTTCATGCGCCGAAAATTTTCAAGGCTTACTGATGGCTGCAGGCTGTAGCCACACACTTTTCGTCGAGGGGGGGGGCTGGCATGTGTGTGTGGCTGTCTTCCAGTGACTACTGTACAGACGGTTGTTGGCACGGTCGACGGGATCGGGCAGACAATAGACATCAGCAGGCCATGCGGGACCGAGCACCAGCGTTCGCTATCACAAAATCTCCTGACTCACAAACTCACTGGCATGTTCCATAATGTAACCTTTATTTTGTTGCCCGGCTCTGATCAGCAGTAGTGCCCAACCGGTGACTGACGCCTGACGGGGCCTTCAACAGGCGTGGTGCAAGCACGGCCGATGGGATCGGGCAGATACCAGGCCACGCGGGACCGATTGCCAGCGTCCGCTCGCAAACCACACGCCGGAAATACAGGAATCACAACGGTCAATACGCACACAATAGCATACGTTATCTGAACTAGGGAATCCGACAATCCATAACCTCACTCTCGACCGGTGAACTGTTCCCGCCGTGGGAGAGTCACAATCAGGTTCACTGAACATGACTTAAATACCCTGAGACGAACACGAGACAAGATAAGTGATATGTAAGATGTTTAACTCCCGAAGACATTTAATCCTCGCCGGCCGAGGGGGGGTTGGTGCCTGACGGTTTTTTTCGCGATTTACGCCGAAGTACGCCGAAAATTTCGGCGCAAGCCGTCGATTTACGCCGAAGTACGCCGAAAATTTTCGGCGCAAACGCCCAACTACGCTCGAGTTCTCGACGAAAGCGTGCATTTTTTCCAGTCGGGGAAACTAGTAACTACCTACAAGGCGAATATCAAAAAATTGATTGGTCAATAAATGGACTATTAATGATCATATATGGGTCGCCTGTGAAAACAGGGCATCGGAGGGCATATTAGTCACGTGACATTTGGAACTTCTCCCCCTCTGTGGGCCTTCTACATGCTAAACGTCTCGTGTGAATTTCACGAACCTTGATCAAATCGCCCCAGGCGCCCTGTTTTCACTGTCGTCCAATATATGGTCATAAATGCAGCCCCCGCTACTAAGGGTGAAAAATGGTAGAACAAGCCCGTACGTACTAGCGGTATGGGGTCCACTTCGGAGAGAAAAGGCTTCCATTTTTCACTAGGAATTACCGATCAGACCGGTACCGGTACCAATCAGACAAGCCAGACCCATGAACAGAGCATTGTTTAGTCCGCCGTTTGCTTGAGTGAACACTGTATCATCCGGCTTGTTCTCGCGCATCCCACGCACTGTCAACCACTTTCTAGGGTCTGTTGAAACAGCAGACTTATTTTTCAATTCACTTGGTCAGTTGAAGAGGCAGAGCGTGCTGTATGTGTCAACCCTTCCTCCTGTCGTGTAAAAATTAGCTTGTGATGTTTTAAGCTTTTTATCTTGTGCACATCATACATCATTAATGCTTTATTTTTAGGTAGGTAGATATGGTAGATATTCAGTACTTTCAGTATCTTATACAGTGTTTTAATGTTTATGTATATCGTATGTACTTCTATAGTAGGTACTATTTATCTGTTATGCCTTCATAGTCATTTACACTCTGCCTTTATAGTCTTTTTTTACACTATAGGTACTTTTACTTTTACTTCTATAGTCTTCTGTACTTGGAACAGATCATTATTTTTATAGTGTGTTTGGTGTGTGATATACTTATATGACTTCACCTGTCATTGGGCCAAGCCTGTTGGTGATTTGCTTAAATACAGAAATACTGAATTAGCGTGATTTGATTAAATTCGGCGAATTGACTCAAAAATGGCGATAGGAAAACGGCTTTTCTGCAGGTTCTGGGCGTCACAATCAGCTGGCCATTCTATAAATGGATTGGTGTTTTGAAAGAAAATTGTTAAAAGATTTAATTTAAAGGGACCCTCCCACCTTAACATTAGTTTTGAGTTGAGATAGCCAAGTTTGCGGCCAGGCTCAGAAACCACCATTTATCCTGGTCGCAACCCCCGCAGCTTTATGGTATTCAAGAAATTTCTTCCCTTTACTTGCAGGGTGGGACCAGCTTGGTCCCTATCTCTTAACCATTACGGGAATCTGATGACGTCATCAGGCTTTCGAACGTCCGTCATTAAGTTTGACTAAAACGTTTTGTAGCACGCGGTGGTATATGCTATTTGCGCGCAACATCTGCCGCAAACGCCGCACTTCTAAAATAAAGTCGCTAGAAACAGCGGAGATCCCAAAAAGTAAACAAAAGTAAAAGTCTAATATCTTGAAAACCGGTGAATATTTTTCGGTGAAATTTGGTAGATATTCGTTTTCGCTCTTTCTGAACCGAGCGACATCACTTTCATGCCAATTCATAAACTTTTTTGAAGGTGGGAGGGTCCCTTTAATTACAATAAGCAAAAATATTTAATTTTAAAAAGGTAACTTAACCACAATTAGAAAAAAACATAAAAAATAATTACATTTTTAAACCACAATACTGCTTACATTTTTTGGCATGCCTGTTTTAATCCGCCATATTTGCCAATCACTGTTTGACCTTGCATTGTAATTCTGCGATTTAGAGCCGCCAGTTAATTATGCATCGAGTGAGTGTAGGCCTTGTGTGGTTAAAAAGCATTCTTATGCCCTATTTTTTCATTTGAATGCTAGGATTCATTGAAAAGATGAAGTAGTCTGATTTTATGACCATATATGGTCATCGCCCCGCCCACTCCAGCCGTTAATTGGCTAATCCAACTTTTGGGCCTTCTCAGCCCGGAAATGGTCCCTATCATGTCGAAAAAGGGCCCCCTCAAAACATAACTTGGCCCTCTCAGGTCTGAAATGGTGCCTCTTATGCCTGAATGAGGCCTCAAATAAGCCCTCTCTGGCCTCAAACGGGTCCTTTAGGGCATGAAATGCAGTGTTCCATTTTTCAGACTTTTTGATGGCAAATCACACCTCATTGGGAAAATATTTTCATCTCTAAAATATGAATGACCGATTGACCGACTTAACTTCATCTCTGATAAGAGTTTCATGTATCCCCAACAGCCAGTTCACATGTCACCTGACAGTTGATGCACCCACATCCTTTTGTTCCACACCCTGTAAAGTTTCTGACCTAAAATCCTGGTTTATCAGTTGACATAAAAATTAGCATTACACCATTTTGCAGAAATACTTCAGTTATTTACTTTCTTTTTTCTCATCCTAGGATTTTTTCTTCTTCACCGGCACACTCAACCAATATCCAATTTTAGAACACTGATGAAATGGGCCCTCTCAAGCTTGAAATGGCCCCTTCAGGCCTGAAATGACCCTTCTCAGGCCTGCAATGGGCCCTCTCAGACCTCAAACATGCCCTTTAGGGCCTGAAATGGACCCCTTCAGGCCTGAAGTGGGCCCACACAGGCATCAAATGGGCCCTCTCAGGCCTGAAATGGCCCCTCTCAGGCCTCTAACAGGCCCTCTGGGGCATTCCACGATAGATCGACCAAAAAAACTTAAAATTTACACCCGCATATTTTATTTTTTGCTTAAAATTGGTCTAGTGGGTTGTTATGGGCGGGGAAGCCAGCTGTGCCAAGGATATTTTTCTTCGAACAACGGTTTCCGAGATATAGCCTCAGGCAAGTCCTGGAGGTCACGCTGCAACCCTATGTTTGGCGGCTTATAACTCAGAAACTATTGGTTTTCTATGGTAAAAACTTTATATGGTTCAACTCGCCATGGGTGGAGAACCTGCCCCGGCCACCCCGGCCGTGGCCGGGGTAACTTTCAGCCTACCCCGGCGCGGCCGGGGTAACTTTGTCCACTTTTGTAAATCCTAAAAGCTATCTCCATGCGAAAAACTGCCACCTATAAGTGTCTCTCATTATTCTTATCTACCTTGAAAGGTTTTTTTAAAATTTACTTTATTTTCATTTTGGAGCTTCTATGCTCTCATTTTTTTTCATTGCGCAGCCCGACAAGTTTCATCTAACAAACCTAAATCATATTTAAGGGCCGTTATCGTAAGATGGCACTGCAATATCATCACAAGAGAGGACGAGGGTAATATCAGTGAGATAGAAGGACGAGCTGTTGGGGGCTGGGGTTCAAGGCTCCTCCAACTTAACCCGCGCCAGGGTGGTGGCTCTATCGTACCTAACACGTTGAGTCGAGCGGTCGGCGTTTCACGCTCCTTCTAACTCGGCTTCTGGGCTACGAGGCGAAAAGCGGAACGACGTTTGAAAGAGGGACAAACGTGATCAGAGAAATCTGGTCAAGTTTTAGGCAAGCTCAATCATAAAATCACCATGGATAATTAAATCCAAATTTCTCTGATTTTAGCGTTCTCCAACGACTTTTCTCAAAGTTCATAACATAAGCCTGTCCCGTAGCTCAGTTGGTAGAGGCAACGGACTCCCGAGAGCCCGGGTTCGAGTCGCTCCGGCGCTCGATATTTGAGACTCCTGACGGTGATGGTCTGCGGTTGGTGGGAGCAGCCTCAGCCAGTTGAAGTCAGTTGAGTGGGACAGCCCGTGTCCGGCTTTGAAGGGCACGTTAAACTTTGGCATCTAAATTATCCCGTTACCCGGAATTGCGCGATCGGACGGTAGGGTTCGGGGTCTACCTACGCAACAAGCTCTGCTTAGCGTGGGCCCCCGGCTCTGTCAATCGGTCCATTCAAAAATTCGAGCTAAATCACTGCAAATAAAACATTGGATAACTCGTAACGGCAGACATCCATTGTTCCATGCCACAGAATAGGGGTTTGTTGATAACCGTTGCGTTGACAAATATTTGTGCATCATCGTCTTTCTGACTTTCGGTCGCCGGCCGGGGTAACTTTTTCAAACATTCTCCACCCATGCAACTCGCAATCAACCAGCAAACGTTTTGGCTATCTCGGATTTTCGATTTTTGAAAATTTTGATCACGTGACATCTTGATCTTTTTTTCGAAGAGTGACCTTGATATTTTCCCAACCGAAAGTCGCAATTTTGTCTGATGACGATTAAAGCCTTATCAATTGTCATTCATATGCGACAATAAAAAAGTGGCTTTCAGCCTGCATTGCCCTGAGATCAGGTCATTTTTTGACCTGTCCTTTGTAAGTCAATGACAGAAATATCGGCTACCACCGAAATGCATCTGACCGGTTCAAATACTTTTGAATCATGTTGAGTTAGGCTATTATTGATGGTACTGGTGCAGCTTTGTATCAGTGACCCGCTGAAAGGTTCCGAGGTCACGCATTGAACACACAATAATTTTCCGTTTTTGGCCGTACCTTTTGATCTAATAAAGAAAGAGACGTAGAAGAGGCACCAATCCGTTTGCTTTCGCCTAGTGCCAGTTCGTTTTGAATTTCGATACCGATGACCTGAGGTCAGGTCAATTTCTTCATTCTTGACCACCCCATTATAAGTCAATTGGGGAAAAATCAGCTCCCTTATTTTTACACTAAAACGTGTCGGAATTGCCTAATATACCATGAGTGACTCCATACGCGACTAACTTTGACTACCTTGAGACCTTTTTTGCTGTTGGTCAACTGTGACGTTGCTCTTGGGTCATGTGACGTCATTAAAGGTCACCAAATGTTTTTTGCTAATAACTCCTTACAGGTTTGAGATACAGCCGCGCGGATAAGCCCATTGTGTTCAGCTCGTCAAGGCCCATCGAATGATATATATGATGACCTTAAAGTCACGTGACCTAAGGTCAACTTTTGACCTTGACCTTTCGAGGTCAACATACGCATGTTTCGATGCGGATCGACGAGAGGATCGCGATGATGCTATTAGTGTGTTCCTAGCTGGGATCAAAAGTTATTCGAGAAAAACTTCATATACATACCGGGTGGCCCAGAAAAAACGTTCCGAACTTTGGAGGCCTATATATCAAAGTCGAGTACAAATAACGAGCCAAAATTCTCATCAAGTTTGCGTCATTTCTTTGCGCATTGGTATGCCAAATTATAATACTATACCATCATTTTCAAGCTGGCAATCTTGAGTTGAATTAAGTAAGACGTTTTTGCTTTTTTTGCCGATATCAAACTAT
Source organism: Amphibalanus amphitrite (assembly GCF_019059575.1). Lineage (NCBI taxonomy): Eukaryota > Metazoa > Arthropoda > Thecostraca > Balanomorpha > Balanidae > Amphibalanus > Amphibalanus amphitrite. The sequence continues at coordinate 417,012 of NW_024881787.1, forward strand.
AGTGATGATTGGGTTAGACGTCCCATGTTATAAAAAAAGAATAAAAGATAGAGCACGTGAATGAAACCAACATGTATGTTCTTATCTTAAATATTTTTGTCTCACTTATGTGCCAACTGCCAAATATTCAAATACTGAGCCAAAATGGTGCTCATGGATGCCATTCGTTTCATCACCAAATCATGTCTCGAGCAGGAGTGGCATGGTGCATGGATTACTGCTGATTACCCTCCTTTCAGTAGATCAAACAGTAAATCGACCGGATAAGGAAAACAAACTAAAGCAGACTGGTTCCTGTGCCAGAAGACCACAGAATAGCTTATAAAAAAACAACATTGCCAGCAGATGACAAAAAAAAAATGGTTAAAAAGCTACCTTTTCCCAGGAATGTCAGCCAGGAAAGCATTTGAGCCACAAGATGGTTAGAAAACTGGAAACTTCTTCCGATGCCGCTGGCACAGAGCCATCGTGGTTGCCTGAGGGAATGTGTCATCCTGAGACCCGAACCATTAATGAGACTACTATAGCTGCCAGTAGAAGTCATGGCTCTAGGCCGCGGTGCCGCGGGGTGAAAGTGACCAGTTCACTCACATTCTTTGGTAAACATCGGAGCAAAAAAGTAATTTTTACATGGCATGCTTGAAACACGAACCGTTTAAAATGTAATTTACTGAACAACATGAAAATCACACCATTTACTGAAAATGTGTGCCGCATTGACTATTCGAAGTTTCAATGTTGTATCTTTATCACTTTCTGAGAAATATTGATTTAAAGTTGGGAACGTTTTTTCTGGGCCACCCGGTATATGTAGTGCCGCCATTTAGACTTTCTTTTTACCCCTGTGACGTCATCTTTGACCTGACCTGAAAATGACCTGAGTAAAAATTGTAGACCTTATCCATGTGTACCCTGTGCCGTTTACCGCTTGTCGCTATCTTGCTTTGTTCTTGAGATATCGATAACTAAAAAAATATTTATCTGATAAGCCTGAAACTGTTACAGGTGGATTCAGAGCCCCCGATTACCCCTGAGACCGATTCTCGTCAAATTCCGAGAGATGAGGGTGTCAAATTGGAAAAAAGTGGTACGATCTATCGTGGAATGCCCCAGGAGACTCGTCAACATTTACATGAAAGTCGCAGCACAAGTTCGGTCTCACGGAGCAAAACAAAACGGTGTACTTTGGGAGCCCATCAATCTGTGCCAGAATGAGTAATATTTTTTCTGGATGATATTTTATACAGTCTGATCAATTTACGACCAGAAAATGTGAGAAAATCACGCTTTAAAATTTGTCGAAAATTAGGGTATTGGCCACTTCTGAACCCAGATAGCGGCTGTGTGGGCTGGTCGGGTGTATGTGGCCACTTGCTGCATTGCACATTTTGCGTCGCTTAACAATTTTATTGCTGTTTTTGCTAAGCACAATGCACGGAAGACCCAGCGAATATAATTTACTTAACTTGTGCATTGTGCAATACATGATTTGGCACGGTATCGAGGGAACCATAGGTCTTGTGCCTATGCATGATATTTAGGCAATACGTTTATGCAAATGGTAGATTGATGCTTCATGTCAATTCGTATGCTAAATGTCGGCACGTATTGAATGAATCATTCAATCAATCAACCAAACAATCAATTGGCATGTATAAACCCGTATAAATGGCTCGCAACCACTAACAGCAATCAAACCATCCTAACTCGGAAAAGCAGCCGGAGCACTGATGAGGCTCGAACCGGAACTCCACGCTGTGAGTTTCGCCAATGATCCATCATCATTCCACCAAGCTAGAGTGACCGGCACCCGAACCCACAAAAACATTAATTGGCTTTGCCGCCGACCTCCCGGCCCCGCCGCCCGCCCGGCCAGACTTAGCCCCGGCCGTAGCCACCATCTGGTGTAGCTCAGCGTAGGAGTGCTCGACTGTCAAACTGACCGGTAGTGAGGGACCCGGTTCGAAACGCTTCGCATGCTGGATATTTATTTCTCGGTAGGAGGCTTTGCGTTTTGTTCATTTTTCAGAAAGATTATTTGGTGACTGACCTGTTTTCTTTCTTTGCTGCAATTCATGAGGAGACCTTGGGAGATGGATGGTTCCGCACCCCACTTGGGAGATGGGTGGTTGACCCCCCCCCCCTCTGGGGTTTTGTGAATATCTCTAAAACAAGTGACCACACACAGTACACACCCAGCCCTAGGTCCGCTCCCTCCCTCCCCACATCACCCCCGCCCCACACCACACTCTCCAGCCCGCCTCATCCACCGAGCCGAGCCAAATCGACAGGCCTGACCCTTACCCCCCCCCTCCCCCCAGCCGGTGTAACGCAGCGTCCGGTCAAATCGCTCTAACAAGCGGCCCGAGCCGGTGTCATACAGTGTGGGTAGCCTGTGCCGCTTGACTCTCGGGTCATGCGGCACAGCCTTCCGGTACCAGGCTGCTGCTGCCAATGCTGAGCCATAGGAACCCGGTGGATAAAGAGTAGCGGACCATCAACCTGTACACGACTGTAGGTACTTACCCTGCACAATTTGAAATCGATTATTTTTCTATAAGAAATTTTGCTTTTAGAACGGGACAAGTGTTAGTGTCACATTATCTTTTTGGGGATAGAAGATGGAGCCGTCTGCAGAGTCGGGTCGCTTTTCCTGGCTCGGAGTCTGAACGCTTGACGGGGACCCTCTTAGCTACAGAAAGAGCCTCTGAGCACATGAAGGGGTCCCCTGAACACTTGATGGGGTCACCTGAGCTACAGAAAGGTCGTCTGAACTCTGAATACACAAGGCCCTCTGAGCGCATGAATAGGCCCTCTGAACTACAAGAAAACTCTGAGCATTTAAAGGGTCCCCTGAACGCCTGACAGGCTTCTCTGAGCGATAAAAGGGCCCCAAGCGCCTAAAGGGCCTCTGTACGCTTGACAAGGGCCTTATGAGTTACAGAAAAGCCCTGAGTACACGAGAGGGCCCTCTAAACTCATGAAGGGGTCCCTGATTCTTTGACGGGGCCCTCTGTGCACATTATAAAGAGCCCCTAATCGCTTGACGGGGGGCCCTCTAGGCTACATAAAGGCCCTCTGAATACACGACAGGACAGGCCTTAAAAGCGCCCAACCGATCTGTAGGGGCCTGTAACAGCCGCCTTTTCAATTTTTTCTAGATTGACCCTCTGTCGGCAATAGCTTTTGGCCACTGCTAGAACCTATTTAACGGTTTTATAGGGCCATTGCGCGACTACGAAGAAGTCTTGAAAGCTCAGACTGGGCTCCTGACTGTGGGATACTTGGTGTCATTAGTGCCTTTTCCGACTCGCTAGCTCAATTTGAGCGGGAGCTATTGACGAAAAACTAATATGACCCTATTGACGTCATAAAGGACGTCACGCAACGTCAACATTGCAAAAATGACGCCTCAAACCTTGCAAGGAGTGCATGAAATCACGATTCTGTGTGCTTGGGATAGTTGGAGATCGTTCCCGGTGCCAAAATAGCAGTTTTTATTTTTTTCCCGTTGACTTATAATGGTGAGGTCACGAAAATGACCTGACCTCATATCGACACCTTTTTTTTAAACCCCACATTTGTTCTCCGGTGAATTTCAGAGAAGTTGGTTAGAGACCTTCAAAAAAGGTACAATCACTCGATTTTTCTCAAGTTTGTCTGTCTTGGCAGATAAAGCAATACCAGAACAGGCCTACGAACACACATATTTGATCAGGATCGGACGATTGGACACTTTTAAAAGGAGATCTTTCGTGCCTCCCGGAAATTCACGGGAGAGCAGATGTGGGTTTTAAAAAAAGGTGTCGATATGACCTTTAGGAAAAATCCGAGATATACAAGTTGTGAGACTCGTAATGGATACTAGATCCTGCAAGTTTCATTTCCCTGTGAAAGCTACTCTGGCAGTGAGGGCGTTGCGAAGTTGCGACATCTGAAGACCGTGCAGAGTTCACTTATGACGTCATAGGTCAGCAATGACCTGACCTGACCCGAAAATGCGGTAGGGGTTAAAAGATGCGGCTTGAATCAAAGGTCAGGTCGCCAAGTTTCAGCTCTCTATCGCCAGCGTGTTCGGAGCTATCGCGAAAGAAAACCTAGGGGGGGGGGCGGTACCCACCCCCCGCCTCGGCCGGCGTGGGTAATGCATAGGCATTTCGGCCTTCTTCGCGTGTTTTGGTTGCAGTTCGTAAATTAGTGCTACTGCGACTATTGGAGGCCCCCGCTTGCATGGAGGGCGGAGGCCCCCTTGGCCGTTTGGGACCCCAGTGCAGGCAGTGCTTATGCCAAAGTTTCATCCATGTCTGCCTGAGGATTTATGTGACAGCTTTTACTAATTAATGTCAGTAATGCATTTCTGGCTGGTTAACAATGTACTTTGTTTCAGGTGTTTTGTTTAAAGCAGCCGTCATGGGGAATATCCACACTGTTGGGCCAAATGAAGCCCTCATAGTTTCAGGTATGCTTTTCTCAGTCTGCCACAATCAATGCAGAGCGCTCGTTTTTATTACACTGCAGCTATATTGCATGATCACCGGGTTGTGTTACGCAGCCAATAGTTGCGGGGCGGAGCTTCCTATTCAGTTGACGGGGGGGGGGGGGGCTGTCTAACCAACTTGCCATTTTGCCCCACCAATAAACATTTTGCCCCACCAACTTTAACTGATTTGGTGCTTAGCAAACCAATCTTTTTTTGCATCGAGGGACTTTGAAATACATGTGTAATGCAACATATTATCTATGTAATGAAAATAATTGATTCATTGTTGCACATTATCAACTTAAAGGGACTATCCCACCTTTAACATGGGGTTTGAGTTGAGATAGCCAAGTTTGCGGCGAGGTTCAGAAACCACTATCTATCTAGGTTGCAACCCCCGCGGCCTCTTGGTGTTGAAGAAATTCGTTCCCTTCATTTGAAAATGGGCCTTGTGCAAGGCCCTATCTTCAACATGGAGCGACCGTTAGTGTGACGTCACCTCGTTTAGTCATTCTGATTTAAATGGGTTTGTTCGTTGAAAAATCGCTTAAAACTTGGTCTGAACTTTCTTGTGGTGCCTACAGAATAAAAAGAATCAGCTTTATGACAGTAATGTGGCCTGGGGAAGGGGGTAATTTTGGGCTGTGACGTCACATATTTGAAAGTTTGCGTTTGGAATATGGGAAGCCTAAGATGTTAAGTGAAAAATAAATGCCAGAACCGTGTTCCTGGTCATCCAATCTATAAAGTCGGGCACAATTTAACTGGTTTTAACAACATTTTAGAAGGTGGGATAGTCCCTTTAACAATTGGACATTGTAGGTTTGATGACTTTTTGCCCCACCAGCTTCCCTGGAAAGGCTCCACCCATGTGTAGTTGGCTGTTTTTACGGGTCGGAATTTGGCAGGCACGCACCAGATATGGAGAGCAGGCGATTCTGGTGGTGCCTCCGTACGGCAAGTCGGGCGGGTGCTAGCGCCGGCTGTCTGGGGAGGGGGAAGGGCGAGCGGTCCGCTGACGCCGCCCTGCGCCCGGTCCGGTGGGTGCTAGCGCCGGCGGTCTGGGGAGGGAGGTCCGCTGACGCCGCCCTGCGCCCGGTCCGCAGGAGGGTGGTGCGGCTCCCAACAGAAGCGGACCATCGTCGGCGGCTGGGCCTGGGCCTGGTGGGCCGTCACCGACGTCCAGTCACTCAGCCTCGAGGTAGGGCTCGTGCAGTCACTCAGTGCAGTGTCTGTGCTCGGCTGGGCCTGGTCTGTCGTGTCTGTCGGGAGGCGGTGACCCCCCGCTGACCGTCCCCGTCTGTCTCTCTCTCTCTCTCTCTCTCTCTCTCTCTCTCTCTCTCTCTCTCTCTCTCTCTCTCTCTCTCTCTCTCTCTCTCTCTCTCTCTCTCTCTCTCTCTCTCTCTCTCTCTCTCTCTCTCTCTCTCTCTCTCTCTCTCCTCTCTCTCTCTCTCTCTCTCTCTCTCTCTCTCTCTCTCTCTCTCTCTCTCTCTCTCTCTCTCTCTCTCTCTCTCTCTCTCTCTCTCTCTCTCTCTCTCTCTCTCTCTCTCTCTCTCTCTCTCTCTCTCTCTCTCTCTCTCTCTCTCTCTCTCTCTCTCTCTCTCTCTGCGCGGCAGACGATGACGCTGAACCCGATGTGTGAGCGCGTGGAGACGGCGCAGGGCGTGCCGCTCACCGTCAACGCCGTGGCCCAGTGCAAGATCATCAAACAGGACGACATCCTGAAGACGGCCTCCGAACAGTTCCTCGGAAAGTCGGTGGAGGACATCGAGCTTACCATACTGCAGACGCTCGAGGGACACCTGCGGGCCATCCTCGGTAACTGCAGGGGCCGGGTGGGGTGGGGAGGGGGCAGCTAGTTAGTCACCATACTGCAGACGCTCGAGGGACACCTGCGGGCCATCCTCGGTAACTGCAGGGGCCGGGTGGGGTGGGGAGGGGGTAGCTAGTTAGTCACCATACTGCAGACGCTCGAGGGACACCTGCGGGCCATCCTCGGTACCTGCAGGGGCCGGGTGGGGTGGGGAGGGGGCAGCTAGTTAGTCACCATACTGCAGACGCTCGAGGGACACCTGCGGGCCATCCTCGGTAACTGCAGGGGCCGGGTGGGGTGGGGAGGGGCAGCTAGTTAGTCACCATACTGCAGACGCTCGAGGGACACCTGCGGGCCATCCTCGGTAACTGCAGGGGCCGGGTGGGGTGGGGAGGGGGCAGCTAGTTAGTCGCCATACTGCAGACGCTCGAGGGACACCTGCGGGCCATCCTCGGTAACTGCAGGGGCCGGGTGGGGTGGGGAGGGGGTAGCTAGTTAGTCACCATACTGCAGACGCTCGAGGGACACCTGCGGGCCATCCTCGGTAACTGCAGGGGCCGGGTGGGGTGGGGAGGGGCAGCTAGTTAGTCGCCATACTGCAGACGCTCGAGGGACACCTGCGGGCCATCCTCGGTAACTGCAGGGGCCGGGTGGGGTGGGGAGGGGCAGCTAGTTAGTCGCCATACTACAGACGCTCGAGGGACACCTGCGGGCCATCCTCGGTAACTGCAGGGGCCGGGCGGGGTGGGGAGGGGCAGCTAGTTAGTCGCCATACTACAGACGCTCGAGGGACACCTGCGGGCCATCCTCGGTAACTGCAGGGGCCGGGCGGGGTGGGGAGGGGCAGCTAGTTAGTCGCCATACTGCAGACGCTCGAGGGACACCTGCGGGCCATCCTCGGTAACTGCAGGGGCCGGGTGGGGTGGGGAGGGGGCAGCTAGTTAGTCACCATACTGCAGACGCTCGAGGGACACCTGCGGGCCATCCTCGGTAACTGCAGGGGCCGGGTGGGGTGGGGAGGGGCAGCTAGTTAGTCACCATACTGCAGACGCTCGAGGGACACCTGCGGGCCATCCTCGGTACCTGCAGGGGCCGGGTGGGGTGGGGAGGGGGCAGCTAGATAGTCACCATACTACAGACGCTCGAGGGACACCTGCGGGCCATCCTCGGTAACTGCAGGGGCCGGGTGGGGTGGGGAGGGGCAGCTAGTTAGTCACCATACTGCAGACGCTCGAGGGATTCCTGCGGGCCATCCTTGGCTGCTGGAATGGGGGTGGGAAGAGCTGAGGACAACCAGATATTAATATGACTCGATCAGGTTTATTCAAGCTGTACCCTTGTCTCTGCCCTCTGACCACTGTCCTCTGACCACTGTCCTCTGACCACTGTCCTCTTGCCTCTGTCGTCTGGCCGCTATCCTCTTGTGTCTGTCCTCTGATTGCTGTCCTCTGTCCTCCGACCGCTGTCCCCTGACCGCTGTCCTCTGACTGCTGTCCTCTGTCTAACCGCTGTCCTCTGACCGCTGTCCTCTGACCGCTGTCCTCTGACCGCTGTCCTCTGACCGCTGTCCTCTGACCGCTGTCCTCTGACCGCTGTCCTCTGACCGCTGTCCTCTGACCTCAGGAACGCTGACTGCTGTCCTCTGACCGCTGTCCTCTGACCGCTGTCCTCTGACCTCAGGAACGCTGACTGCTGTCCTCTGACCCCTGTCCTCTGACCGCTGTCCTTTGACGGCTGTCCTCTGACCGCTGTCCTCTGACTGACTCCTGTCCTCTGACCGCTGTCCTCTGACCGCTGTCCTCTGACCGCTGTCTGACCACTGTCCTCTTGTCTCTGCCCTCTGACCGCTGTCCTCTGTCCTCTGTCCTCTGACCGCTGTCCTCTGTCCTCTGTCCTCTGACCGCTGTCCTCTGACCTCAGGAACGCTGACTGCTGTCCTCTGACCTCAGGAACGCTGACTGCTGTGCTCTGACCGCTGTCCTTTGACGGCTGTCCTCTGACCGCTGTCCTCTGACCGCTGTCCTCTGACCGCTGTCCTCTGATTGACTGCTGTCCTCTGACCGCTGTCCTCTGACTGACTGCTGTCCTCTGACTGACTGATGTCCTCTGACTGACCGCTGTCCTCTGACTGACTCCTGTCCTCTGACCGCTGTCCTCTGACTCCTGTCCTCTGACTGACTCCTGTCCTCTGACCGCTGTCCTCTGACTGACCGCTGTCCTCTGACCGCTGTCCTCTGACCGCTGTCCTCTGACCGCTGTCCTCTGACCGCTGTCCTCTGACCACTGTCCTCTTGTCTCTGTCCTCTGACCGCTGTCCTCTGACCGCTGTCCTCTGACCACTGTCCTCTTGTCTCTGTCCTCTGACCGCTGTCCTCTGACCGCTGTCCTCTGACCACTGTCCTCTTGTCTCTGTCCTCTGACTGCTGTCCTCTGACCGCTGTCCTCTGACTGACTGCTGTCCTCTGACTGACTGCTGTCCTCTGACTGACCGCTGTCCTCTGACTGACTCCTGTCCTCTGACCGCTGTCCTCTGACTGACTCCTGTCCTCTGACCGCTGTCCTCTGACTGACTGCTGTCCTCTGACCGCTGTCCTTTGACGGCTGTCCTCTGACCGCTGTCCTCTGACCGCTGTCCTCTGACCGCTGTCCTCTGACCGCTGTCCTCTGACCGCTGTCCTCTGACTGACTGCTGTCCTCTGACCGCTGTCCTCTGACTCCTGTCCTCTGACTGACTCCTGTCCTCTGACTGACCGCTGTCCTCTGACCGCTGTCCTCTGACCGCTGTCCTCTGACCGCTGTCCTCTGACCGCTGTCCTCTGACCGCTGTCCTCTGACCGCTGTCCTCTGACCGCTGTCCTCTGACCGCTGTCCCCTGGCCGCTGTCCTCTGACTGACTGCTGTCCTCTGACCGCTGTCCTCTGACCGCTGCTGTTCTCTGACCTCAGGAACGCTGACCGTGGAGGAGATATTCAAGGACCGGGACCAGTTCGCCGCCCTGGTGCGCGAGGTGGCCGCCCCGGACGTCGGACGCATGGGTGTGGAGATCCTCAGTTTCACCATCAAGGACGTGTACGACTCGGTGGAGTACCTCTCGTCGCTGGGTCGCACGCAGACGGCCGCCGTCAAGAGAGACGCCAACACCGGCGTGGCCATGGCGCAGCGGGATGCCGGCATCCGGGTGGGTGGGGGACTCCGGCAGGGTTGGTGGGGGACACCGGCAGGGTGGGTGGGGGACACCGGCAGCCGGACCGGCGGGTGGGGGACACCGGCAGGGCGGGTGGGGGACTCCGGCAGCTCCAGGTGGGTGCGTGGGGGACTCCAGCAGCCGGACGGGTGGGTGGGGGACACCGGCAGGGTGGGTGGGTGGGGGACACCGGCAGGGTGGGTGGGTGGGGGACACCGGCAGGGTGGGTGGGTGGGGGACTCTGGCAGCCGGACCGGCGGCGCCGCGCTGGGCGGGCTACACCGAGTGCAGTTGTAATTTAGCTGGCCGCGCCGTGCTGGTGACATCTGTCTGTCTGTCTGTGTGTGCCTCCAGGAGGCCGAGTGCGAGCGCGCCGCCATGGACGTCAAGTACAGTACCGACACCAAGATCGAGGACAACACCAAGGCGTTCAAGCTGCAGAAGGCCCAGTTCGACCGGGAGGTCAACACGGCGGTACGTGCGGCGGCGGGCGCGGCCGGCGGCCGTACGCACCCCTCTGGCGGCGGCTGACTGAGGGGCTGATCCCCAGCGGCGGCTGACTGAGGGGCTGATCCCCAGCGGCGGCTGACTGGGGGGCTGATCCCCAGCGGCGGCTGACTGAGGGGCTGATCCCCAGCGGCGGCTGACTGGGGGGCTGATCCCCAGCGGCGGCTGACTGAGGGGCTGATCCCCAGCGGCGGCTGACTGAGGGGCTGGTCCCCAGCGGCGGCTGACTGGGGGGCTGGTCCCCAGCGGCGGCTGACTGGGGGGCTGATCCCCAGCGGCGGCTGACTGAGGGGCTGATCCCCAGCGGCGGCTGACTGGGGGGCTGATCCCCAGCGGCGGCTGACTGAGGGGCTGATCCCCAGCGGCGGCTGACTGAGGGGCTGATCCCCAGCGGCGGCTGACTGAGGGGCTGATCCCCAGCGGCGGCTGACTGGGGGGCTGATCCCCAGCGGCGGCTGACTGAGGGGCTGATCCCCAGCGGCGGCTGACTGAGGGGCTGATCCCCAGCGGCGGCTGACTGGGGGGCCCTATGTAGGCGCCGGGTAGGTTGGCTGTGGCACGGCTGCTGGCTCTGGTTAGACGCGCGGCGAGCGGTCACCGAGCGCTGTCTCGGATCGATGCCCTTCGCACTGATTGCGGCCCCCGGGACGGGGCAGCTTGTTGCACGTCAACTGGGTACATTTGAACCGTCCGGATGTGCGGGGCTGTAGCTCCTCATACAGCGCAGAGCCGGTGCTCGGGCCCTCTGACATGACCTTGACCCGAGGTCAAATTTTCAACTTGACCTTTCGATGTCAACATATAGTTCATTCGACGCGTCTCGACGAGAGGAAAGCGATGCTGGCAAAATAAATATCGTGGCTCTCTTGAGTCAAAAGTTATTACCGAAAAACATATTTCGTGAAAACGGCTATCTTGAGAGTTTTTGCCCTCTGGAGGCTAATCTGTTAACCTGAGGTCAAATGTGAGAACAAAATTCAGAAAGGTCTTTAAACTGGCTAGCAAATGTGCTTTTCCGCGGCGCTGTAGCTCCAATGGCTCCCGAGTTGGCCGTTGGCAGCTTCCAAAATTGTTTTAGTGGACTTATTTTGACCTTTGCTAACCTATGGCGACCTGACATTTGATCTGATCTAAAAATGGCCGAGGTGTTTCCGTAATTATTTTTGACGCTCTTTCGATTGCCGCTTACTGTGTGTCGCTACGTGGCCCAGGAGCCGAATTACACCAGAGGGAGGGGGCGTGAAAACGCCCCCCCCCCCCCCAGCACGACGCGGAAAACTCGGGCCACCAGCACGGCGGTGGTCTGCAGTCACAATACCCGTCTTAAGGCCGCCCCACACTGGACCTCGCATGCGGGTTTTGAGTTTGCGGGCATAATATTAATTCATAGAGTGATTAGACCGTTCCCTTATGGTAACTTTATGAATGCAATGAAGCCGGTACACCTTCAGAAAATTACATATAGTCGCAATACCAGCGCAACAAACCAAAATTCGACTCCAACAAAAAACCCGCAAACCTCGCAGAACTCGCAGACCTCGCAGCGAGGAGAATCGAAAGTGACTCAAAATCAACTTTTGGAATGCGATGCAAGGTCGCTCGCAAGCTAAAAACATGCACACTCGCTTGTTAGAGGGTAGTGTGGGTCACTCAGCTTAGATTGTATCATTTGATTTAGAAGAAACCCGAAAACCCAAAAACTCGCACCCCGCATGCGAGTTCCAGTGTGGGGCGGCCTTAATGTCCGGCATTTTCGTTAATTTTCCGTCCAAAAATGTTAAAGTAGGCCATTTGTCCAAATATATCCGAAAGTTATGCAGTAATCAACACTCAAAACTATCATTTAGATTACTTATTCTGTAATTTTACCAACCGAAAAGTGTTCATTATATTGAGAGCTTAACAAGCTTTCCATTGGCCAATCAATGCTATGCACGATTACTTTATAAAAATGCTGAAATGTAGCAAACCATCGTCCAATGTTGTCCAGTCTGCTGCCTTTGTTCAACCAATTCCGAATTGGACATTATAAAGAATCGGAACTCCGAATGTCCAGGTTCCGATTGATACCACTATAACAGATGAAGTAAGGTTTGGTAGAGTTTTTATCGAACAGAAATGTTAGACGGTCTGTCTATTGAAGAGAGGCGAATTCTGTCAACTGACCGGTGTGCAGCGTACAGATATTGATACTTTGCAACTGTTATTTTTGTTGTGTTGATTTTTCAAATGAAGGTAGGGGAAGGTGGGGTAAGACGGACCAGCTAAGGTTTGAGGCCGCATATCTTGCTACACTGCTCTCGTAATTCATATTATTTATAGTCTTCGGAATGCTCAATCCTTCCTCTGTTGATATGTGTAAAGACTAAATTTCAAATTAAAGACATCTAGGTGGTGGATGCTCTTAAAGAGGGACATGTCAAAATTTCAGACAAGAAAAAACGTGGGGTAAGACGGACCACCCAGCAGTGCCTGCTATCCGTTCATGTGTGTTACACTTCTGCTCTGTACTCTTGTAAGAAAAAGTAACCAGAATGGTAAAATAACAAAATGAGCCTTTATTCTTTACTCATGTGTGATGGAAGTGCAGCTAAAAGCTGGGAACATGTGTGTTGATTGTCGTTTGGCATGAATGCATGCTAACTGAGCACTTGCATGCATGGCTCACATGCAACAAAGACTCCTTCCTGAAAAATTAGGTTACTTAAACTTGTGTCAATGTTTTGGAAAAGAACTTTCCATACGCAGGGTACAATGGACCACCACAGGGTAAGATGGACCACAATGGTCCGTCTTGCCCCAAATCTAAATTATTTCATTATCATGATGTATATGTCAAATAGCCCAACATTGCAAAACCTTGCCTTTCCTTAAGTGTGACTATAACTAAGTTTATAACTTTTTTCTTCACAGTTAAGTGCAAAATAGAAACTAATCATGCAAGAAAGGCGCCGTAATTTAATCACCCGTAGACCTCTTATAATTAGATCGCTTTGACGAAAACATTTTTCTCAATAACTTAAAAGCTATGCATCCTTGCAGCTTGAGCTCAAGGTGGCCATTGTTACGAAGGAAAACAAACTTAGTGGGCGCATAAAGCAGTAGATACCAGCAGCGGTTCAGCCGGGAGGGCTGGTGGTCCGTATTGCCCCGCTGGGCCGTCTTACCCCACCTTCCCCTATGTTTAGAATTGTTCTGCCTATTTGTTTATGGATCAAACAATATCGGTGATGGCGAGATTATCGTTTTTATGGCATGTAAAGGCAGTATGTTCATATTGTTCAACATACCCTACGGTGGGGGTGGGGCAATTTGAACACACCGTGACTTTGTAGAGAAGTGAGGCTATGCTATTCGAGGTATGCTCGGCTCGTCCAAAAATGAGGCTTGCATGGTGAAACTTGAAGCCGAGCTAGAAAAGGGGAGGGAGGGGTGTTCAAACGTCTCCCTGGCCCGGCGCGATTAGCGCCGAGCGCCGGCCCGGCACGGGCTAATTTTTGGCTGCTACGTTCAAAGCCGCAATGTCACCTAGAGGGTTGTTATGAAATGATGTGTATGCTTTTTTAGTGTATTTGTGAGTTTTTGAATTAGGCTTGCGCTGCTGTGCCGACTCGCCCACCGCGCTGGTTGCTTGTTACTTTTAGGTAGGTGTGGGTTTTATTGCGCTTCCACAGACAGCTCCTTTTTGACCCATGTGCTAGAGGTGCCAGTGGGCCCAGTGTGCGCTGGCAGACCGCTCTCACCGGGTGTGGCGCGGTGCGTCCCCAGAGGGCAGAGGCACAGCTCGCCTACGAACTGCAGGAGGCGAAAGAGAAGCAGAGAATTCGAAACGAGGAGATCTCCATCGACATCATCGAAAGGAAAAAGCAGATTCAGGTGGGTGAACGGCCCTGCCCCGTCTGCTGCCCCAGAGACAGGCCAGGCAGCCCCGTCCGCTGCCCCCCCCCCGCCCTGCCCCGTCCGCTGCCCCCAGTGCCCTGCTCAGGTTTGTGACTGTGTGCCTGTGTCTGTGACTGTGTGTCCGTGTTTGTGACTGTGTGTGTTTGTGTGACAGTGTCGGTGTGACTGTTACTGTGTGACTGTGAAAAGTGCCCGTGTGACTGTGTTTCTGTGTGTCGGTGCGACTGTGTGACTGTGAAATGTGTCTGTGTGACTGTGAAATGTGTCTGTGTGACTGTGAAATGTGTCTGTGTGACTGTGTGTCTGTGTGTCGGTGCGACTGTGTGTCTGTGTGTCGGTGCGACTGTGTGACTGTGAAATGTGACTGTGTGACTGTGAAATGTGTCTGTGTGACTGTGTGTCTGTGTGTCGGTGCGACTGTGTGACTGTGAAATGTGTCTGTGTGACTGTGTGTCTGTGTGTCGGTGCGACTGTGTGACTGTGAAATGTGACTGTGTGACTCTGTCTGTGTGGCTGTGTCTGTGTGGCTGTACCTGTGTGTCGGTGCGACTGTAGTTGCGTGACGGTGACCGTGTGTCTGTCCCGCAGGTGGAGGAGAAGGAGATTCAGCGTAAGGAGAAGGAGCTCACCGGCACCGTCAAGCTGCCCGCCGAGGCCGAGAGCTACAAACTGGAGGCGCTCGCAGAGGGTAAACGGTACGCTGACTGACGCGCCAGCTCGGCCCGGCGCCGGCGGCCACCCGTTTGTACCGCTTCTGCTGGGTCGGGCTCTTTTTGTGCAATGCTTTTCATGCCCGTGACCTAGGTACAATACGCGACTTCTGACCCGTGGTCAGATACAGTACCTGTGACCGGTGACCCGTCGCCAGGTACCAGACGGTCGAGCTGGCCAAGGCCGAGGCGGAGACGATTCGGCTGATTGGCACTGCCGAGGCGGTCGGCATCGAGGCGGTCGGGCGCGCCGACGCCGAGCGGATGCGCATGAAGGCGGCAGCGTACCGTCAGTATGGCGACGCCGCCATGGCGGCCATGGTGCTGGAGGCGCTGCCCAAGGTCAGTAGGGGGACCGGCCGCGGCTGCCGCGGCGCCCGGTCGGCCGAGAGGCCGCCACTATACGCCGTCCCTACTCGTCTCCCACGCGGTGGCGGTGATCACTCGGCGCCGGCCGGCCGGAGACCGAGAGGCCGCCACTATACGCCGTCCCTACTCGTCTCCCACGCGGTGGCGCTGATCACTCGGCGCCGGTCGCGCTCAGCGGCGGTCGTTCTCCGGACCTTTTGGAACATTTTCTGTCCCAGTTTTACCTTTCTTGTTATGTTATCCCTGTACCTATTCGTAATGAAACATGCGGATTGTTTCGATAGCTTAGTGACCATCCCACTTTAACATTATTTTTTAGTTGAGATAGCCAAATTGGGGTGCACTTACCGGTGCACTTACCGTGACTTGCACTGACCGGTTTGGACACTCACAGCATCGAGAACTGCTTCAATTCAGAGATATTAAATTTCAAAGTTGCAGCACTTTGGTTTCAGAAGTGCTAATACATTTGAATGCCCCCTCTGAATTTGTGACGTCAGCGCAGATCTAGCGATTTTAAAATCTTGTACTAACATCTTTGTGAAGCAGTGGTGGTGGTATATGCTGTTTGCGCGCAACATCTGCTGCACTTTTAAGTTACCAAATTATTGCTTCCAAATGTCCTAGCAACAGCGGAGGCTGAAAAATAAACAAAAGTAATTGTCTTATATCTCAAAAACAAGTTAACATTGTTCACTGAAATCTGGTAGATATTCATTTTTGCTCACTCTGAACCATGACGTGACACCGCTTTTATGCGAATTCATTAACTTTTTTGAAGGTGTCCCTTTGACACGTACTAATGTGAAGGCCGCGCTACACTACATAGGTATGTACATACATACATACATATGTATATACATACATGTGTACATATAAATAGTCATTTCCAATTATTAATAATAGAGCTCATTTCTTGTGGGTTCCAGTTCACGATGTTCGCGAAAACGTGCAGACTGCAGCCGTGTTGCCCATATAGGACCTATCACACTAAATGCAGTCGCACAAGCTTACATGCTGCTTATGACTAGCATTGTATTTCGTGTTGTCGCATATATAGTTAGTACTCTCTCTCTCTCTCTCTCTCTCTCTCTCTCTCTCTCTCTCTCTCTCTCTCTCTCTCTCTCTCTCTCTCTCTCTCTCTCTCTCTCTCTCTCTCTCTCTCTCTCTCTCCCTCTCCCTCTCCCTCTCCCTCTCCCTCTCCCTCTCCCTCTCCCTCTCCCTCTCCCTCTCCCTCTCCCTCTCCCTCTCCCTCTCCCTTTCCCTTTCCCTTTCCCTTTCCCTTTCCCTTTCCCTCCCTGTGTGTGCTCTGTGCTCCCTTCCTCCCTTCCTCCCTCCTCCGTAATCTCCTGTGTATGCCAAGGCATACCAACTCCCTTCCTTAGATCCTGTCCGTCAGCAGATTTTTCCACCTCAACCCGCTACTCCTTCCTTACCAGTGTCCGAGACTGCGCCAGCCGCGCGGCGGCACCTACCCGTCTTATATGGCTGTGGATAGGTGTATGAAGTTTTAGTTTCCGTGGTAACAGCTATGCTATTTATTGATATGTATCTGAACTATCGTCATTTTAAGTGCATGACTGTCTTATTATCGGTCATGCTGCCTGTTGGTGCTTGTTTACCATAAACAATAAACAAACAATAACAAGCTACCAGTTGGTTGACTGTCTCACTTGGTCTTGTGTTTGCTCTAAACCGTGTTTGTATTTCCTCCAACCACTGTATTTGTTGGCCCTGTGCCTCGTGCTATGTGCCCAGCTGTGTTCTGTGTGTCGTGTGCTGTCTTATGTCTTCTTTGTGTGATGTGTGCTCTGTGTGCTTTGTGTGCTGTGTGTTCTGTGCTCTCTGTGCTCTGTGTGTTCTGTACTCTGTGTGTTCTGTGCTCTGTGTGTTCTGTGCGCTGTGTATTATGTGTTCTGTGTTCTGTGTGTTCTGTGCTCTGTGTGTTTTGTACTCTGTGTTCTGTGCTCTGTGTGTTCTGTACTTTGTGTGTTCTGTGCTCTGTGTGTTCTGTGCTCTGTGTGTTCTGTGCTCTGTGTGTTCTGTGCTCTGTGTGTTCTGTGCCGGCTGACGGCCGGCCCTGTGTCGTCAGATTGCCGCCGAGATCTCCGCGCCGCTCTCCAAGGTGGACGAAATGGTGCTTCTGGGTGGCGAGGACAAGATCACATCGGAGCTGACACGGCTGGTCGGCCAGGTGCCGCCGGCGCTGAACGCCCTCACCGGCGTCGACCTCTCAAAGGTCAGTGACCCCGCCACACACACACACACAAGCAGCGCGCACACAAGATCACCTTGATCACCTTGTGTGCGCACACGCACGCACACGCACAGTGAGCACTTACCACAACTCTCCACTGTAGCTGACTGCTGTAACTGACCACAGCTTTCCACTGTAGCTGACTGCTGTAACTGACCACAGCTCTCCACTGTAGCTGACTGCTGTAACTGACCACAGCTGTCCACTGGTAGCTGACTGCTGTAACTGACCACAGCTCTCCACTGTAGATGACTGCTGTAACTGACCACAACAGCTCTCCACTGTAGCTGACTGCTGTAACTGACCAGTATAACGCCTTTTGGGGCGACTAACGGAGCGAGCGAGAGGGTGAGCCTTGCACGTGCGAAATTTCGAGGGGGTACCTCCAGCTGACTTGTGCAACAGCTCTCCACTGTAGCTGACTGCTGTAACTGACCACAACAGCTCTCCACTGTAGCTGACTGCTGTAACTGACCACAGCTCTCCAGTATCCACTGTAGCTGACTGCTGTAACTGACCACAACAGCTCTCCACTGTAGCTGACTGCTGTAACTGACCACAGCTCTCCACTGTAGATGACTGCTGTAACTGACCACAACAGCTCTCCACTGTAGCTGACTGCTGTAACTGACCAGTATAACGCCTTTTGGGGCGACTAACGGAGCGAGCGAGAGGGTGAGCCTTGCACGTGCGAAATTTCGAGGGGGTACCTCCAGCTGACTTGTGCACGGCAACCTACTAACCGGTCTCTAGCGATGTGCCAAATTTGAGCACAATCGGCCCAGCCGTGCTCGAGATCTGGAAGCGGCACCCTGCACGTGCGCACGTGCAAAATGGGTCCCAACTGACTTTTGCACGGCACCCTACTAACCGGTCTCTAGCGATGTGCCAAATTTGAGCACAATCGGTCCAGCCATTCTCGAGATCTGGAATCGACCCCTGCACGTGCGCACGAGCAGCAGCACCCCAACTCCGGCACATGGATATGCATTGCCTAGTGGGTGCCTACCTGCATGCCAACTTTCAGCGCAATCGGCCAAGTAGTTACCGAGATATTGCAACAATTACAAAAGTGACACCTCTTCGTTTTGCACGTGGCACGTGCATAATGGGTCACCCACATGCATCGGGAATAGTCCAATACTTGGTAGAAGGAATGAAGCTACCCTACAAAAATTACCGCATGTAAATCGGTCAAGTGGTTGCTGAGATATAAGCGTCGCAGAATCGTGACCACGGCCGGCCGGCCGGCCGCTCATACTCAGAAATTTCCGTTATTCTACGTAAGACTCCGCTCGCTTCGCTCGCTCCGTAACCACAACTCTCCACTGTAGCTGACTGCTGTAACTGACCACAACAGCTCTCCACTGTAGCTGACTGCTATAACTGACCACAACAGCTCTCCACTGTAGCTGACTGCTGTAACTGACCACAGCTGTCCACTGTAGCTGACTGCTGTAACTGACCATAGCTCTCCAGTCTCCACTGTAGCTGACTGCTGTAACTGACCACAACAGCTCTCCACTGTAGCTGACTGCTGTAACTGACCACAGCTCTCCACTGTAGATGACTGCTGTAACTGACCACAACAGCTCTCCACTGTAGCTGACTGCTGTAACTGACCACAACAGCTCTCCACTGTAACTGACTGCTGTAACTGACCACAGCTCTCCAGTATCCACTGTAGCTGACTGCTGTAACCGACCACAACAGCTCTCCACTGTAATTGACTGCTGTAACTGACCACAACTCTCCACTGTAGCTGACTGCTGTAACTGACCACAACAGCTCTCCACTGTAACTAACTGCTGTAACTGACCACAACAGCTCTCCACTGTAGCTGACTGCTGTAACTGACCACAGCTCTCCAGTATCCACTGTAGCTGACTGCTGTAACCGACCACAACAGCTCTCCACTGTAATTGACTGCTGTAACTGACCACAACTCTCCACTGTAGCTGACTGCTGTAACCGACCACAACAGCTCTCCACTGTAATTGACTGCTGTAACTGACAACAGCTCTCCACTGTAGCTGACTGCTGTAACTGACCACAACAGCTCTCCACTGTAACTAACTGCTGTAACTGACCACAACAGCTCTCCACTGTAACTGACTGCTGTAACTGACCACAGCTCTCCAGTATCCACTGTAGCTGACTGCTGTAACCGACCACAACAGCTCTCCACTGTAATTGACTGCTGTAACTGACCACAACTCTCCACTGTAGCTGACTGCTGTAACTGACCACAGCTCCCCACTGTAGCTGACTGCTGTAACTGACCACAACTCCCCACTGTAGCTGACTGCTGTAACTGACCACAACTCCCCACTGTAGCTGACTGCTGTAACTGACAACAGCTCTCCACTGTAGCTGACTGCTGTAACTATCCACTCTGACCACTGTTACTGTCCACTCTGTCCACGGTAGCTGTCCACTGTGACCGTCCACGGTAGCTCTCCACTGTGACCGTCCACTGTAGCTCTCCACTGTGACCGTCCACTGTAGCTGTCCACTGTGACCGTCCACTGTAGCTGTCCACTGTGACTGTCCACTGTAGCTCTCCACTGTGACCGTCCACGGTAGCTCTCCACTGTGACCGTCCACTGTAGCTCTCCACTGTGACTGCCCGCTCTGCCGCCAGGTGCTGTCCAAGGTGCCGGGAGCGGAGGTGAAGTAATCCGCTCCGACCGAGCAGCTCGGGCCGCCGCTGCCGCGCCGCCCTGGGGCCGGCAGCCGCGGCCGTCCTACCTCGGATGGCGTATGTCGACCGGGTGCTGTGCCGCCGCCGGGCGCCACGCAGCACGCGAATCTCATCCCTCAGCCTTGCCAAACCTATCCCGCACCCGGGGGGGGGGGGGGGGCAGAAGCTTCCCCATGCCCGTCCATCGACGTCAAACATAAGTACCTTGTCACACGTCGTTTTGACATATTCCTTTAAAATTTTAACAAAATCCGCCACAAAGTTTCTGAGAAAATGATGTTTTAGTGACGTCAAGTCACGCCGTTTTCGCTTCAAGGGCTGCAAAAATTCAAACGACTTTAACACCTTCAATTCTTAATCACGAGGTAAAAAGAATGTACGTGATTTTACTAGAGGTAAAAAGAATGCACGTGATTTACTAGAGTTAAGAAGAATGTACGTGATTTTACTTTTTCATTCAATTGAATGAAATAATGTTGTTAAATTTCAAACTTTGAAAATGTTCAAAAACCTATTTCTTAGGAAAAGACCGCTATAAAATAAAAATTTTGAATTTAACGAAAGTTCAACTTCGAGAAGTAGGTACGGTCTGCGGCCTGCGCACCTATATTCCAATTTTTAGAAGATTTGGTTAATTTTTTCGGATTTCAGTAACGTCACGACGCACAAAATTTTCAAAAACAAATTTTAGGGACTTGCCTAAGTGCAGGAATAAAATGACAGTATCGGATTCGATGTGAAAACTGCACCAGATTGATGCGTTTTTGGTCTCAAAATCAACTAAATAATTTGGCCTCAATTGACCTGACATGGAAATGAACTTCATGCACATATGGTCAATTTTACTAATTAAGTATGCCCAATGCCCATTGAGTTATATGCGTAAAACGACCCGGGAAGCATGTGCTGCACATATCCTATTCTATAGTTCGTCTTTGGTGACTTGACCTGACCTTCACCTTAGCAAACATTGTATGCAATGCTCATGCATTATGGTTAAGAACGTATTTTGGGTGACGAATCTCAGTAAATTCTTCGCCAACTGGGCTCCAAAGCTGGTACTGTAGAAACTCAGTATTTTTTACCCTCGACCTGACCTGTGACTAACTTGGGCAGAACAATTTGTTCTCAACTGTCAGACTTGTTGAGAGCTTTCAATGGCCGTTTCACCCGCCTTTCTGAGACCATCCTTTCGGAACAGCCCCCTCCCCCCCCCGCCCGTGGGCGCGCTATGGGTGAATAGTCGAGCGAGCGCGGGATAAAAGGCATTCTGGACCATTCTGCAGCACATATATGTGTATCAACCTTGCCTTTGCTCGTTTAACGGTTTAATCGAATCCGCCACGATAGATCAGTTTACTAACGCTCATTACGGGGTTTAGTATAGGAGTCGCTTACCAGTAGATTACCAGACATGACATAGCTAATCGCACAATATTGCTGCCATCGCCCCTTTTCAGTTAGTTGCGACGTCTCAACTCGCCTCCTGAAGTTGGTTTCGCACGCTATTGTTCGGAAAACACCATTCTTCTGCCGACTGTGAAGGCCAGCTGACTGCCGTACGTGCTATGTAGTAGCTGCCCCGTCGCGCGCCGTGTGGGCGGGGTGCTACTTCAGTACACTCAGCGCGGCGTGCGGAGGGGTGTGTGCGCGCTGCCGGGAGTGCCTGCCGCCGCGCCGTGCCGCGCCGTGCCGTGTCGTGCCGTCCTGTTCCGTGTAGTCAGCCGGGGAGCGCGCGCCGTCGGGCCCTTGGTCAGTCACCAGATCTGGCACACCTGGCCGGACGCTGCGCGCCCGTGTCGCCGGTCATTTTATCCCACCGCGAACGTGTTGAGCGGCTGGGCTCCTGGCCCGCCGAGTGAGCGGCTCATGCTCTGCCGAGTGTACTAAACAAATCCTATAGCCAGGATGGGAATTTTCCAGTCTGTCTGTCGCCTTTATCGGCAGCCCAGCTGTCTGGAATGGAAGCACGCTTACGCATGTTGACATTATCTTAGTTCTAGACTTGTGTATTGCTGCGTAGGCCGCAGTGTACATTTGACTGCAGAATTGGAATGAAGTACCACTTTCCACAGTCAATCAGTTGTCCGGAGTGGTAGTCTGTGCCCCACGGGCAGAGTTCACAGTGACCCAGCTCTCAGCTTAATTGCGTGATGAACGGCACAGACAAGCGCTCCAGTCAACTGATGGCTTCTGAAGAGTGGAACATCTTTCTGTACCTATCGACACCTTTTTTTAAACCCCACATCTGCTCTCCCGTGAATTTCCGGGAGGCACGAAAGATCTCCTTTTAAAAGTGTCCAATCGTCCGATCCTGATCAAATATGTGTGTTCGTAGGCTTGTTCTGGTATTGCTTTATCTGCCAAGACAGACAAACTTGAGAAAAATCGATTGATTGTACCTTTTTTGAAGGTCTCTAACCAACTTGTCTGAAATTCACCGGAGAACAAATGTGGGGTTTAAAAAAAGGTGTCGATATATAGTCAACCGTACATATGTTCTGGCGCCAATGTTTTGCATGTGTTGCATGTGTTGCATGTGCTGACTGCTGTTTTCGGGCAAGTAGCGGGCCTTTGCGGCGGATGTCTGCGGGCGGCCAGGTTCGGCGCGCCGACGCGGGGGCGCGGCCCGGCCGCCAGACATTGTTCGGTGGCTTGTCAATGTGTGCTGGGATTGTTTAGTGGCTTGGCAGTGCGTGCTTGGCCGGCGGCTAGTCAATACAAAGCGTCTGGGCCGCCGCTCGGTGGCCGGCCGGCGTATATGTATACCAATCGACAGGGAATATGAAAGGTGAAGTGCCTGGGTGTGGTGAATAATGACTAGTTTTGGTCGAGGCCAGGCTCTTTCCACACTGGACTTCGACGGTCTGTGGTGCCGCCTGGCGGCGACTGCTCTGCGCCAACTGCTCGACTGCGGCGCCGCCCGGGGCGGACTGCTGCTCAGGGGTAGGGGGGGGGGAGCAGAGCGCACGCGCTCCGACAGACTGGCATCCGGAGCTGTGGAGTCAATGAAATTTTTGGTGACTCCGACTCCGACCCCAGCTCCGACTCCGGCTGTTTCTCTTAAAGTCCATATCATGATAGAAAAGTTCATGTCTGAGATATTTTTGTCTTGTCTGAAACAATCCTTTGCCGGTTCCAAGATCTCACGTTGCAAATATACTTCATAAATAACTAGTAGCTATGCAGATTGCAGAACTATGAGCAAGGTCTAATGCAGCTATTGTCTTCTGCTTCTCGTCTAAATAACAAAATTTGCCTCAGCTTCGAAAAAAAATCTGGTATGGAAACATCAATGAACAACAATATTTTGAAGTGAACTTGTGTAGGGCACGGCTGACCTACACGAAATTGACTTCTACTCCGGAGTCTGATTTGAGTCGATAAGATGTTGGCGACTGCGACTCTGACCGGGCAGCCCTGCTGGCAGCTAGTGCCGGCTGACGTGGCGCATCCAGCCGCTGTGCTGCGCGCGGCGCCTCCCCGAGCCCCGGCCGGCAGCCACACGCCGCGCTGGTCTGCGTGCATGTATGTACTGCAGCGGCGCTTCAGTCGACAAACACACCGGCGGGACCCGCCGTTACATGGTCTCGGCACTCTGCGACACGCGCGGCGGCGACCATCAGCTCAGCGGAGCGGAGCGGGGCGGCCGGCCGCTGCCCCGACCCGACCCCAGGCCCCGCACAGCCAGGGATCTCGGCAGTGTCCGGTGCGCGCAGCAGGCGGCGGCCGCTCATCGCGCCGCCGCGGCAGACAACGACACAGGCGCGGCGCGGCGGCCCAACAGACACAGACGCACGCCTTAAATCTAGCTTAAAAATAACATATCCGAGCCACCTGGACAGAGCATCACATCACATGAACGCGCGGGCGAGAAGGTGGCGGTCGGCGGCGGCAGCTGCGGCGCGCCCGGCTGACTAGGCACGGCCGCTGCGCACCCAGCCGCTACCCGTGGCCGGCGGCGCGCCGCCAGTGCTGAGCGGCCGGCGCGGCGCCTAGCCGATGTCGGTGTGGGCCAGCGCCGGCTCGGAGCCGCCGTGGCCGGCGCCGGCGCCGGCTCTGTGCCGCTCCAGGATGCGCTCCACGTACTCGGGAAGGTGTCCGGCCACGCGGTGCTCTGCCGACAGGGGACGCGGCGCCGTCAACGAACCGCTCCCCGCACTCACTGGGTAACTCCCCGCACTCACTGGGTAACACCCCCCCCCCCACACTAAAGCGCTGTGAATGTCAAAATCTATGGAGTTCTCATGCGAGTCTTTTATCCCAAGGAGCCGCTCACTGTGAAAGTCATGCGTCGCAAATCAAGTCATCCAACCTACCTCTCGTTGCAAAGTAACACTCAAACGCAGCCGACCGCTCCGACCGCCTAATTCAGTGGTGGCAGTACGGCCGGACAAACCAGTACAGTACACTCACCTACTAAGTGAAGTTCGCCCCCCGACGGCCCAGCGTTTGACTGGAGCGGTAGACTGCGCCGTCTTACACCCAGGCTCAGCGGCACAGCACATCCCTCTGGCCTCAACGGTAGACTGTGCCGCCTCACACCCAGGCTCAGCGGCACAGTATATCTCTCTGGCTTCACACTCGCTACAGACGCGTTTGACCGGGTCAGGGACGCGCCGCGCTGGTTGCCTTATCGCTCACAGTCACATATCTGTGGCTAGGGGGCCTGCTGCGAATCGCTGGTCTTTCTGTGTCGACTCGAATATGATGCTTGTAAGTGGTCACGATCGCATTTAGCTCAGTGAGATTAGTTATAGCAATTTATATCGTTTATTTTCTCGCGGGTGGGGTGGGGGGGGGGTGTTTGGCCACACTTGCCAATGTTTGTGTGTGTCTGTAACAGATACAGATACAGATACAGATACAGATATATTCGAGCCAGATCCACACATTGGAGTGGCTTTTCACAAGCTCACGTCATACGATGGGGAATATCATGGGGAGGGGGAGTATATCGAGCACACATCCACGCATTCACAAATCACAGTACGTATGCTCAACATAGACACACACAATCTAAGCATCTTGTTCAGGCATTGCTCGCAGCACCTTCATAGCGTTAGCTCTGAAAGATGACACCATTGGGTCAACTTTGAGCTGGTTGAGTCGTGCCACTCCCCTGTAGCACAGCCGCCGTCGGCCTGCCTCCGTCCGAATGGACGGGAGCGTGAGCAAATTGGCGCGCCTTGTGTCGTGCTGGTGGCGATTGCTCGCCTGGCGCCCTATGGTGCTGCTCAGTCGCTCAGGCTGGGAAGACACGATAGCTCGCTGTACAGCGCACACGGTATGGTAGTCAATTAGTCGCTTGGCAGATAACCATTTCAATTCGCGCATTACAGATGCCACACTGTCGCGACGCCGCTTGTTCGACACGACCCGGGCACAGAAGTTCAGTACTTTTTGGAGCCGCCGAAGTTGCGTCTCTCCGCACGATCCGTAGACGGACGAACAGTATCGCAATACCGAGATCACTAGTGACTGGACGATGCACTTCAAGGCAGACCTCGGCACAACATGACGTGCATGCATCAGTGCTATGAGCATGCCAGTACATTTCTGTGTAACGCTGTCGACATGCGGCTCAAAACTCAAATGACGGTCCATCGTCACTCCGAGGTTCCTCACCGTTCTAGACTCAGTGATTGTGGTCGCACAGAAATCCACAGTAACAGGGGCCAAACCGCGGAGCATTGCTGGCGTTCCTATCACGAGCATCTTTGTTTTTCCTGCGTTCAGTTTCATGCCGTTATGGCAAAACCACTGAAAAACGCAGGAGAGCGCGTGCTCCATGCGTGCGATCAGCTGATCTACATCACATTTTCTGCCAGTAACCATGAGCTGCGTGTCGTCCGTAAATTGAACGACGGTGACGTCATCAGGCACACACAAGCACAGGTCATTTGAGAAGAGCATATAAAGAACGCAGCTGAGCGCTCCGCCTTGATACACACCGATCTCGTTGGGTTTGCTATCTGACAGGAGACTCGCACCATCTGCACCCCTCATCTGCACCTGCTGCGAATGATGCGCTAAATAGTTACGGAACCACTGCACATCGACACCGTATACCGACAACTTTTCCAGTAGTTTTGCGTGTGGGACTACATCAAAACATTTTGATAGATCTAATAGTACCAAAATACAGATTTGTCCATTGTCCATGGCTTGAAGAGCCATGTCAGTTACAGTATGCAGGGCAGTTTCGGTGGATCGCTGTTTGCGATAACCGTGTTGAGCATCGGAAAGCAAGTGGTTATCCTCTAGATAGCTTGACAGCTGGCCCTGAACAATACGCTCCACCAGCTTCATAATCGCTGGTAGAATAGATATGGGACGCGTATCAGACGGTTTCACAGACGTCTTCCCCTTCGGAATAGGGGTCACTAGTGCGTGCTTCCAATCACGCGGCACGACACCAGTAGCCAGGCTGGAATTCACTACGTTTAGCAGTACGTGGCCCTTGTTTGTTGATTGGGGCTTTAGGGCGCGCCGACTGCTAAGGTCATTTTGCGCCCATAACGTCGTACTAATAAAACAAGTGTGCCACAAGAAAGAACCTTCTAGATACTAAGACTAGAAAGTAAGACTCGATATAAAATAGCAAGGTAAGATAAAACAGCGCAAAGGTGTCGTCCTAGACAACTGACTAGATGAAAGGACTAGAGAGGGCTAGTTGGATTGGGGTCAGGTCGAGTATATCACTTGGAAGTTGATCGAACGGATAAAAGAAAAGATGTTGCCGGATAAAACCCAGGGTGACTCGTCACCCAGTAAGCGGCGGATAGTGGTACCCGGAGCGATGCGCCCGAGGTAGCGTGTCCGGTTCGGTTCAGCGAGAGGACAAGATAAAAGCACGTGAGAGACAGTGAGAGGCACGGTACACCTGCGACAGGTGGGCTGCTCTTCTCCGCGGAGGAGATGACCATGCGTGGCATACGTATGGCCGATGCGCAGCCTACATAAGACGACTTCGTTATGTCTGTTACTTTGCATGGATGACGACCAAGGCTCGAGAGTTGGCTTGATATCTCTCAGCTTACTGCTCGCGCGCGAGTCCCACTCTGCCTGCCACTGCGAGAGCATGGAAGATCGTACGACGGGATAGTAATCCCGGGCAGGCAGAGGAAATCGCCGAGTGTAGGGCGCTGCGGCAGCGCGTCTCGCGGCGGCATGGAAAGACTGAAGCATCAGTACGCTAATACCATCCTAACGGAAACTGCGGCGCACAGCGACGCAAAACTTGGCACAACTTATGAATTTCGTATCGTCTCTGGAATTGTTGACACCTGGTCACATCATAAAGTCAGGTCAAAATGCTCCTCTTTTTAGCAATGGCACCCGGATACAGGTGAATAATGGCACACCGAATCACAAAATTCCACTCTTGACCCATTTTATGCCCCTGAAGTCATCTCACATCATGATACGTCTCCGTAACCCTCGCCGGCACGGGCGAAGTTGATGCACCCGCCACCCCCCCCCCCCCACCCAAGGCTTCAAGCGAATAACTCGCGTAAAAAGCAGCCGATTGCGACAAAGCTTTCAGTACCCTCGCATTGATCAATTTCACATCTACCCTGAAAATTTCATGACCCTGACCAAAATGACCGTTGACATGTGACCTACTTTCCGAGGCCATGTTTGGCCGGAAGCGCGATTCGGCGTATGTCGGCTCGCATTAGCCGCGCGTTTGCAAGCTTTTCGTGGTTTCAAACGTTCATACATGTGATTTAGTGCTGCTCCCATGCAATAGGGTGGATGGCAAGGTCACCTGAAGGTCAGGCCAGGTCAGGTCATTGATCTTTGGTGACCTCGGCTCACTTTTTCGAGTTTTACATGTTTCTATGCTGGTTTTTGGAGATGAATTCGAATTTAGAAAGCATTTGAACATTTACAAAGTAGTTTTGGTTTCTTCGTAACATGTTACGAAGTTGTCAGAGGCGGTTGACAGGTACTACGAATATCCGTCACGACCCCTACTGGTTGACCTGACCTGACCTGACCTGACCTGGTCTAAATGCTTAAAGACATCCTCTGTGATCAAAAGTAACACGATATTCGTGATCAGCATCCCCCCCCAAAAAAAACATAGCAGAGACACTCAACCAATTATCTAGAGCCTTAAAATTGGGCATCATCGGCTTTCTCTCGTCACGGGCAACACGCTCGTTTTTTAAGCGACGCTCTAGCTCGATCAGGGGCCAAACGGCAAGGGGGGGTCCAACCGACCCCCCCCCCTACACTTTAGAAGCTGGCAAACGCCGCACACGTGCGAGGGTTAAAAATGGGATATGATCGGTTTCCTCTCGTGACGGGCAACACGTTTGTTTTTTCCATAAAGCTCTAGCTTGTTCAGGGGCGAAACGCGAGTGGGGTTGTACCCCCCCCCCCCCTTGTGCCGTCGAAGGACGCAAAATGGCCTGTGCCGGCGAGGGTTAACAGTTTTTGACAATGTCTTTAGATAACACATGATAGAACGCTAAAAAACACCGATGCGTTCAGTTCAATGATAGGAATCGAATGATAGGCACAACATGACCTTTTCTATGAGCTTGACCTGAGATCATTTTTGTAAATTAAATTTCAATGTATAGTTCATTTGACGCGTCTTCACGAAAGAAACGCGATTCCGGTTAAATCAACGTAATAAAAGCATGACGCATAGACCTCTGTATACATGGACTGGACACAGAAAATCCGGCCATGACCACAACGGCCCTAAAAGTAAATGCTTATAACTCGAGATTCAGTTCACCTACGACATCCATTTTTTTCATCGCCGCATAGCCCCATTCATTGAAAATGATGGGGATCATCCGCCGAACCGATGCGGTGTAACGGGGGAGCACCAGCACGTGGCGCGTGAGAGATGTTTATGAAAATGGCGTGACAGTATCTCGGGAACGGCTGGACCGAATGAGTCCAGATTTGGCACACAGCTAGGTATTACACACCTGCCAATAACGCATGTCCCAATTTTGAGGTGCCGATGCACGTGCGCACGTGCACACCCCTTTTTTGTATCTCAGAAACTACTCGTCCGATTTCGCTCAAATTTTGTATACAGGCAACAGCCTAACAACCATTGCTGGTTCACACCTCAAGCAAGGGGTGCGACTGCCCGTGCGCACGTGCACACCCCTTGTTCATATCTTGGAAACTAGCCGCCCGATTTAGCTGAAATTTTGCATATACCCAAGTGTCTTATAACCATTGCTGGTGTTCGTCTCAATGTTGAGGTGCCGCTGCACGTGCGCACGTGCGCACCCCTCCATTATATCTCGGAAATAAACAGTTCCATTTCGTTAAAACTTTGAGTACAACCATGGTCCCACAACTACCGCTTATTCACACCTGAATAGTTGATATCATAACTAAAAATAACAACAAACGACTTAAAACTGTTGATCGTGTAATCCAACACATTCTGATCGTGGGAATTGTATGCGGATAAATATCCGGTACTTGGTGAGCATTTGAGCTAATTTCCTATGCTGTTGTATTCTAGGATACTTGTTCTCAAAAACAGTATTAAGAGAAGAAACGTTAAATCGGTTTTATTGCTCTGAAAGGGAATAAAAGTGCAACGCTCATGACGGACCGTCTTAAATAAATTCGTCTTAATGACGGCGACGGAAAAGAGCACGTGACTTTCTGTAAAGTATCATTAGCATTATTCCCAGACCTACGTGTTTTGTCATAAAATAGGCATAAAACTGGAATTGTACATTTAAGTTTCACTTTTAAGTGTTTCATATTGAGGACTTAGCATTAGTTTCGGTTGAATAATTGGTGTCGGTGTGCATACAAACTGATACGTTATTAGATGTCACAAGTAGAAGGTTATTTGTTGAACAATTGTTCGTTTTTTAGCTGCATTTTGGAGAAGACCATTTACCTACAAGATCCCACAGGAAGAGCAAGCAAACGTTCCTGACTGACGCATCGTTACATCTATACACTGTGGTTCCATCCACCATTAGCCAGATCCTTCCAAGCGTGAGTAATGGCATGCTTTATAACTTGCTTCATTGTTATTTGTCTTTGCTGCTTTTTCTCTGGTATGTTTGCTCGCCAAAGTCGGTATTCAATAAACCAGATTAGTTACTGTACTGCCTGCCATGGTTGGAAGGCATGCTCGTAGACAAGATAATCAATGTCATCGAATTCGAATCAATCTATTTGTGAGTGTCATTGATCAAACTGTAAAATAGTAATCTTGACGCATTTACATCCATTATTACTTTTAAGTCGTTTGCCTCTCAATGCAGGTGTGCTTGTAGGACGTAGGTTAATATCAAGTATCACTGTGTAAAGGCAGTTTTGCAATACATAAATCTATCCTAAACCTTACTTTTACAAACACATTTACTTGTTCTTGTCATGCTATCGTAATGACTTTGTGGATCATGCTTGGCGAGGGCCGCTTGTTCTTAAAAGTAAAAGGTTACCGCCAAGCACACATTATCCTATAAAGTGTGACCGACATACTTTTTTCTCTATTTCTTTCAGTGACGCCACTCACAGAGATAGTCAACGAGCCGCCAACGAACAATGCCTCCAGGATAGCACATCATCGAAATGCCAACTCCAGGACCAGCAGCAGTCGCCGACATGATGTAGGAGGGAAAATTGATCAGCAGTGTTCGGTGCTTGCTGAAGAGTACAGTGACCTTAAGCATTATTTGGCACAGTGAGGCTGATAAAGCCTTTGCTCCCGGGTGTAGCCCACGATACAGCTCCACAGGCTGACCGGATGTGGAGAATCGTTGCCTACAGCGTCGTTCATCGGGATGCGTAGACGGGACACTGGAGCACGCAGCCGCTGTCCTAACGATCCCGCTCTCCGCCATCTGGCTGCTCCAGCGGTAGCTGCGTGCGACTGTCAGCTGACCGCTGCATAGCCCCGCACAGGCCGTAGTAGCAGGGATCGAGCCGACTCCGGTCGCCGCCCAGCAAACTATTCTGCCGGCCAAGGTCCTCACCGAGTTGTACGGCGCACGCTCTCTAAAAGAGTGGCTCATTTAGGAGACTGATAGAAAAGGAGCGACAAGATCGGCCGCAGTGCCCGGTAGGCCGGCGAGGCCGAGTCGCTCCGCCGATCGAGCAACTGCTGACGCCTTTGAGTCGAGGCAGCTCCTGGCTGGAGGCGCTGCGGCCCAAGTGTAGCGCCTGACGGCTGACGGCAGCACAATACAGCTGCAATGGGCCCCAGCCCACCGTGGACTCGCCGACAACGAGAGGGCGGACGCCCTGGCCAAGGAAGCGGCCGGGCTGTCCCAGCAGATGACCCCGGTTGACGTCCGCACCCTCACGCAGGTCGTTGCGCGGTCCACCAAGAAGAGGTGGCAGGCGGAATGGCCAGCTGGCTGGTATCGCACCGTCATGGGGGACCGCGCCCCCGCCCCGGGACGAGCCGCCACCAGGTAGGAGGCTGTTGATATCCGCCAGCTCCGGTCGGGTCACTGGAGACGATCAGAGCAGTAACTCCACCGGATTGGACGAGGATCAACGACCGAGTGCGCCCAATGCGAAGACAAAGAGTGTCCAGCGGGCCGCTGCCTGGTCTGCGGTGAACCCGCGGACACCCCGGCGCACGTGCTGCTGGAGTGCCCGTGCTTGTACAATGTACATACGTCCCCGGCTCCGTGCGCTGGGAAACATCATCAGCGCGACCCACGACATCCAATGCGACGATGTGGTGGCGGCCTTGGCCACCGGCTACATGGCCCACAAGGGCCGTGTATCTGCTAAACGCTACCGCGTGTACTTTTCTGTCATCATTTTGACGAACACCCAGACCGCACAAGGGACACTGCATGATGATCCAGTTTAGCAGCCAAGAGCTCAGTAGCCGTCAGCACATCTTCTCGAGTGATCTCTAGCACATCTTTTTCGAGTGCCCTGTCTTCATGGGTGACTGATTGGGGGAAAAAAACGGCACCTCTTCCACCCGAACAAGTACCCAACAGCTCTTCCCGGGATTGGGCGGTTCAACAGTGAGCCAGTTTTCTCGAAAAAAAAATCGCACAGCTAATTGATAAAGCGTCCGCGAGTGAATCCTACATTGTTGTTAGCTCTGTTGTTTGCTTTGCTGTTTGTCATGTAAAAATGCTACATCGTGCAGCTGACCAATGAGTGGGTACCTACTGGTTTATGAGCTGCATTTTTTTTTTCGGTGCTGAAGAACTATCAGCTATGTATAAGTGTGCTCAGTCTGATCTGCAATACATATGTTTTACAATGCATGTGCTTTTACTGCCAATTAACTTCATCGTTATACAGAAGTTCAGTCCCGTTCGAAAGCAAATTTCTGGGATACCAAGTGTATGAGTCGCTAGTGGTTAAGCTATGGAGTACATTGCTGCGTAGAAGATCTCAGCAGAACGGAACTGCTAGTTTCCGAGCTACCAATTAGGGGTGCGCGCGTGGCGCGTGCGCACATGCAGCGGCACTTCGAGCTTGTGACGAGAATCAGAAACAGTTAGCTTTGCTCTTGGGGAGGCATAGACAAAATTCCAGCTTAATCGGGCGGATACTTTCTAAGATATAAACAAGGGGTGTGTACGTGCGCACGTGCAGCCGCACCTGATAATGCAGAAGCTCAGTCCCGTTTGGAAATAAGTTTCTAAGATACGCAAATGTATAAGTCGCCAGTGGTTATGGAGTACATTGCTGCGTAGAAGATCTCAGCCAAACAAAACGGAACCGCTAGTTTCCGAGCCACGAATTGGGGTGCGCGCGTGGCGCGTGCGCACGTGCAGTGGCAATTCAAGCTTGCGATGAGTATCAGGAACGTTTAGCTTGGCTCTTAGGGAGGCAGATACAAAGTTTCAGCTAAATCGGGCGGCTAGTTTCCAAGATATGAACAAGGGGTGTGCACGTGCGAACGGGCAGTCGCACCCCTTGCTTGAGGTGTGAACCAGCAATGGTTGTTAGGCTGTTGCCTGTATACAAAATTTGAGCGAAATCGGACGAGTAGTTTCTGAGATACAAAAAAGGGGTGTGCACGTGCGCACGTGCATCGGCACCTCAAAATTGGGACATGCGTTATTGGCAGGTGTGTAATACCTAGCTGTGTGCCAAATCTGGACTCATTCGGTCCAGCCGTTCCCGAGATACTGTCACGCCATTTTCATAAACATCTCTCACGCGCCACGTGCTGGTGCTCCCCCGTTACACCGCATCGGTTCGGCGGATGATCCCCATCATTTTCAATGAATGGGGCTATGCGGCGATGAAAAAATGGATGTCGTAGGTGAACTGAATCTCGAGTTATAAGCATTTACTTTTAGGGCCGTTGTGGTCATGGCCGGATTTTCTGTGTCCAGTCCATGTATACAGAGGTCTATGCATGACGCCATAGGTTATTACAGAAAAACTATCCGCAAAACGTCAAATTTTGAAAGTTTTTGCCCTCTGGAGTATAAACCATTTACTCTAGGTCCAATCTGAGAAAATACACAAAAAAAAACTCAAAGAGCTATTCAATGCGCTCTTCTACGGCGCTGTAGCTCTAACAGTTCCAGACTTGACTTATGCGCCGCTTGTGAGAAGTTGTCAAAATGGGGAACCAGAATTCGTGATAATTTTAATGCTGGTGACCTGCAGTGATGGAATATTAACCCATGAAAAATCCAACAGTGGGCTATAGATTGCTTTTTACTGCGTCTTTTTCTTTTTTGCTTTCTTACCTTCCGAGATAACCATGCGTGGTCAAATACTTGTGTGGCCCCCTCCCTCACCCTCCACCATGGTAACGTTGGCTGAGAGGCCCACCTGTCAAGTGCTCGGGATTCACCGACCACCGGCGCCACGCAACCACTCGACCCTTTTCTCCGAAGCGCCAGTGAACAACCTCGCGACCCACGTTCTCCCCGGCCTCGCAGACAAGCTGTGGCTGAGCCCTCACCTCGAACTGGTCACATGACTGACCTCGCCCGAGGCTCGCCAAGTGACCAAAGCGCAGACTGGGCGCCGCGGTGCCATGGGGTCGCCACCTATCAGAACAACAGTTTCACTGCGATAACACTCGAAAACCACCACAGGTCCGTGGCGCTGTGGTTAGAAGGTGGGCTTGTAATTGAGAGGCGGTGCGTTCGGATCCTGCGGACGTCGTAACTTTTCTACAGAAAGGAGATCCGTGCCATTGAACTCATAGCTGGCTGTATGAACTCATAGTTTCCTATATGTCGTTGCATGCCTTACCTGTTAACGCGTAGCATTACTTGAAATTATCTACTAGTGTGTATAGAAAGGAAGCATATTGCAGCGACTTCATTAGATAAAGCCCAGTTACTTATGTCTGCAGAGAGATGTCATCAAGGATGCTGAGTGGTGTCAAGGCATGCCGCCAACACCTCCGCACGTTCCACCATTTACGCAGGCTTTGGCCTGCAATTGCAAACTGTTATTGATACCTACGCTGTCATCCCACAGCCGTTAGTTATAGGTCGTGGGCCCCGGACCTGGCTCCGCCTTGTGTTTACAGTGTTAAGTCATTTACCACCGGTCGGCCGGTCACGTGACTGACCTAGCCCGAGGCTTGGCCGGGTGACAGAAATGCGGGCCGCGTGCTGACTGATCGTTTCGCTGAGTTCGATGCACCTCCACGGGCGTAAAACGCTGGGCTGCGCGGGCCTACGAGGGTGTGCCGCAGCGGCAGAGATCGTACCGATAGTGGGATGGGAACGTCCCGATAGGACAGCCCGTCCTGCCGCTCAAACGGTCACCTCACCCCGGAAATGGTGTAATCGAATGAGGAGTTTCCGTCACCTGCACCGGTCGTGTGGTGGGGTGACCGCCGTCTGGAAAGGGAAACGTGAGGAGCATGATGACTTCGTCCCAAGGAGGACAAGAATTAATTTAATGCCGCGCTAGGAAAAACAAGTTCCCAACAAAAGCAATCACCCCAGCGTGGCCCGAACACACAACCCTCCAATCTATAGTCCAGCACCCTGCTGCTACGCCACGGAATACGCACAGACCAAGGCACAGACTCCCAATTTGAAAGTAGATAAGTTTGTCAGAAGCCGCGGAGGTGTATCAATTGTGGGCGAAACGATCAGTCGGCACGCGGCCCGCACTCTGGTCAGACAGCCGGGGCTCGGGCTAGGTCAGTCACGTGACCGACCGACTGGTGGTGAAGGACTCCACACTGTAAACACAGGCGGAGCCAGATCCGGGAGCCAAGGATGTAACTAACGGCCGTGGGGTCAGGGGTGCCAGATTATGTGTGACAGGTAGGGCCTTGGCCTACAGTTTACAAATGCAGGCTTAAGTGAAAATGGTCCTTGTTATTGCATTGGTGCAACGAGCAGAGATGTTGGCGGCACCTTTGACACCATTTACGTAACATTTAGGAAATGACATGTCTATGCAGTTGAAAATATCTGGGATCTAAGTAGGTATGCAAGTCGCTGCAATAGGTATGATTTTCTATTCTTGATAATTAAAATAAATGCAACGCATAAACACTAAACAGGTAAGGCACGCAACGATAAACACGAAGCTATTAACCAATCAGCTGTCAAGTTACAATAGCACAGATCTCCTTTCTGTAGAAAAGCAACGACTCCCGCGCGATCCGAACACACGACAATTCAAAGGCCAGCCCGACGCCATACCACAGCGCCACGGATCCGCGGGCTGACCCGGCCCGGCCGGCTGCAGTGTCGATAGGTCGCGACCCTATGGCACCGCACCGCCCAGCCTGCGCTTGGGTCACTTGACCAAGCCTCGGGCGAGGTAAGTCATGTGACCGGTTCGAAGTGAGGGAACCCACACAGAATCCAGTAGTGAGTGAGATACGGAGCCCCGGGGCATAACCACGTGCCTGTAGTTAGGGACTTGAACCACCACCAGGGTCTCGAGGGCCGAAGTTTATACGCGGACAATTTAAATAAAGTTTTTTATAGTCTATATTACCTATAAAGTTTATATAGTTATCCTACAAAGCTGCACTTGTTTGTGGGCGAGTGGCTGCTGGCGGTGGTGGGTCTCGTGATGATGTATGATTGATGCGTTTTATAAGCAATTAAATAAATAATCAGGACACAAGAGACGGGCCAACACAGAAGTGAGAGCAGACTTTGGGTTTGTTGCTTTTCTCACTCTTTTTTTTTAGCGGGATAGTCGGGTTGTTTTCCATTGCCGCGCAGTTCCTTTCAAGCGCTGACGGATTTGTTCAGCCGCAGCTTGGCTACGGGCAGGGGAGAACGAAGGTCGCGAGGTCGTTCACTGGCGCTTCGGAGAAAACAGCTGAGTGCAGTGGTTGCGTGGCGCCGGTGGTCAGCGAATCCCAGCATCTGACAGAACCAAGGAGCTGTTCGTGACCGTTTCTCTCACTCTCTCTCTAGACCAATGTCAACGGCCCGATATTTCGACCATTGTGTCAAGGCCACAGGTAGGGTTCGCTAACGGACCACCACGGAGGGTTTTTGAGAATATAGAGATATTATTCTGATAATTTTAATGTGAAATATTGCCAAGAATGGGCTGCAAAGTGCCGACATGGACCACAGCCCAATCTAGCCGTCAAGGTATTCCATATTCTTCATAAAATAGTTACAATAAACACAGTTATAGCATAGTTATAATGAGCCTTGTATTAGGCATACTATAAGAAAGGGAGAAGGAAAATTAGGAAGGAAATTTCGAATAAGTATGAGAGTGGTTCAGATGTTCAGAGATTCTGAGGGCAAGGCAGAAGGATGCCGTGTTTTGAAGCTGCACCGGCAGTTTTGTAGCCTATCCGGATGAGATGAACGGCATGGCATCGCTCTGGCACGGTTCGTCGGAAAGTCAAATCATTCACAAAAGAAACGACATATACCATTCGAAAGCTGACGGTGGGACGATGCCATAAATGTGTTTTTATCGAAATCGTTTGATGGCCTTTTTTAAAAATTGTGTTTTTGTAAAAACGTAATAATTCTTCATTCAACCAGCTGTCCAGGACATTCTTAAAAACATATGCATGTCTGTTTCGTTTTCCAGGGAAAGCTGAATGCCAAAGAAACAATATGTAGCAATAAAATATCCTCAAATATTAATATGCGCTTCTCACAGCCGGCAACAGGGCGCAATCACACAACTGAGCGTCACGATGGATCAAAGTCATCCACACAGACGACGTGAAATGACCCTTAGCGACTCGCCGACCCACCGCTACACAATGATGCAAATGGGGTTCACGACTCACGAGTGGCCATAAATGCCGAAAAGGCCCAAATTTCAAGTTTACCTTATCGAATAAATCGTAAAATGGCCAGTCAGGCAAATGTTTGGAGTGTCTGAAAAAACATGATTTTCATGTTTTTGTCAAGACCAACCTCGTGTATGATTGTCAGAAGTCGTGACATTTTCTATGTCGTAAAATGACTGTCAGATACTCGCAACTTCAAACGCCGCTAGCGTGCGTTCATTTCATAGAAATGGCAAAAAAAAAACATATATATATATATATATATATATATATATATATATATATATATATATATATATATATATATATATATATATATATATATATATATATATATATATGGCAATGATCCACAAAGTCTTCTGCTTTTAATGCAGGGTCACAAAAAGCCGTATCTCTTTTGGTTTGCCGTTTATCTAACTATATGTCATCATATTGCAATCGCAGTTTTTTATTTATAAATATTTGCTTTCGTTTCACCTACAGCAGTTTACACAGTGTGAGCCCGTTAGTGCACCATACCATAGCATTCCCTAATCATTTCTAAGCCGTACTGTGAAAGAATGAAGGCGCTAGCACAGGGCTGACCGGCGCTACTAAAGTTTTCGTCCGTTGCGGTCGGGTGCCGCGGCGCGGTGGTCGGCCCGGCGCCGCGGGCGGGCGGCCACAGCGGGGTTTCGTCGGTGCATCCCTCTGCTGTTCCTAAACGAAGTGTCCTAGCGCCTCGCGACAAAATCCAACGGATTGCTCTTGACAAGATATCGCGAGTGAGCATATTACTTTTGAGTTAAGGTCAATATTTGACCCACTTATAGCAGGTCAAAGTTAAACGTCTGTCGAAATTGCAATCCGCCCCGACTGCGACACCCGACCGCAACGGACAAAAACTTCAATAGCGTCGGTCTGCCCTGTGCTAGCGCCTTAATTATTTCACGGTGTGACTTAGAAATGGTTAGGGAATGCTATGGTATGGTGCACTAACGGGCACACACTGTGTAGACTGCTGTAGGTGAAACGAAAGCAAATATTTTTTAGTAAAAAACTGCGATTGCAACATGATGACAAATGATTCGATGACCGCCAAACCAAAACAGATGCAGCTTTTTGTGACCCCGCATGAGAAGCAGCAGGCCTTAGGAATCATTGTAATGCATAATTTTTGCAGTTTGTATTAAATGAACGCACGCTAGCGGCGTTTGAACTTGAAAGTATCTGAGTCATTTTACGACATAGAAAATGTCACGACTTCTGACAATCATACACGAGGCCGGTTTTGACAAAAACATGAAAACTATGCGTTAGGCGGCACGGGCGGACATCGATAGCAGCGCCTCTATCGGTCACTAGGGAAAGCTGGGCTGTAGGCGACGAAATACCGGCTGAGTTGTCACAAGTTAAATAGGTTTATAGACATCCGTCTTGTGAAAAAAGTTGAACTTTTGCCTTCAATATTTCTACAGGCAATTTTAGAAGAGCCTTCACATAGATTACAAAACCGTTTCGATTATTTTATTCACTTCAAGCCTTCCCTATTGTTCTTGATGATGCGGGAACTATTTCTAATTAGTGTTTCTAGCTTAGTAAAAGAACATATTGTGCAAACGATGAAAAAAGCATAAATGGAAGATTTTAAATGCAATTTTCTGTAACAAATAATGGTAAATTATCTACACATCAAGGAAAAGGTGCATGGTAACTGATAATTTAAAGTTCTTGGGGCCAGTTGGTTTCTTCTTTTCTTACGTCGCCCCAATGGCCGCGAATACACTTGTGATAACGCCTATCGGTGATTCAGATGCGACATTTAATTGGTTAGCCATATAGTGATTTACTCGGTTTGGTTAACTTGACTTTTTTGGTATTTATAGCCACTCGTCAACCCCATTTGCATCACTGTGCGCTAGGTCCGCCTGACCGGCCACGGAATACGTTCGAGTCTCGTCCTACTAAACAAGTGTCACATTTGTTTGTTTAACGATCCATATCACTATCAAAGTTTTTCAGGATACCGGTGAAGAAAGTTCATTCTTCTGCTAGATTGACTTACAACATGCTTTAACTAACATTTTCTTATACAGGTTTTGCTCCGTCCCGCTGCGCTCAATGCCCGCGCGGGGAAAGTTAGCGAGGTTTCACTGTCAGAGGTTGTACCAGTGACAACTGTTTGGCCCTGCGACCGGTCGAAGGTTACCCCGCCCCGCCGGGCGCTACCCCCACTTCTGACCAGTTGAAGCCGATACAGCCTCTGACAGCTCAGCGCGGCCAACTCTTCTTGTATGGGCATAGCTGAGTTCAGCAAAGTAGACAAAAACAAATGCAAATTCATACATTATGTGAAAATGACAGATCAATGAAGCTTCCTCTCAGGTATCCTGAACAGCTTAAGTACCGACTTGAATTGTTAAACTAACAAAAATGACATCTGTTTAGTAGGGCGACAGCCGAACGTCTCTTCTGTGGCCCGTCAGACAGCTGAGAGCGCCGGGTCTGCGCGTCGATAAGGGTCATTTGACGCCTTTGTGTGGCTTACTTTGATCCGTAGTGACACTGAGTTGTGTGATTGCGCCTTGTTGCCGGCTGTGAGAGACCACATCTTAATATTTCAGAATACTTTTTCGCTACATATTGTTCTTTTGGCATTCAGCTTTCACTGGTAATCGAAAAAAACATGACTATGATTTAAAGATTGTCCTGGACAGCTCGTTGAATAAAATATTTTTTTGAAGATTTTACAAAAACGCAATTTCTTAAAAAGGCCATCGAACGATTTCTATATAAAATACTGTTTTGGAATCAGCTCACCGTCAGCTTTCGAACGGTATACTTCGTTTGTTTGGTGGATGAAATGACTTTCCGACGAGCCGTGCTGGTTCAACCGCCAACGCATTCCACCTATAAAAATAAAACCAGCATAACGCCTTTTGGGGCGACTAACGGAGCGAGCGAGAGGGTGGGCCTTGCACGTGCGAAATCGCGAGGGGTATCTCCAACTGACTTGTGCACAGCACCCTACTAACCGGTCTCTAGCGATGTGCCAAATTTGAGCACAATCGGCCCAGCCGTTCTCGAGATCTGGAAGCGGCACCCTGCACGTGCGGACATGCAAAATGGGCCCCAACTGACTTTTGCAGTTGCACGGCACCCTGCTAACCGGTCCCTAACCGCGTACCAAATTTGAGCCTTGTGGGTGCCTACCTACATGCCAAGTTTCAGCGCAATCGGCCCAGTAGTTACCGAGATATTGCAATTATTACAAAACTGACACCTCTTCGTTTTGCACGTGCCACGTGCATAAGGGGTCACCCACATGCATCGGAAATAGTCCAATACTTGGTAGAAGGAATGAAACTACCCTACAAAAATTACCGCATGTAAATCGGTCAAGTGGTTGCTGAGATATAAGCATCGCAAAAGCGTGACCACGGCCGGCCGGCCGCTCATACTCAGAAATGTCCGTTATTCTACGTAAGACTTCGCTCGCTCCGTAATGAGTGGTAAGGCGGCCAGCGCAGCGCGGCGCGTCCCTGACCCAGCCCAACGCGTCTGTGCCGAGCGTGAGGCCAGAGGGGTATACTGTACCGCTGAACCTGGGTGTGAGGCGGCGCAGTCTACCGCTCCAGTCAAACGCTGGGCCGTCGGGGGGCGAACATCACTTAGTAGGTGAGTGTATAGTCGGTCAAATATGTATCTTTCCCGGCCGCCAAGTGGCGCTACGGTCTGGATTCGATAGTTGGCTGAGCCCACACCCCAGCTGCCCTGGCGGCTCTGGCGGCCCTGTGACGTCACGCGCGGGGGGCGGAGCTACACAGCGGCCGGCTGGAGAGTGACCGCAGACCAGCACTGGACGGCCTCGCCGCCGGGTGCTCCGGCGGGTCTGGCCGGGAGAGGCGAGCAAGCGGATGCGTTAGGAATCTAACGAATGTGAGGGCAGCGCGATGGTCTAATGATGGCTGTGCTTTCATGCGCCGTGTAAATTGTAGACTGAGTGCTATGAGCTATCAAAGGATTATCTGGTGTTTCAACAGGGGTCGCTGACCTAAAAATTAAGATGGTTGCTCTTGATACGATCGAATGCTTGGTGATATGATGATTAGCGCAAGAGAAATATTTAATCGAATTATGACCGGATATTTTTTGATAAAGCAAAAACTTTTTTCATTTTTTTGGCATTAACGGGAAAGCGTTAAGCCATATCTACTGAAAATCTTAACCTGCGCCGGGCCGGGGGGGGGGCGATTTGCGCCCCCCCCCCCAGGTTTTTCGCAGATAGCCGAAAAACGGCGGCGTGCAGCGCCACCAAATTTTGCATACCTGTTTTTCCATCTATTGCGCATACTGTGTGCGAATTTTGACCTTATATGACTTAAGGTCAGGTCAACAGGTCGGTTTGAGTGACCTAACGTCACAAAAAGTTTGAACTTGCACCAAAGCTACAACTGTTGACCGATCGATATGAAACTTTCAGGAGTTAGTAAGGGTGACAATATCCACAAAATGTATGTCTCGGATTTTTTTATCTATGACCTGAGGTCAGGTCAATCTCACAACCTCCCCATTATAAGTCAATGGGATAAATTTCAACTTCATCTGAATGCCACCCGATCCACACAATATATTCAGGATCATGGTGTTGCAGGTCCCTGGTCCCGGCATCTCAAACCTAGAGCGACTACACTCAAGTTCAAGCTAACGGTCTCCACTCTCCAATTCAGATACCTATCGAAACCTTTCCGCGACCCGGTGCTGTGGCTCAATCAGTGGGCCAGCTGGCCGCAGACCATACCCGCAGGGCATGAACCTTTGACCATATTAGGTCAACACGCCGTGGCCCCAGCCCGCTCGCCAGGTCCGCGCTCATTGGCCGACGCGGCAACCGCACAACCTGTCCCCTCCCCTCCGTAGTACTCGCAGCGGCCGGCGGATTCAGCCAAGTTACCGACCTGCCCAGCGAGGGGAGGGCCGGCCGGGAAAGATACATATTTGACCGACTATACAGCACAGTAGAGTACGGCCGGACAAACCAGTACAGTACAGTACGGTCGGACAAACCAGTACAGCACAG
Source organism: Amphibalanus amphitrite (assembly GCF_019059575.1). NCBI lineage: Eukaryota > Metazoa > Arthropoda > Thecostraca > Balanomorpha > Balanidae > Amphibalanus > Amphibalanus amphitrite. The sequence goes on from NW_024881787.1 coordinate 459,207, forward strand.
TACGGCCGGACAAACCAGCACAGTACAGTACGGCCAGTACAGCACAGTACAGTACGGCCGGACAAACCAGTACAGAACAGTACGGCCGGACAAACCAGTACAGAACAGTAGGTACGGCCGGACAAACCAGTACAGTGCAGTACGGCCAGACAAACCAGTACAGTGCAGTACGGTCGGGCAAACCAGTACAGTACAGTACGGCCGAACAAACCAGCACAGAACAGTACGGCCGGACAAACCAGTACAGTACAGTACGGCTGGATAAACCAGTACAGAACAGTACGGCCGGACAAACCAGTACAGTACAGTACGGCCGGACAAACCAGTACAGAACAGTACGGCCGGACAAACCAGTACAGTACAGTACGGCCGGACAAACCAGTACAGAACAGTAGGTACGGCCGGACAAACCAGTACAGTGCAGTACGGCCAGACAAACCAGTACAGTGCAGTACGGTCGGGCAAACCAGTACAGTACAGTACGGCCGAACAAACCAGCACAGAACAGTACGGCCGGACAAACCAGTACAGTACAGTACGGCCGGGCAAACCAGCACAGCACAGTACAGTACGGACAAACCAGTACAGTACAGTACAGTACAGTAAGGACAAACCAACACAGAACAGTACGGCCGGACAAACCAGGAGAGTACAGTACAGTACGGACAAACCAGTACAGAACAGTACGGCCGGACAAACCAGTACAGTACAGTACGGCCGGACAAACCAGTACAGAACCGTAGGTACGGCCGGACAAACCAGTACAGTGCAGTACGGCCAGACAAACCAGTACAGTGCAGTACGGTCGGGCAAACCAGTACAGTACAGTACGGCCGGACAAACCAGTACAGTACAGTACGGCCGGACAAACCAGTACAGAACAGTACGGCCGGACAAACCAGTACAGTACAGTACGGCCGGACAAACCAGTACAGAACAGTACGGCCGGACAAACCAGTACAGTACAGTACGGCCGGACAAACCAGTACAGAACAGTAGGTACGGCCGGACAAACCAGTACAGTGCAGTACGGCCAGACAAACCAGTACAGTGCAGTACGGTCGGGCAAACCAGTACAGTACAGTACGGCCGAACAAACCAGCACAGAACAGTACGGCCGGACAAACCAGTACAGTACAGTACGGCCGGGCAAACCAGCACAGCACAGTACAGTACAGTACGGACAAACCAGTACAGTACAGTACAGTACAGTACAGTACAGTAAGGACAAACCAGCACAGAACAGTACGGCCGGACAAACCGGTACAGAACAGTACGGCCGGACAAACCAGTACAGTACAGTACGGCCGGACAAACCAGTACAGTACAGTACGGCCGGACAAACCAGTACAGAACAGTACGGCCGGACAAACCAGTACAGTACAGTACGGCCGGACAAACCAGTACAGAACAGTACGGCCTAACAAACCAGTACAGTACAGTACGGCCGGACAAACCAGTACAGAACAGTAGGTACGGCCGGACAAACCAGTACAGTGCAGTACGGCCAGACAAAATGGGTACAGTGCAGTACGGTCGGACAAACCAGTACAGTACAGTACGGCCGAACAAACCAGCACAGAACAGTACGGCCGGACAAACCAGTACAGTACAGTACGGCCGGGCAAACCAGCACAGCACAGTACAGTACGGACAAACCAGAGGCCTCTTGCACCAAAATCCTCTTGCACCAATGCTTGGATTATTTTGCATCGTATACCCAGTCCAAGTTTCAAATGTAACAATTTGTGTGCAAACTTTAGCAAGCACATGTAGGACTATGTATTGGGCTATTGCAAACAAATTTACCACCGTTAGGTTAGCTTATTCTGAAACCGGTTTTTCGATTTTACCTAGCTAGGTAGTTTGGTGCAAGAGGCCTCAGTACAGTACAGTACAGTACAGTAAGGACAAACCAGCACAGAACAGTACGGCCGGACAAACCAGGAGAGTACAGTACAGTACGGACAAACCAGTACAGTATAGTACAGTACGGCCGGACAAACTAGCACAGAACAGTACGGCCGGACAAACCAGCACAGTACAGTACGGCCGGACAAACCAGGAGAGTACAGTACAGTACGGACAAACCAGTACAGTATAGTACAGTACGGCCGGACAAACCAGCACAGAACAGTACGGCCGGACAAACCAGCACAGTACGGTACGGTCGGACAAACCAGTACAGTGCAGTACAGTACGACCCGGGTAGGAGTTCAGTATGGCCGGACAGGAGTATGTACAGTACAGTACGGCAGGGTAGGAGTTCAGTATGGCCGGACAGGAGTATGTACAGTACAGTACGGCAGGGTAGGAGTTCAGTACGGCCGGACAGGAGTATGTACAGTACAGTACGGCCCGGGTTGGAGTTCAGTACGGCCGGACAGGAGTTCCGTCATTGGAAGCGGCGGGTGGCTGCCGGGGACAGCGCGTGCACTCACTGTGCGCCTGTTTGACGACTCTGTCGACCATCTGGCCGGTCTGCTCGGCGGTGAGCGGCGGGCCACCGTCGGCCGGCGGCACCAGGCGCGCCCGCAGCGCCTCGTGCATGTCGCGCAGCGCCGCCGTCAGCCGCCCTGCGGTGCACGGCCGGCCGCGTCAGTCGACACCGCGGTAGGTACCACCGGCGGCAGCCCGACTCGGGCCGCTCCCGCCGCATATACCTAGCTAGACCTTTAAGGTAGTATTTAATTAGCGCGCATCTTAGGGACGTGATTACTACAACGGCTGACTCAAGCTCACTCACTTGTAACACGGATCAGGCAGTTTTGGGGGAGGAGGGAAGCCGAGCCGAACTCGCTCGGCGCACAGCCCCTGGAAGCTGCCGCGTAGTGCGCCTGCACGGCACTTACTGTGCTCCTCGCCCAGTCCAGAGAGCTGGATTTTGTTCGCCTCGTGTTGCGCCTTCTTCTTGAGACGGCACGCCCTGCGGCCAAATAGAGTGCACAGGATATTCGGTGTCAGAGCGGGCGGCGGCGGCGGCCCCGGGCACACACTGTACACAGTCACACTGCGCGGCCAGCCTCCCAGCCGCCGGGCGCCAGCGACCGCGGCCAGACGGGCCAAATCGACGTCAAATCCACCAATACAGAGCTGAGCGCAGAGCACGCCGCATACAGCCCTCTCACATTGCTCCAACAGACGGTAAATAACTTTTGAAAATACCTATCTCCAAATTTAGTGTTTTCTGAACCAAAATTTTGCGAGGAATCCGATGGTGTGGTCCCTGAAATCTGAAAAATTTTCATTTTGGAGATAGCACCTATTTTTTGAAAAGTAAATATTCGTCATGCACAAAAGTCAAATAAATTGAAAATATAATGAGTGAATATTTATACTAACACTATGTAGAATGTATCGAACATGAATTAGTGATATATTTTAGCTGAAATGATACTATATCTGCTCATACATGTACATGAATTACACCTTTTTGCACTCAAAATAGGCATCTTTTCATTCAATTTCGGCGAATTGCATTCAATTTTAGCGATCTCTCATTTGCTTCGAATAGAGAGATCGCTAAAATTGAATGCAATTCGCCGAAATTGAATGAAAAGATGCCTATTTTGAGTGCAAAAAGGTGTAGTACATTAACCCTCGTCGGCCGAGAAGGGGTGGGGCGGATGCCGCCTCATAGGGGTTTTTCGCGATAGCTCAAAACACGCTGAGGGAAAACAGCTGAAACTTGGCATACCTAATATTTTATTCAAGCTGGATCTTTTGACACCAACTGCGTTTTCAGGTCAGGTCAGGTCACTGACCTATGACGTCATAAATGAACCTCTGCACGGTCCTCAGAAGTTGCAACTTTGCAACGCCCTCAGTGCCAGAGGAACTTTCACAGGAAGATGAAACTTACAGGACGTAGTATCCTTTAGAGGTCTCACAAATTGTATATCTCAGGTTTTTCCCAAATGTCACATGAGGTCAGTTCGGTCACGTGACCTCACCATAATAAGTCAATGGAGGGAAATATGAAAACTGTTATTTTGACGCCGGAAATTGTCTAAAAACTGTCCCAAGCACATGAAATCGTGGTTTCATGCACTCTTTGTATGGTCCGATCATGAAACCACGATTTCATGTGCTTGGGATAGTTTTAGATCATTTCCGGCGCCAAAATAACAGTTTCAATATTTCCCCCATTGACTTATAATGGTGAGGTCACGTGACCGACCTGACCTCATGTGACATTTAGGTTAAATCCGAGATAAACAAGTTGTGAGACCTCAGAAGGATACTAAGTCCTGTAACTTTCATCCTCCTGTGAAAGTTCCTCTGGCACTGAGGGCGTTGCAAATTTGCAACATCTGAGGACTTCGCAGAGGTTTATTTATGACGTCATAGGTCAGTGACCTGACCTGACCTGAAAACGCAGTTGAGGTCAAAAGATCCAGTTTGAATAAAAGATTAGGTATACCAAGTTTCAGCTGTCTACCCTAAGCGAGTTTTAAGCTATCGCGAAAAGCCCTATAAGGCGGCACCCGCCCCACCCCTTCTCGGCCGACGAGGGTTAATGCACTAGTTCATGTACATGTATGCGCAGATATAGTATCATCTCAGCTAAAATATATCTCTAATTCATGTTCGACACATTCTAGTGTTGTTACAAAAATTAACTCATTATATTTTCAATTTATTTGACTATTATGCCTGACGAATATATATTTTTTTAAAAAAATAGGTGCTATCTCCAAAATGGAAATTTTTCGGATCTCGGGGACCACACCATCGGATTCCTTGCAAAATTTTGGTCCAGAAAACACTAAAATTGGAGATAGGTATTTTCAAAAGTTATTTACCGTCTTTTGGGGCAATGTGCTCTGCAAACTGCGTGGTACCTAGGTATTCTTTTTTTTTGACAAAACTTAGAATAACCCGAATACCTACTATGCTATCGGTCACTCGGAAATCGTAACAGTAACAGCAAGACGCGCGAGACTCCGCACCTTAGATTGGTATTATCGCATTCATTTTCCATCCAGTTTGGCAACAAAACCCAGAAGTTAACATTTGCCACCAAAACGAACTTTTGCATTTTGTTGTCAAACAATGCGTATTCTTTGTTTAGTGATAGACCCAATCAAAGAAGTGGAGCATGGCGCATCTATTTTCAGTGAGTTCCGACCGACTGATAACATAGCCTTTGAGTTGTTATCGGTTTTGTCGAAAAAAAAGAATACCCATCAGCAAGTCTGCTGAGGGCTGCACATAGGTTACCGTGCCTGTTGACAGTTGAGTTGTAATGTGACAATTATTCCATAAATATGCACGATATTACAACAAAAATTACCCGACGTTTCGTTTATTATAACTAACATAGTAAAAGGTTATAATAAACGAAACGTCGGGTAATTTTTGTTGTAATATCGTGCATATTTACAGTTACCGAGCCTGTTGGCGGCGGGCGCCCACTCACCGCGACGCCAGTTTGTTCTTCTCCTTGCGCGACTTGGGGCGCACGTTGAAGGGCAGCTCCGAGACGGGAGTCATGTCGTTGATGAGCCGGTTGAGCTTGTCCAGGTCGCGCTGGATGTTGAGCAGCTTGCGCGGGCTGGGCGTCAGGTCGTTACCGTCCCCGCGGCGCGCCTTACCACTGTCAACCCGCCGGGGCCAGTGGGTCAGTCACTGGGGCGGCCCCCACTGCCCGCCGCTGGCGTCCCCTGCGGTACGGCTTCCGGCCACTGGCGGATGGCCTTACGAGGAGGCGCACCGAGCGCCGGTAGCGCCGGTCCCAGCCGCCCCCCCCCCCCCCTCCCCACACGGCCGCTCACCTGTGCTTGATGCCCTCCATTTTGATGTTGGGCGAGAAGACGGGGTCGACGGCCTGGCTGATGTGGTGCGGGTCGTTGAGGTTCTCAGTAAGCTGGATGCGCTGGCCCTTGGGTCCCTTGGCCTGAACGTTGTACTGCCAGAAGTACCGCTCCCGGCGGCTGCCCAGTGACGAGCTGAGGCCGGGCGCGTCGTCCCCGAGCGTCGAGCCTGCCGGCCCATACGCAGACGGACGCTCACGGCACGCCGAGTGGGACGGCGCCGGGCCCCGCGCTCACACCCGGTGACACCGCACCCCTCAGATACCGGTCCCGAGTGCTGCACCCGCCCGTACATACGAGTACACTGTCAGACGGTCAGCGTACCGAGTACTGCACCCGCCCGTACATACACTGTCAGACGGTCAGCGTACCTAGTACTGCACCCGCCCGTACATACGAGTACACTGTCAGACGGTCAGCGTACCGAGTACTGTACCCACCCGCCTCCGAGTACTGTACCCGCCCGCCTCCGAGCGCCCGCCTCCGAGCGCTGTACCCACCCGCCTCGCTGTCGCTGCACCCGCCCGCCTCCGAGCGCTGTACCCACCCGCCTCGCTGTCGCTGTACCCACCCGCCTCCGAGCGCCCGCCTCCGAGCGCTGTACCCACCCGCCTCGCTGTCGCTGTACCCACCCGCCTCCGAGCGCTGTACCCACCCGCCTCGCTGTCGCTGTACCCACCCGCCTCCGAGCGCTGCACCCGCCCGCCTCCGAGCGCTGTACCCGCCCGCCTCCGAGCGCTGTACCCACCCGCCTCCGAGCGCTGTACCCACCCGCCTCGCTGTCGCTGTACCCGCCCGCCTCGCTGTCGCTGTACCCGCCCGCCTCGCTGTCGCTGTACCCGCCCGCCTCGCTGTCGCTGTACCCGCCCGCCTCGCTGTCGCTGTACCCACCCGCCTCGCTGTCGCTGTACCCACCCGCCTCGCTGTCGCTGTACCCACCCGCCTCGCTGTCGCTGTACCCACCCGCCTCGCTGTCGCTGTCCGAGTAGTGATCATACGGTGACTCGGCTCCCTCGTCCACGTACGACTCGTGCGAGCCGGGACTGAGCACGCCTGCGGACACGGCACGGGCCGTCAGTCACAGTCACAGTCACAGTCGCAGCCAATTCAGCAGCGCTCCACTGCGTCCCCTGCCGAACACATTGACTGAGGGGATGTGAAGGGGGTTCCAGGGGTCCGCACTAAAATATCCAATCACAAAATTTAGAAAACATTATGTCGAAGTCGCAAAATATCTAAAGCAAGATATCGAAATGACAAAATATCTAATCGTAAAATATTGAATCGTATAATATCGAAATGTCACAATATCGAAAGACACAACACCGAGAGGCTGTCGAAAATACAAATTATCGAACGCAGAATATTGAAAACACGAAATTTCGAAAAACAAATAAGTAGAGGACAAAATAGCGAAAGACAAAAGATCGAAAAGACAAAATATCGAAGCCAGAATATCAGACAGGCAAAATATCGAACGCAACCTATTACCTACAGGGTGTCCCAGAAGTACTCGAACATCGTTAAGGTATTATCGTATAAGATAAGGCAAAAAATAAATGCACTTTTTCTTTTTATCGTCCGATAGCTATGATAGCAACTTAGGTAGCTATGAAATGGCACATGCAAGGACAGTCTATGTAGTAACAAGATTAGCCGACAACGGTGAAAAAATGCCAGCCGGAGGATAATACAATCATTTTAGATTTAATTAATTCGATAATCTATAGAAAATGATTATAATAATGATTAGATAAAAATCCAAAGTACTCTCAGGCCAAAGACATTCTCACAAAAAAGTCGACCTACACCACTGTTCTAGCATTCTAGCATTGTTGTTGTTTTTCATGCCTGCATTCTTTGGCTTCAATCAGGTTTGGTTTCCAAAACAAACCCGTTCATGACCATTTGGTTCGCGGCACCCAGTTTCTGCCGAATATTAATGCTAGAATATTACCACAGTAGTAACTAGTACTATGTGTTATCGGTCGTCTTTGGGGCTGAGCGCACCGTGGCTCAAACTGCCTCACACTTTGATTTTCCATGGATACCTGGCCGTCTCCTCTGTTGGGCGTTGTCGCCATCTGACGTCTACACACCTTTTTTCGGGCTTTTCAAGGGTCAGCACACATTCGTCAGAACACAGTGTTCCAGTTTACTATTTTGTGGCATGTGTATATAATATGTATATATGTGTATATAATATAAATATATATATATATATATATATATATATATATATATATATATATATATATATATATATATATATATATATATATATATATATATATATATGTATATATGATTTTTGGCTGAATTGCAGTGACTTGCGCTGCTTTTCCGTTACTTTGGCCATATTTTTTCAGGCCAGAGTCCAGAGACCCAAAAATTCCAAAAAATTGTCGAAGATAGTGGCGAAAAGTAGAATGTTTTGTAGCTGATCCTGATCTGTCGTTTAGCTAGTTTTGGATAGATCAATGACGTTTGTTGAGCATGCATCGGCAACCACCCGCTTGACGACTGATGCGGGCTCCTTTCTGGCCGCGCACCAAAAACCTGTGGTAGTCGTGCCGATGACGGGTCAAATTTTCAGCTTTGTAATTAAACCAGTCTCAACAAATCCTCTGTGAAAAGGGTAGCTTCCGTTGACCACACGCTTACTGCCATCACAAGTTACCGGACGGCGACCGGCCGCTCATGCCCCTTCCCTCCCATAACCACTCCCCTCGCCCGCCGCGCTGGCTGCCACCGCGTGTCAGGCTTTGATCAGTGCTAACAGTAGCTCTCAAACTTTCCGCTCAACCGCGGCTGGGACGGGTGGCGCCTTCCCCTCAAGAGTCGCGATGCTTTCAAGAGAGACTTTACTGGAGCGGCGTTTGAGGCGAATTCGCCTCGGCGGGCTCCAGCGGTGCGAGCGTCCGGGTCTGTTGATGTTTCCATGGAAACCCAATACACCGATACGCGTAGCTCGCTGTAGCGTCGTGCCGTGAAAGAGGGCCGGCCGCAGGGCGCGCTGGTCAGTTCGGTCCGGCAGACGGGGCCGTGCCGGGCGGGCCGACTGCTCAGTGAGCCGTGCTCGACCGGCGCAGACCGGCCGCATACCGCAGCCGGCTCGCATCTCAACGGACATCTTATAGCCCAAGTTGACATGTAGGAATATGTGCTTGGCAACTTTTCATCTGGGTAGGTACGACGGCTCACGGACTTTTCTCCGCAACTCACCCACAGGCCATCGGCATCATATTCATGATGGTTTGCCTCGCAAAGTTACTCGACGGAGTACTCCGGCCAAACTGCTCCCAATGAATGTTTTATAATATGTCTGCGTCGCCATACGGGCTGGCCGGCTGGAGCGGCACCGCTCGGCGGCCGGAGCGGCACCGCCCGGCGGCCGGAGCGGCACCGCCCGGCGGCCGGAGCGGCACCGCCCGGCGGCCGGAGCGGCACCGCTCGGCGGCGGCTGCAGCGGAGCCCGCCTGCTCCGCTGCAGAGGTCGGTAATCGGCGGGCCGGGCCGGACCGAGACGGACAGCCACTGAGAGCAGCACCAGACTGGCAGAGCCCCCGGCACACCCAGACTGGCAGAGCCCCCGGCACACCCAGACTGGCAGAGCCCCGGCACACCCAGACTGGCAGAGCCCCGGCACACCCAGACTGGCAGAGCCCCGGCACACCCAGACTGACAGAGCCCCGGCACACCCAGACTGGCAGAGCCCCCGGCACACCCAGACTGGCAGAGCCCCCGGCACACCCAGACTGGCAGAGCCCCGGCACACCCAGACTGGCAGAGCCCCGGCACACCCAGACTGGCTGAGCCCCAGCACACCCAGACTGGCAGAGCCCCGGCACACCCAGACTAGCAGAGCCCCCGGCACACCCAGACTGGCAGAGCCTCCGGCCACTGGCCGATCCAGGCTTGCGTTTTTTTTTGGGGGGGGGGGGCAACTCATGCAGGAGCCAAACCTAGGGTACCCCCAAATCCTGTTTTCTCATCGGATTTAGGCCACTTATTTTTCGTCACAGCCCTGACACTATGAATATTTTTTAAAACTAAAAAGAAAAATATATAAATGGTAGCCCACCCGACCCATGCCTTTATATTACTTTGTAAACACCTACCATTGCTTTTGTCGACCAGTTAACCCGCTTCGAGTCAGTGTTAGGGTCCCTTTGCGGGCCGGGAGGTGGTAAAACACCCCCTGTCTAACTCGGCTCCTGGGCCACGCACTGATTGAACTATGTTTCATTATCGTTTGGGGGAGGGGGCAAACGGGCCACTTTAGGCCTCTGGGAAGGGGGCATGGCCCTAAATGCCCCCTCCCTGGATCCGCCAGTGTAAGAGACCATTGGAGCTGCAGTTGGGTACCTCAGACGTCAGGGTACGCCCTCAGATGTATAGGACTCGCATGGAGACCTCTTATGCTATAGTGGACTGAAAGGACCCAAAGGAGCCTGTCTAGGGCTCCCGGAGATAGACGTGGGCCCTCAGGAGCCCGCCAGAGCCCCCAATGAGGGATATGTGAGGGATACTAAGTGCCTGCAATTGCATATTGCATAAGCCATAATGCCTTTACAAATCAATACCGTAAGGTGGGGCTATTTGAGACAGTGGGGCTATTTGAGACAGTATTTAAAATTGTTTTAAAATAAAAACCGTTTGAAATTTATGCTTAATTTTTGTTCAGGTGATATACTGCTCGATTCCACACCATCCTGAGCAAAAATATCACATAAAAATCAAACGCTTTTCATTTTATAGCGATTTTAAATACTGTCTCAAATAGCCCCACTGTCTCAAATAGCCCCACTTTACGGTATATATTATGTATCAGTGGCAGATCCAAGGGGGGCCACATGGGTCATGAACCCCCTTGGTACGCCCGGGGGAACCACAGGCCTGTCAGGGGCACCACCGGCCTAGCAGGGGCACCACCTGGCCGCCAGGGGCACCACAGGCCTAGCAAGGGCACCACGGGCCTGTGAGGGGCCCCACAGGCTTGTCAGGGGCACCCCAGGTCTGTCAGAGACACCAGAGACCTGCCAGGGGCGCCGCCGGCCTCGCAGGGGCACCATGGGCTAGTCAGGGGCACCAGAGGCCTAGCAGGGGTACCACAGGCCTTACAGGGGCACCACCGGCCTTGCAGGGGCACCACCGGCCTTGCAGGGGCACCTTGGGCCTTCAGGGGCACCACAGTCCTGTCAGGGCCCAGGGGCACCAGCGGCCTAGCAGGGGCACCACAGGCCTGCCAGGGGCACCACCGGTCTAGCAGGGGCACCACCGGCCTCGCAGGGGCACCATGGGCCTGAGGGGCCCCACCGGCCTCGCAGGCATCACGGCATCACGCAGGGGCACCTTGGGCCTGTCGGGGGCATCACGGGCCTGTTGGGGGCACTTTAGGCTTGTCAGGGGCACCACAGTCCTGTCAGGTCCCAGGGGCATCAGCAGCCTAGCAGGGACACCCTAGGCCCGCCAGAGGCACCACAGGCCTGCCAGGGTCCAGGGAGGGGCACCACAGGCCTAGCAAGGGCACCACGGGCCTGTCAGGGGCACCTCAGGCTCCCGTGCCCCCCCCCCCCCCCCCTCCCCCGGATCCGCCAGTGATGCCACACCACGCGAAGCACCGCCAACTACCAGCTGCCGCGCCATAAACACGTGCCAACAAGTCTTTTTTTAAGGTCGACTCCGCTCGCGCAACTTTTGACTGACCCTCACTGCTACCATATTGCTTCCATATTATGCTGTGGAAAGCTTTACTTCACCAAGTGGCTAAAAACCTCTATCAAGGTATATTTTCTTAGCAATTTTTCTGACGTTTTGGGGGGCCAAACAGGCCACTTTAGGCCTTTGGCGGGGGGGCATGGCCCCCGTGGCCCCCTGGATCCGCCAGTGCCCCCGGCACACCCAGACTGGCAGAGCCCCCGGCACACCCAGACTGTCAGAGCCCCAGCACACCCAGACTGGCAGAGCCCCAGCACACCCAGACTGGCAGAGCCCCGGCACACCCAGACTGGCAGAGCCCCCGGCACACCCAGACTGGCAGAGCCCCCGGCCCGGCACACCCAGACTGGCAGAGCCCCCGGCACACCAGTCTGGGACATCAGCATTAACAGAGACCACCAAATAGACCGATAGAACCAGCGGCCAGTGGCTCACGGGTCATATGAACAGCACCATTCGCGCCAATTGGATCGACATTCTGACACACAGACAGCCGCACAGGGTGCACGGACATCTAATGTGGACTTTTAGTTGTAAATAAATTGGAGAAAAACGGCCACTCTTGGAATAAGCTTTTGACCGCCATGTGACTCGAAATTACAGGGGAGTTCAAAAAGTTTTCGGCCAAACAATGAAAGAGTTGGAATTCCGGCCCGCAACGCGGTGAGCTCAATAATGTGTTATTGGGACGTCCACTTACGTGGACATTAACCATTCTACCCTGTTCTTAGTTCAGGCTGCTAGTTGAACGTAACATACTTTGCCGCTCCCGGCCGGGATGGGCGTAGACCAGAAGAGAACAGTGATTCGGTTCATAGTGTTACAGAAAAAAAGGCACCAAACGTTATTCACGAAGTTATCGGTGGAGCCAACAAATAACTAAATGCACGTACTTTTATTGACGTTTCGGTTTCAAACAACCTTCGTCAGAACAAAATTACAATTTAAAATATAAATATAGGTACGTCTGAAAAGCACATATTTCAAACACACTGAGAACATAGCAGAGATAAATTCAAACGCGTCAACACTGGCTACGTTTAAAGTCTTCATGGAACGCGACACTTGTTTTTGTTCATCCTATTTGTAGTGTTATTTTTGCAGTGCTATTTTGTTATTTGTTGGCTCCACCGATAACTTCGTGAATAACGTTTGGTGCCTTTTTTCTGTAACACTATGAACCGAATCACTGTTCTCTTCTGGTCTACGCCCATCCCGGCCGGGAGCGGCAAAGTTTAAAATGCTGATCAAAAGCCTCTCGTTGCGTTCTTTCGCTTGCCGCCTGGCTGCCATTATTCGTTCCGAGTTATCGACTGGGAGTTTTCACGCCCCCCCCCCCCAACAACAACTGGTGGATGGCGAAATACCCCAGCAACTGCCGGGTTAACCCTCGCCCGTAAACGGCGATCTGCCACCTTCGCCCATGCAGGGGGGGGGGTTGGTGCGACCCCCCCCCCCTTGGCGTTTGAAAACGGAGCGTCGTAGAGCTTAGCGGAAAAGACCAACGGATTGCTCTCGCCGAGATCTCGCGATTGGTGGTATATTTTTTGGTCCTAGGTCAACATTTGACCTGCTTTTGACCGGTCAAAGGTCAAATTTTCGGAAAAATAGACTTTTTTCAACTTTCGGCGGCGATTGCGGCAAAACGGTGGGAGATAACGACTTGAAACCTTCACTATCGTGTTCCTTGATCAATTCTCTATCGTTTGGTATGTATTTCGTTTCCCTAGCTCTAAAAATGGCGCGTTGGGAGCGCCGGAAGTCGGCAAGGTCACAGTCGGCGGCAGAAATTCGAAAAATCAAAATTTAAATTTTTGAAATCTGATTTATTTTTGGATTTGGGAGGTTCATTTGCTCCCTATAGAAGCTAATATTGCTGCATATTCCCATTGAGGTGACAAGAATTAGCAAAATAGTGGTTCGGGCGCTTTTCAAAAATAGTACCGGACGCTGTTCCTCTTGTGACGTCATAGCTCCGTGACCTGACCTGACCCGGTCAAGTTTCTTATACCATATGATAGCCAATACTTGCCCCAACATGCATGGGAAGTTTCATCACGATCCATCAACCGATCTCCGTACCACCGGCAGGAAACCTCGGGCGTTGGCACTCAGTTTGTGAAAATCCGGCCGGAGGCTGTTCCATTTGTGACGTCATAACTCCGTGACCTGACATGACCCGGTCAAATTTTTTTATCAAAAGATGCGCAAGGTTTGCCCCATAAGGTACCCAAAATTTGGCGCAGCGCCGCCGTTTTTGCACTATTTCCGAAAAACCTCAGGGGGGGTTGCACCAACCAACCCTCGCCCCCTACATGGGCGAGGGTTAAGAGGGTTTCGAAAGTGATCTCGTGCTTTTCAAATTATTCTACGCCACAAACGAATAATTTGGGAAGATTTCAGAACATTAACTTATGGCCACTGTTGTGCCACAGTTGAATCTGTGTGCACGCACGGCTCACATACAGCAATTCCAGGGCAATCGGGGACCACCCAACTACGATCATTGCGAGCGCCTTCTGAGGCGGCCAAGAAACCAGGAATACTTCAGGAGAACGTACACTAGAAGGCATGAGCTGCTGTGTACGAATACGGGTACACATTTGGTCGGCGCTTCTCACTAGAGAAGCCAAAGGACACACAACTGAAGTCATCACGCTCAACTTCCTTCTAACAAGCATGGGGGAAAACCAGGCCACGGCACTAGACTGACCGTCCGATACGCGGACTGGTCCGGACCTGTTTTGGCACCAGGATGGTCCGTGTGCACCGTGCAATGCCGGTCCACCGGCCTGTGCGACTGGCCGCGTCCGTGGCGCTGCGGCCAGCGGCAGTGCCGGCCGGCGGCCCCACTCACCGGTCGAGACGGACGAGCTCGAGCCGCGCAGCTCGTCGACGCGCGCGCCGGCGGCCAGCGGGCCCAGCCGGCCGGCGGCGCGCTGCTGCTCCAGGTGACTGTCGCACGGCACCGAGCTGCTGAGTCGGCCGGCGGCGCCCGACGGCCGCGGCGCCGCCGCCGGCTGCGCCAGCAGCGCCTGCAGCGTCAGACGGCCGCCGCTGGTGCCGCCGCCGCCGCCGCCGCCGGTCGGGAAGCTGGGCAGCATCGGGTCGTGCTGACCGACCAGCGGCGCCCCCGTCTGCGGCGCGAACGACGCCGGGATCGATGACGAGAAGGGCGCCCACTCGCTCTTGACGGGCGCGTCGAGCAGCTCCGTTTTGACGAGCGGCGTCGCCGGGGCACCGAATGAGTCGCCGGCGAAGTCGAGCGACAGCTCGCCGAGGTCGTCGCCGGCGTTGAGCTCGGTCAGAGTCGGCTCGCGCATCGGTCCGCTGATGAGGTCGGCCACGTCCACGTCCTCCAGGTCAAAGTCGTCGATCTGGATTCCGGCCAGGTTGCGCGCCAGGTCGGCGTGCACGGGCCACGGCGCGCCCGGGCTCGGGCTGGAGCCGTAGTCGGTGGGCGGCGGGAAGGAGCCGGCGCCGCCGGCTGAGGTGGCCAGCTCGGGCTCGGCGCGGCCGGCGCGCATCTCGGTGAACTCGGGCCCCGAGAACTGCCACTGCTGCCGGCCCGGGATCGGCACGCCGACCGAGTAGGCCGACGGCGGCGCATCCATCAGCTGGTCCATGTCCATGGGCCAGAGGGCGTCGGAGGGCGGCGTGCGGCTGGCCGCGGCGCCGGCCGGCGGCGGGCTCAGCCCCACGCCCAGCGCCCGCTGGATCTGTGGACGGACGGCAGAGCCGGTCAGCGGCGCATCGATCCGAGCACGGACCGTCAGCGGCAACACTGCAAGGCAGCGGTGCAGAGGCCGCCGAGTCGCCCGGCCCCTCACCAACAAACCCACCCGCAGGCTTTCGCCGACACAAACAGACCAGAGGCAAGCGCAGCTGGTCACAGTGACGCTGTTCGGCTGCCTGATAGTATGTGTAAGGGCGATGACGCGATTCACTCGCTGACGTCACAAGCGCCAAACGATGACGTGCCTCGGGTATTAGGGCGGTGTTTCACTGGACGCTGGTGCCCCGCTGCCAGCGCACTTCGCGAGCTGACGTCATACATTGTGGCAGTAGTGTTGGAGATTCGATTTGTTAATGTCTCCATGGAAACCCAATTTAAAACGTGTGATGGCAGCGCGCTAGCAGCGGCCGTGAAACAGGGCCCAGCCCAACGTTAACGAAAGCCCTCGGAGCCTAGACGGCGGCGAGGGGTTAAGAAGCACACACAGACAAGTGATGGCTCCATCATAGCCATAACGGGAGTAAGTCGTTAAATTTTAACTACCATCAACAGCTCAGTTTGGAGAATCCGGCCGCCCTCCGCGCAACAGTAGATGGTATCTGCGCCGTCCCCGCCGCCAGTCCGGCTCTCGCCGGCTCATGTCAATTCAGCAATCAATTCGGTCTGTCAACCCGGTCTGTCAATTCAGCAGCAGTGAATATCAGCCTCACAGCAGCATATTTCGGGGTGTCTCAAATCGGTATACAGGGCCTCCTCGATGCACTTTTTCCGAAAGTGAACCTTCTAAGGATGGTATTTTTCGCGGTTAAAGAGTTAACGGTCCGTCAACATTTCTCAAATGTTAACAGGCCATTAACTCGTTAATGATGCAAAATACTGCCTCAAAAGAGGTACATTTTCAGAATCAGCGCATTGAGGAGGCTTTGTACACCAATTTTCAGCCGAATCGACAGACCCCGCTGTTTCCTGACCAACCGGCGTGCGGATGTTGCGCGCACGGCGCGGTAGAGTGGCGCGCGCTCCCGGCGTGCGGGTGGTGCGCGCGCGGCGCGGTACAGTGGCGCGCTCCCGGCGTGCGGGTGGTGCGCGCGCGGCGCGGTACAGTGGCGCACTTGTTTGCATGCCATGGACTTTTAATAAGTTGTTCTACGACAAATAAGGACGGAGAAAAAAAGAAAAAGGAAGAGGAGACAAAATGACAATGAGATGAACGGTAGACGGTACTTAAGTGGACAGCATGCAAAATACATAAACGATAGAGCAAAAACAGAAGACAGACGGTAGACGAAAGACAGACAAAGATGGTAGACCAGACACAAGTGACGGAGATAGAGATTATATGAGGAGACCGCCAGCGGAAAGGCCGTTCCAGAATCCAGGAACTACACATCGACTTCGCCGATCACGCCGGCAGGAAGTACAGTCCACAGCAGAAGTAATGTGCGGTTTCAGTCATGGGTATGTTCTGCTTCTGAAGCTTAGGAACGATTAGCCAGACTACAATGAAACTTTGAAAGTAACTTATATGTATCGTCACCCTTGCAGCTGCAACTTTAGCTATTGACATCTTCTTTTCGATCACTCCGCATTAAACAATCGCCAGTCAAAGCCAACCGTTGAGATTGGTAAAACCACACATTACTTTAGCGGTGGGCTGTACCTCGTAGCCGTGGACAGATTCTCTAGTGACAGCTCTTCCCGCGAAACTTGTTTTGGGTCGAAAATGGCAGAAATGACGTCACTCCGACGTCATTAGCGGCCAACCTATCATAGCCTTTGGAAAAAAAAATTGGTCACAATGTGTAATAGCTACTCCACGGAAGGTACTGAAAGTTTGGTGATGTGACGATCGGCGTAGCCGTTCTGGAGATATAAAAAAACTAAAGGCGGCAAAAAAATGCACCTGGAAGCTTAATACCAATTTAGAGCAAAATTGAGACACCCCGAAATGTGCTGCTGTGTGGCTGATATTCGTTGCTGCTGAATTGACAGACGTCCCATGGCCCGGTAATTCTCAGCCCCTCCCCCTCCCGCTCTCGGTCCGTCACCGACGCTACCCGGGGCGGCACACGTGACAACAAACACGCCCCGGCCGGTCACGTGGCTCCGAGAGCGCGCCAAGGCCTGACCAAAACAAGCGCGGCCTCGGCAGCCGCGGCGGGGTCGACGGCCGTCGGAGCGCAGCGCGGCCGCCGCTCGTGACCTTGGCGCTACGGTCACGTGACTGCTGGTGACGCAGCATGGCGTCCACGAGCGACCGGCTACGGCGCCAAAACGGCGTGCGGCACTGGCGGACGTCCGGCACGATCAGTCGGGACGGGGAAAATGAGCCGCCCCGAGCCGCGGCGGACCGGGGACGGGGAACCGCGCCACCAGCCAGCGAAACGGCTCGGCGCTTTCGGCAGGAGCAGAGTATGATGATGATAATTTGGTGTTTTAGGGCGCACCAGCTATATGGCGCCCATAACCAACCATTCTTCCTCAAAGTCGGCGGCTAAAAAGCACCTTAAGCCCGGAGGCCGTCATGAACGAAAAAAGGCGAGAGGAATCAAGTAAAGGGGAATCGTCACAGTTCTCAAGGAAAGCTGGGGGCCACGCACGCCCAAAAACGGCAGCAGCAGAGTAATCAGCAGAGAATCGGGCATTCTATAGAATGCCTGACCGACCAGGCATTATCTACTGGTCGTCCAGACTCTAGGCATTCTACATATAGAATGGCTAGGTGCCTGATTTTCAGACATTTTATAGAATGCCTAAGAAATAGGTATACGCAAGGGTATATGTACGTATCTGTCCAACAAGTGAGAGTATGCTGTCTAAGATTGTGAGCACAGACTGATATGCAATATTGTTTTATGGCAAGTTACCTTGCAGTCAGTTGTTGAAAATATTCATTGAGTCAAATTTTCCACTCGGGTATTTAATCTAACTTTCTTAGGTCAAAATGAAGAATGCAGATCACCTTTCAACTTTTCATTCTGAGGGCACAGAATATTCATCAATCATCTTAACGCTAGAAAGACGGCGATGATAATGTCAATACCGTGACAGCCTTGGGTAAAAAGTTCACGCAGAAAAAAAAAATGTTGGTCACAGCGCCAATTTTTGGAGTTCTTGTCCCCTGGAAGACATACTCGTAGTTACCGTAGACACACGGTACTCGTAGTTAGCATCGATTTAAGCTCCAACTGGAGAAAACAGCTACGAGCCATCGCATATTTTTGTCCGCCTTGTCTGAGCTTCGCCAGTTCATGACCTATCAGTCAATATGTTTCAGCACCTCACGATATGGAAAATGGTAGGGGAGAGTGGGGCACATTCGTTCAAAAAAATGGATAAATCCATATATCTGTTCTTTGGTTGGTGCAATGGCAAAATTGTTGGTAGTAGTATGGAAAAGGAAAGGAACTATTGCAGATATTTTCCTGTTTAAAAGTTATCCTCTTTAATAATCGCTTCTATTAGAAAAAAATGACTTAACCCTAGCCGGCACAGGGGGCTAGGGTTATGGAGCCCCCCTAAGGTTTTTCGCGAATAACTCGCGTAAAAAGCGGCCGATCGCGACGAAACTTTCCGTAACCTCGCATTGATCAATTTTACACCTACCCTGAAAATTTCATGACCCTGACCCCAATGACCTTTGACCTGTGACCTCTTTTCCGTGACCATGTTTGGCCGAAATCGCGATTCGGCGTATGTCGGCTCGCATTAGCCGCGCATTTGCAAGCTTTCCGTGGTTTCAAACGTTCAAACATGTGATTTGATGTTGCTCCCATACATTAGGGTGGGTGTCAAGGTCACCTGAAGGTCAGGTTAGGTCATTGACCTTTGGTGACCTCGGTTCACTTTTTCGAGTTTTACATGTTTCTAGGCTAGTTTTTGGAGCTGAATTCGAATTCAGCAACCATTTGAACATTTACGAAGTAGTTTTGGTGCCTTCGTAACATGTTACGAAGCTGTCAGAGGCGGATGACAGGTACTACGAATACCCGTCACGACCCCTACCGGTTGACCTGACCTGACCCGACCTGGTCTAAACGCTTAACGACAGCATCTGTGATCAACACTAACACGATATTCGTGATCACCACCCCGGAAAACCCCTTAGAAGCCACGCTTTACGACTTTCTAACAGGTCCCGATATTACCGATTTTTGGGTCATTGACCTGAACTGGAAGGTCAACCGATGACCTAGGACCTTAAAATTGGGTATCATTGGCTTTCTCTCGTGACGGGCAACACGCTCGTTTTTTCCGCGAAGCTCTAGCTCCACCAGGGGCCAAACGCGAGGGGGGGTCATACCAACCCCACCCCCCTTGTGCCGTCGAAGGACTCAAAATGGCCTGTGCCGGCGAGGGTTAATAACTCTCAACGTTTGCACGAACCTGCCCCAGGAATGGGGCACATTCGTGCAAGGGGTGGGGCACTTCCGTGCACCCTACAAAATTCGAGGAATTACCGGGCATTACCAGAAATTTACCAAAAGAAATTAGCAGGGGGTCATTTCACTTGATTCCTTTCAACAAGAATGCATTGCAAAACATAACTATGGAGAAAGAATGGGCTGGCCAACAAGAATATGCCAACTGCCAGCCTCCGTGATCTCGCCAAGGTCGCGTGAATTACTTGTCACGACGTCGCAAGCAGCCGAGACTGAGTCAGGCGAGCGTCATAAGTGATACCTACTACAGATAAGGTCATAAATCACAAAAACGAAGAAAGTATGCACGAATGTGCCCCTAGGCAGTGCGTGCACGAACCTGCCACACCACGTTATTACACCAGCTTTATCAACTAAACAAGGAAAGTATACCTTGCTTTGTATAAGTTAGTGGTTGGAGTTTGGTTCAGGCTTTTGATAAATCGCACCACCGTATCTCATGGATTACTGCAACTGTACCCTGTCTCGCTTATGGTAGGTACGAAGCTTGTTTCCATCCGACCACGGCTTGTTGGCCGGGCGGGTGTCTGTGTGGGCGGACTGGCCGCCGCTGCGGGTGTCTGTGTGGGCGGACTGGCCACCGCTGCGGGTGTCTGTGTGGGCGGACTGGCCACCGCTGCGGGTGTCTGTGTGGGCGGAGGCGGACTGGCCACCGCTGCGGGTGTCTGTGTGGGCGGACTGGCCACCGCTGCGGGTGTCTGTTTGGGCGGACTGGCCACCGCTGCGGGTGTCTGTGTGGGCGGACTGGCCACCGCTGCGGGTGTCTGTGTGGGCGGACTGGCCACCGCTGCGGGTGTCTGTGTGGGCGGACTGGCCACCGCTGCGGGTGTCTGTGTGGGCGGTCTCACCAGTGAGCCGGTCTGTGGCAGCGAGCCGGCCAGATCGGGCGATCCGCCGCCCGGCCGGCCTCCATCGGGGGCGCGCCGCTCCAGCTTGGCTCGTGCGCTGCGCCGCTGGCCGCCCCAGCTGCGGCTGCGGCGGCGGCTGCGGCGGCGGTCGGCGGCGTTCAGAGGCGCGGCGAGGGCCGACCCGCTCCGCCACAGTTCCTCGACGACCGACGGCAACAGCGGACAGCCGGC